>NC_140170.1:189137249-189292249 GCF_963971535.1 Notolepis coatsorum
CGTCTCATCCAGCACACAATCAAAAAACACCTGCGTTCAATAATGAGCCACTTGAGTCCCTGCTCGTGACGTCATCACTTCGGCCCATTCACATCACACTTTCCCCCCCCTTAAAGAAAGGACTCGTCCTCGAGTCCTATGCCGACATGTCGTAGTCTACAGACCAACGGGGTACCCTCCGCTGGCGTACTGGACGTCCCTCCTCGACAGACCCTGCAGGCCGACCTTCCTGCAGCCCCGGACTGGACACCACCACCTCCGACTGGGGCGCAGCTTCAGTCGCCGCAGGAGCCCCCTGTGTCCCCTCTGCTTCCTCCGGCCCCCGATCACTGGCGGTCTGGTCTCCTGGGGCCTCCTGTGCTCCTTCTGCGTCCTCCGGTCCACCCTCGCCGCCGATCCGGTCCACTGGCTCCTCCTGTGCTCCGTCTGCGTCCTCCGGCCCCCGATCAACGCCTGTCTGGTCCTCCGGTGGTGGCCTCCCCCCCGCAGAGCCATCCCGGCTGGACGATCGATGGCCGACCCAACTGGCACCAAACGGGAACCCCGAGGACTGACGCCGGCTGGCCAGGTTTGGCCCACTCCTCGGATTAGATCTCCTGGATGCTGGTACTGGATTTAACGGGGCTGTCAAAGAAGAGGTGAAAGGTTTGAGTCGGTTGAAGTGAACCACACTCTCCGGCCCTCCCTCCACTAGCACTAGCCTATAAAGCACATCGGTCACCCTCTCCACCACTCTAAAGGGACCTTTGTACCGCCTCTGGAGCTTGGGACACACCCCACGCTTCCTGGCCTTATTCTGAACCCAAACCAATTCCCCCTCGGAATAATATTGAAAATTGGCCCTAAAGTCATAGGACTTTTTCTGCTGTTCCGAGGCCCTGGCCTGGTGCCTTTTAACTGCTTCCACCACCGTGGACAATGTATCCCGCAACCTAGACACATAATTGTCCACCGAGTCACAGGACTCCTGATTGCCCACCTTCAGCATAATATCTACTGGCAGAACAATTTCCTGTCCAAACAGTACTTTATATGGGGTGAAGGAGGTGCTAGCATGCACACTACTACGATAGGCCAACATAACATAAGGCAACAGTGTGTCCCAGTTTAACTGATTGTCCTCCACAAAGAGAGCCAACATGGACAAAAGGGTTCGATTAAAGCGCTCCACCAGGCCATCTGACTGGGGGTGGTAGGGGGATGTCCTTGTTTTCTGCATGTGCAGAAGCCTACATAACTCCCTGAATAGGTTTGACTCGAAGTTACGACCTTGGTCGGAGTGGATACTCCTTGGCGCCCCAAAACGACACACCCACTCCTCGGTCAAGACTTTGGCAATTGTCCGTGCTTCCTGATTAGGCAATGGAAAAGACTCTGTCCATTTGGAAAAATAGTCCCCCACAACCAAAATATACTTATTTTTCCCAGGGGTCTCGGGGAGGGGGCCAAGAATGTCGAGTGCCACCCGTTCAAAAGGCCTAGATACCCTGGAGGTCTGTAAGGGTGCACATGGCCGCTTCCCCTGACTCTTCCTTGAACCACAATCGACACATTCTCTAACCCATCTCTTGACATCGCCAAACCAGCCTGGCCAATAGAACCGGTCTTTAACTTTCCCTTGCAGCTTCTGCACCCCCAAGTGCCCCCCGGTGGAGACATTGTGCAGCTGCTCTAAAACCCCAGGCACCATTGACTGCGGGAGCATCACCTGTACCCGAGAGGCTGCATCGGAATTTGCAGGAGGAATCCGCACCAGCCTATCCCCCTGCACCTGGAGCTGACTCCACACAGTAGCATAATTCTGCAGGCCAGCGTCTACCGGTATTGCACCAGAACCAACCTGATTTTTAAAATGAATTATTTGTCTTAACTCACTATCGGCCATCTGTGCATCGGTTAACTCATCAGTCTCTTTTTCCCCACTGGACACTACAGAAGGCAGAGCTTCCTGTACTGCGCACATCCTTACAGCAGCCCTGTCTGTTATTGCCTGAGAGGCCTTCTGGTCAGATTTTTCTTTTTCCAAAAAAGCCGGCAGCCTAGAAAGGGCATCAGCATTGCTGTGTAGCTTGCCTGGACGATGCACAATTTTATACTGGAAATTGGCCAATTGTTCAAGCCAACGAGCCAACTGCCCCTCCAAGTCCTGAAAGTTATGAAGCCAACGGAGAGAATTGTGGTCAGTTCGCAACACAAATTCCCTACCCAACAAATAGTGCTTGAAGTATTTGGTAAACGCTACCATACTCAGAAGTTCTTTCTTAGTGGTGGCATATTTACGTTCCTGTTTTGTAAGAGCCCTGCTAGCATATGCTATTACTCTCTCGAGTCCTCCCTCCTCTTGAGACAATACTGCCCCAATCCCCACGTCACTTGCATCCGTATCCAGGATAAATGGTTTACTGGGGTCGGGATAAGCCAACACAGGGGTGGTAATCAAACTACACTTGAGCTGCTCAAAGGCTCCCTGACAGTCCTCACTCCAGCGAAAGTGCCTCCCCTTTTCTGTCAACTGGTGCAGAGGCCGGGCAATGTCAGCAAACCCTTTCACAAAGCGCCTATAATAGGAGGCTAATCCCAAAAAACTCTTAACCTCAGTCTGGCTGGTAGGAACAGGCCACTCTCTGACTGCCTCCACTTTAGCAGCATCTGGCTCCACTCCCTCACTAGAGATTACATGTCCGAGGTACTGGACTCTCGTTGAAAACAAGTCACACTTGGATGGTTTAACCTTAAGGTTGGCCTGCTGAAGTTTTTCCAGCACACCACTCAGACGTGTTAGATGTTCATGGAAAGTGCGCCCAAACACAATTATATCATCCAAATACACTAAGCAGGTAGTCCACTGCAGATCAGCCAGAATTAGGTCCATCAACCTCTGAAAAGTGCTGGGTGCATTGCAAAGGCCAAAACTCATCACATTGAACTCAAATAGCCCCTGACGGGTGGTGAATGCAGTTTTATGGCGGTCTTTCGGGTCTACTTCCACCTGCCAATAGCCGCTCGCTAAATCCAGGGTGGAAAACCAACAAGCATGACAAAGGCTGTCCAGGGCATCATCAATCCTAGGGAGGGGGTATGCGTCCTTTCTAGTAACCTCATTGAGTTTCCTATAATCAACACAGAACCGGAGCCCACCCCCTTTCTTTTTTACCAGTACAATGGGAGACGCCCAGGGGCTACAAGATGGCCGAACTATCCCACTATCGAGCATTTGCTTCAAGTGGCTCGTCACCTCTTGCTGTAAATGGAGGGGAACCCTTCTGGGGTGCATTTTTATTGGCTTTGCATCCCCTGTATCAATCTCATGCGGGGTCAGAGGAGTCCTGCCTAAGTCAGTCTCCCCCTGACTAAACACAGTGAGGTTCTTGTGCAGTATCTCTCTGACTGCCTTTAACTCGTCAGAGGCAAGACCCCTCTCCTCCACGCCAAACTGACGCATGAGTGTATCAACTGTCCAAGGCTGCAAGGTTTTTTTCCCCTCCCTCTCGTCATGCAGCTCCGCCCCCCCTTCCTCTATTTCAATATCAGTGAATAGGGTGCCTATTTTCATGCCACGTTTTAGCATAATCTCCTCATTAGTGACATTAATAACCCTCACTGGTAATGTGCCCTGCTGGACTCTGCATACCACCCGAGCTACCAAAACATCACACTGTTTGGAAATGGAAGTGGAGGGTTCCAGCATTGCTGCTGCATAATCTCCCCATCTGCTCTGGACTTGACCCAAAATAATTATTTCACTGCGTGGGGGCACCAGGGTGTCAGACAACACTGTCACAGCCTGAGGCTCTAATGAGGGGTTAGGGTCAACCAGGGGAAATTTCCTGCCCATTATCTGACATTGTTTCTTTCCCAAATCAACCACCGCACCATATGTTGAAAGAAAATCAAATCCAAGCAAAATCTCATCAGAGGGAATATCAGCAACCAAAAATGTTGCTACCAGCGCGAGTGACTCCAGTTGACATACCGTCTGCCAGCATCCCAGAATGCTCATCCCCCCCCCATTAGCTGCTGTAGCCTGGCCAACATAATCTAACAGATCACATCCCCCTTTTGTAGCAGAGAGCCACAGTTGTTTAGGAATGACAGAGCTAGAAGCTCCAGTATCTACAAGTACATGACAGTCTAACCCACCTATCTTAGCTTGGAGATATCCCGAACCACCCTTCAAGCTGTCAGGGGCCACAGTAGACTCAGAAATGGGGGCGGGCATTGGACCCTCTGTGCACACCCCCTCTAGTTTCCCTTTAAATAAGGACAGTCGCGTCTGAAGTGACGATTACACCCACATTCCCAGCAACCCCTCTCTCTTTCTCCCTCACATCTAGTCTGGGGAGTGGGGGCACTAACAGAGTATGGAAGGGGAGCAGACACGGGAGGTGTAGGTTTAGGAACAGATTGGCTTGGATTGGCTATAGTCTGTACAGTGATTTTCAGAGACTTAACTTCCTGCCGCAGGCCCTCTACGACCCCCAGCAGCGTATCCATTTGTTTGTCACGCCCAGATTGCTCAGTGACTCCACGCACCTGTGCATCAGAGGCCAATTTACTGCCCCCTAATCAGCTCCAATTCTGCAGCAAGATTAATGGCATCCTCTAAGGTTGTAGGTTTGGCACTGCGAAGGCTAACTCGCAATTCCCCATTCCCAACATTAGAAATAAAATGATCCTTAGCCAATAAATCTTGGGTGTGGGCGTCCGCTGAGGGGTACGCTTTAACAACCAGCCTCCGAAGCGCAATACCAAATTCTCGGATATTCTCCTTATGTAACCTTTTACGAGAAGAGAAGGTGGCCCTGCTCCAATCATCACTATCACATGGTTCTAAGCATCTACCCATGGCTTCTTTGAGTAAGGCATAATTAGCTTTAGCGGCGGCCGATAACCCACCATATACCTCTCGGGCTCGACCTGACAAGAGAAGACTCATAAATTTTAGTCTCAATGTTTCGCTCCAATTATTAACCCCCGCGGCCATTTCAAACTGTTCAGCCCAATCAGACCATTCCCGGCCGGCACCAGTGAAAGTCTCAGGCATAAAAATGGGTCGGGACATAGCCAGATTACTACTAGGGGAAGGAGACGAGTCTGATCGACTTGAGCCGGCCTCAGCCGGCGGTTGGTTATCTCCAGGCATATTTTTTCTATATCCCACCGCTGTCACCAATGTAATAAATACGTGAGTTATACCAGTAGCAGGAGAAACTGCTACTTAGCAGGGAAACTGCTATTTATCCAGATGCCTGAAATAACCAACATCACAACCGGGTTTACAAGGGATACCAACTTTATTTATTTAAGTCCTATGCTAAACAATGATCTGTGCTATTAATTAAAACCTATGAGCCATGAAGCCAATACCTCTTTCCCTTCTGTGACATGCAGGGTTTAACAGGACCAGAGAATGCAGCAGGTATAGACAGACGTCCCCTAGGTAAATTTATATCACCTCTAAGTTAATCACTCTATACATTACAGCACTACAGCACTATCACATCTATAGGTAAACCCTTCACCTCTAGGTGGAGCACATCTCACAGCACACTTTAGATTTGGGCAACAACCCTTAGTTTGAACGAGGTACGGTACATGCACACTGTACAACAATAGTCACACACACTTTATCCGACCAGCTCTGGTCCATGTGAATATCTAGGGCCTCGCCTACCGCTATCAGCCACCCTCTCGCTGTACCCTCCGCCACCTCTCTCACTTGGTACGGCCTCACGTCTAATAAGACACTTTATTACAACACCTAATTCATACAGGTACTAGGGGTCTCTAATTGGGGGGACTAATCGGACCACGTAAAGGTCGTCTGCAACCGTAACTCAGTCACCCTCTGATATGAGGCACGCAATTATGAACATGCATAGATACATCCTATTACAGTAACCCACGTCAAAACACCCTCTTTAAGAGGCACGGCACGTTTATACAAAGGGGAAGCCTAATCACACACACGACCCGCTAATCACACTCCCAAATAGGCACCGGTAGAAAATGGATCAATTGAACACACTAATTATAGCAGACTCCCCCAGGTCCGAATTACCCCTCCCGCTTGCTTCCCCTGTTCCCCTTCAATGGGTCACACAATATCTATACAATATATACCAGCCTGGGCTATATAATAAATAGGGCATATAAAAGGACTAGTCGAATATGCAGGTTAATTAAGGGCACGATATCATACAGATAAGGTAAATAGAAATTACACAATATCCCATATACAATATATATATATACAGTAGGCCTACACAGTTATAAAAATAGACTGTAATACAAAATCCTATATTAAGTGCAAGTGTGGGTAACAGTGGACTTAACTCGCCGCACGGCGCGACCCCCCCCGAGGGTCGAAGCGTTGGACCCCGTCCACTCTCCGGACGAATGTTCCGGCACACGGTGGTCCTCCAGGATACAGTTGGATTGGTAACCTGGTAACGTACTCGGTGTCCGCGAGGACGAGCCGAGTATAAAGTCTTTTGGGAGCGATGTAACTCAGACCCTCTATGTCCCGTCCCTAACTATCTCCAGGAGGTTAAGCCTCCCCTCCTCTTGCTACCGGGAACTATGGACGGCTATCTAGCTTGTCTTCATCGCCGGCGGATAACTCTCCACGATCGACCCCACCCCCCGGGCCCTAACAGAGTCTGGTTACTGCGTGCGTGCTCCAACCTCGATCTCTGAGACCCACTGGCTTATCAAACAGTCTCAGCGTCTCATCCAGCACACAATCAAAAAACACCTGCGTTCAATAATGAGCCACTTGAGTCCCTGCTCGTGACGTCATCACTTCGGCCCATTCACATCACAATACAATCAAAACGTACTTATTCATACGTCACTGTTCATACTTTTGCACATAACTGCCCAAATTGCACAGCCCACTGTATTGTTATTTTATTATAATTACTTGACCAGTACAGCCCTGTTCTATTTTTTTTTTAACTTATAATTATAATTATACTATATTCTATTGTGCTTATATTTAATTTAGTTTATATCCCATTTTATTTTATTCCACCTTTTTATTTGATTGTCGGTCCGAAAACGACCAAAGCAAATCCCTTGTATGTGAAAAGAACTTTCTGATTCTGATTCTAATGATATTTCATAAAGGTCAACTAAATAATAGTTCTGCACTGTATTAAGTTATAATTTCTGATAACATCATTTCACGTGAAACACATAACTGACAACATAATGCATTCATTACTTTGTTTGTCAGCAAGTGAGTTAAGGAAAATGAACCGCACTGCAAGGGGTCAGAGGCGACATGGGGGTGGGTGGGCACTTGAGTCATTTGCCCATGATGAAGTCATAATGCTGGCATTGCAAACATCCCATAATATTGTACATTCACAAGTAACTATGTCAACGAGTTAAAGATAAAGTCAGAACACCTGTTTAATAACTACTGTAGTAAGAGTGGTTTCCAGCAATAAGCCGGTAGATAGGCTATGTTTCTGTGTGATCATGCCGACGCCTGGAGTGACGGAGGTTTTATTGACCATCAATAAGGATATAAATATGAAGAGAGAGAGAGAGAGAGAGAGAGAGAGAGAGAGAGAGAGAGAGAGAGAGAGAGAGAGAGAGAGAGAGAGAGAGAGAGAGAGAGAGAGAGAGAGAGAGAGAGAGAGAGAGAGAGAGAGAGAGAGAGAGAGAGAGAGAGAGAGAGAGAGAGAGAGAGAGAGAGAGAGAGAGAGAGAAAGAGAGAAAGAGAGAAAGAGAGAAAGAGAGAAAGAGAGAAAGAGAGAAAGAGAGAAAGAGAGAAAGAGAGAGAGAGAGAGAGAGAGAGAGAGACAGACAGAGAGAGAGACAGAGAGAGAGACAGAGAGAGAGAGAGAGAGAGACAGAGACAGAGACAGAGAGAGAGAGAGAGAGAGAGAGAGAACACTGCGCTGCGCTGGATAATCTTCAACCTGATCGCGACAATCCGCATTTCCCCAGGAATCGTAACTAACAGACAACAATCACATCTCATATCGAAGGAATATAAAACGAAAACTATACTCTTTGCTTTGGAATGTATCTGTCTTCTTGGTAAGTTTGAACCGTTTTTTTTCTATTTTTGTTATCCACTGCACACTTTCTGCAGTGAAAAGACTTGATGGCAAATCTATCGTTTATTAATTAAATCGCTCTAAAGAACTACTGGCAAGATGGATAGGTTGGGTATGCGTGGTTTTTACGCTTAATTGGCTTCATCATTTTTTGCTGAAGAAAGTTTTCTCCAGTGTTGTTTATTTAGCCAGATATACAGGTGGCTTCGCACACTAAATATATATCTATATTATAAGCAGATTGCATCGATAATGTTCTCTCCAGGGAATTTACCTAAACTTAACCAGCGTTTTATTTGTAAAATATTGCTCATCATGAACCTTTAGCTAATACAACTAGTGTGTAAATTCATATAGGATAGCAGCATCGGGAGTAAAAATTGACCTAATTTTAGCCTCAGTTAAATTGTATATTTACTTTCTAAACATTTGTTAAGAGATTGTTGCTGTTTGACATGGTGTTCATGTGATTATGTTACTTACCACTTAATCAATGGCTGAAATCTTCTATTACTACAATCCATCCCTTGTGACTTTATCTTCTGTTAGTGTTGGTCAAATCAGTGAGCAGGAATGTTTTTAAATATTAGTGTTGGGCAGGCATTATTGTATAAACACACAGACCATAAACACACTGAGGGCACAGGTTCAGGGTCAGTCTGATGGCATCCGACATAGAAATCCCTCCATCCCGTATCCTGCATTAATACTACAGTGGTAGCCATGGTAGAAGTCCTCCATCCTGCATTAGTACTACAGTGGTAGCCATGGTAGAAGTCCTCCATCCTGCATTAGTACTACAGTGGTAGCCATGGTAGAAGTCCTCCATCCTGCATTAGTACTACAGTGGTAGTCATGGTAGAAGTCCTCCATCCTGCATTAGTACTACAGTGGTAGCCATGGTAGAAGTCCTCCATCCTGCATTAGTACTACAGTGGTAGCCATGGTAGAAGTCCTCCATCCTGCATTAGTACTACAGTGGTAGCCATGGTAGAAGTCCTCCATCCTGCATTAGTACTACAGTGGTAGCCATGGTAGAAGTCCTCCATCCTGCATTAGTACTACAGTGGTAGCTATGGTAGAAGTCCTCCATCCTGCATTAGTACTACAGTACTAATGGTAGAAGTCCTCCATCCTGCATTAGTACTACAGTGGTAGCCATGGTAGAAGTCATCTTTCCTGCATTAGTACTACAGTGGTAGCCATGGTAGAAGTCCTCCATCCTGCATTAGTACTACAGTGGTAGCTATGGTAGAAGTGCTCCATCCTGCATTAGTACTACAGTGGTAGCCATGGTAGAAGTCCTCCATCCTGCATTAGTACTACAGTGGTAGCCATGGTAGAAGTCCTCCATCCTGCATTAGTACTACAGTGGTAGCCATGGTAGAAGTCCTCCATCCTGCATTAGTACTACAGTGGTAGCCATGGTAGAAGTCCTCCATCCTGCATTAGTACTACAGTGGTAGCCATGGTAGAAGTCCTCCATCCTGCATTAGTACTACAGTGGTAGCCATGGTAGAAGTCCTCCATCCTGCATTAGTACTACAGTGGTAGCCATGGTAGAAGTCCTCCATCCTGCATTAGTACTACAGTACTAATGGTAGAAGTCCTCCATCCTGCATTAGTACTACAGTGGTAGCCATGGTAGAAGTCATCTTTCCTGCATTAGTACTACAGTGGTAGCCATGGTAGAAGTCCTCCATCCTGCATTAGTACTACAGTGGTAGCCATGGTAGAAGTCCTCCATCCTGCATTAGTACTACAGTGGTAGCCATGGTAGAAGTCCTCCATCCTGCATTAGTACTACAGTGGTAGCTATGGTAGAAGTGCTCCATCCTGCATTAGTACTACAGTGGTAGCCATGGTAGAAGTCCTCCATCCTGCATTAGTACTACAGTACTAATGGTAGAAGTCCTCCATCCTGCATTAGTACTACAGTGGTAGCCATGGTAGAAGTCATCTTTCCTGCATTAGTACTACAGTGGTAGCCATGGTAGAAGTCCTCCATCCTGCATTAGTACTACAGTGGTAGCTATGGTAGAAGTGCTCCATCCTGCATTAGTACTACAGTGGTAGCCATGGTAGAAGTCCTCCATCCTGCATTAGTACTACAGTGGTAGCCATGGTAGAAGTCCTCCATCCTGCATTAGTACTACAGTGGTAGCCATGGTAGAAGTCCTCCATCCTGCATTAGTACTACAGTGGTAGCCATGGTAGAAGTCCTCCATCCTGCATTAGTACTACAGTGGTAGCCATGGTAGAAGTCCTCCATCCTGCATTAGTACTACAGTGGTAGCCATGGTAGAAGTCCTCCATCCTGCATTAGTACTACAGTGGTAGCTATGGTAGAAGTGCTCCATCCTGCATTAGTACTACAGTGGTAGCCATGGTAGAAGTCCTCCATCCTGCATTAGTACTACAGTACTGATGGTAGAAGTCCTCCATCCTGCATTAGTACTACAGTGGTAGCCATGGTAGAAGTCATCTTTCCTGCATTAGTACTACAGTGGTAGCCATGGTAGAAGTCCTCCATCCTGCATTAGTACTACAGTGGTAGCTATGGTAGAAGTGCTCCATCCTGCATTAGTACTACAGTGGTAGCCATGGTAGAAGTCCTCCATCCTGCATTAGTACTACAGTGGTAGCCATGGTAGAAGTCCTCCATCCTGCATTAGTACTACAGTGGTAGCCATGGGTAGAAGTCCTCCATCCTGCATTAGTACTACAGTGGTAGCCATGGTAGAAGTCCTCCATCCTGCATTAGTACTACAGTGGTAGCCATGGTAGAAGTCCTCCATCCTGCATTAGTACTACAGTAGTAGCCATGGTAGAAGTCCTCTATCCTGCATTAGTACTACAGTGGTAGCCATGGTAGAAGTCTTCTATCCTGCATTAGTACTACAGTGGTAGCCATGGTAGAAGTCCTCCATCCTGCATTAGTACTACAGTGGTAGCCATGGTAGAAGTCCTCCATCCTGCATTAGTACTACAGTGGTAGCCATGGTAGAAGTCCTCCATCCTGCATTAGTACTACAGTGGTAGCCATGGGTAGAAGTCCTCCATCCTGCATTAGTACTACAGTGGTAGCCATGGTAGAAGTCCTCCATCCTGCATTAGTACTACAGTGGTAGCCATGGTAGAAGTCCTCCATCCTGCATTAGTACTACAGTAGTAGCCATGGTAGAAGTCCTCTATCCTGCATTAGTACTACAGTGGTAGCCATGGTAGAAGTCCTCCATCCTGCATTAGTACTACAGTGGTAGCCATGGCAGAAGTCCTTCATCCTGCATTTGTACTACAGTGGTAGCCATGGTAGAAGTCCTCCATCCTGCATTAGTACTACAGTGGTAGCCATGGTAGAAGTCCTCCATCCTGCATTAGTACTACAGTGGTAGCCATGGTAGAAGTCCTCCATCCTGCATTAGTACTACAGTGGTAGCCATGGTAGAAATCCTCCATCCTGCATTAGTACTACAGTGGTATAGCCATGGTAGAAGACCATCGGTTGTGTGATAGTAAAGGGTTAACCTTCTGTCGTGTGGCAGTGAAAGGGTTAACCTTCTGTGTGTTGTCGCAGTAAACACACACGGTTTAAACACGGTTAACCGTTTTAGTAGCATGGCAGTGAAAGAGTTAACAACACATCACGCATATTGCTGTGGCGTCCATTGAGTTAAAGTAAGAATCTCGCACTAGTGATTTACCTATACACAGTTGATGAATGCTTTTACATTTGCTCTTCTAAACACTGGTGTCTGGTAGGACATGCCCTGGAAAATCATGTGGCACACAGGTAGTGACATGTTTTCAAGATGGACAGCAAGTCAATACAGTGCAATGATAGCTTATTATAGTAATAATAATCATAATAATAAATGTGACTCAAGTAAAAGTCAGAGTATCTGGCTAAAAACACACTTGAGTAAAAGTCTAAAAGGTTCTACTTTTAAATGTACTTAAGTACTAAAAAGTAGAAGTAAAAACCGTTTTTCTGACTGTCTATTCTTCTGATAGCAGGTGTTTAATCAAAGATCCCCACTTTCTAGTCTTGCACATTTGCACAAGGACCAATCAGCACGGGTATGGGCGGGTTCATTTTCAGTGCTGGGGATTTGATTGGCTGTTTTTAAATAAAGTGCGGCAGCAGGATTAATAACGGTAACGTTAGTTCGGCCAGAGAAACAAATATACTAATTAAAATAGTTGGACCTGCGAGATTTGTACTTTGTACTTTGTAGGTCTGCATTTTAAATGTAAGGAGAAAAAGTATGTATTTTTTCTCTGAAATGTCATTGAGTAAAAGTACAAGTTATACAAACCTAATAATACTCTAGTAAAGTACAAATCAAACAATTACTCAAGTACTTTACACCCCTGGCTAAGAGAAGGCCGTGTCGAAGTGTCCTTGAGCAAGACACTTAACCCCCTAACTGCTCCCGATGAGCAGGTTGGCACCTTGCATGGTAGCCTCTGCCGTCGGTGTGTGAATGGGTGAATGTAAAAGAAAAAGTGTAAAACTATAAAATGCACCGTTTACCATGTTTTATTTACAACAAGTCATGCATCCTAAAATAATCAAGGACGGCACAAAACACTCACAGACTTATTTACATTGTGGTCCTTGGTCTCAGCAGCAGCACATAGTATTTACATAAACATGTATTACACATATTATCATCAGCCTACAGTATATTGCTAAAAAATATAATTAAAAAGTCAAATACAACATTATTAATAAAATATGTACACAGATCGCATATCACTAAAACAGGAAGCTTCCTGAGTTACTCTGGCACATTTTCTAGGAGCCGTTTCCTAACGTTCACCTTGAAACTACACAGGTTCAAGCCCTGTTTGGTGGTCAAAGGCAACTCATTCCACTCCTGTGCTCCTGTGTGAGTGTGAGCAAATGAGCACTGTCCCATGATCTTTGTTCTACACCTTGGAGGATGCAGGATTGCTAAACTAGATCTGGTTCTGTGCCTGTGTGATTCCCTAGTTCCTAAAATATTTGGGGGCCCTGTTATTGGTTAAATGTCGTGCACCATGTTGAGCCTAAGCTGGGCTACTCTGGCCTCAACTGGTAGCCAGCTGAGCTCCTGAAAAGGACTCCTCCAAACATGATCACCGTTGTGTGTATCCAGTTGTGGGTAATTTTGTTTACTCCTCGAATCAGGACAAAAAGGATATAAAATGTTAGACACGGGAAAAGAGTTCAATCGATATGTCTTGTATTTATTGAAAAGATCAAAATGACATCATATTTACGTAGGGTGGTCCACCATGGAACACTTAACAGACATTAATGACATTATGACAGCGGAATATGGCGAAAGAATAACCAGGAAGGGGATAGAGAAGTATAGTAGGAAATAAGAGAATAGATGGGGAGATTAAAGATAGAAGCCCAGAAAGACAGAAAGAGAGAGAGAGAGTGTGACTGCAGACCAAGAGAGTGGAGTCCAGCCAGAAAGAGAGAGAGAGCTGATGCCCTATAGCCCTCATTATTATGCTCTGCTCTGTCCATAGGCGTATGGTCAGGGGGCCAATCCCAAACACGTCATCTGTGCATTTTTCCCCACCAAACCTAGGTTCAAATGCATAGCTTATGTGTTTTTTCTGACGTGTTTCTCCCCTAGCCCATTTAGCTCCACGTTGGCCCAGAGATAACTAGAGAAAATGCACAGGTGCTTGGCCTTGACACAGACACACCACTGAACTAAGGAGAGGCCTGAATAAGCTTACAATATGTCATAACTCATACTCAATATTCTATAACGATAATACCTAATTAACATTTAATAATAACTTTTAACTTAGATCAATGTCCCCAATGATGTAAAAAATAAGTACAAAGTCACTGAACATTCTCAAGCCTGACACTAATTTCCCACACTGCCGGCCTTGTTGTGCTCTTTGGGATTGCCTTTGTTTTTGGCCTCAAGGATGCACATGTGGCAGGGTTCCCGCTAGGTCTTAAATAGTCTTAAATAGTCTGAATTTTAGTCTTAAGGCCTAAGGTATTAAGGCCTAAGGTATCTCGTTTAAAACGCGTTTGGGGGAAACGTCCGGACCGCAAAGTAAGCAGGACGGTAATAGCATCAGTTTCCCCTCCAATTTGTGTGGAATTACTTATTTCATAGTCATTTTCCATCGTACTTTTCTGCCAGCATGGCCAAGAAATAGGTATTAAATTATATTCAAAGTGGCCTTAAAGATGTCTTGAACAGTCTTTTGGGTTCTGTCAGCGGGTTCCAAGTCAGTAAAATACCCAGAACTGTTATGCTTTGCATCTAACAAATCCATTTATGAAATCCTGTTTGCTCCTCTCTCCTCTACATCTCCCCTCAACCTTTACTCTACTCTACTTTTACACAGAAAATCGACTGTGTTACTGCATAGAGTGCAATACAATAAACACACATTCCTTACCTGAGGAATTGTCATTTTGCCCTCAATAATAATGACCCCAAATAGATTTGATTTGGGATTTGAAAGGATTTTTTGGAGATTCAATACTGGATTCAGATTCATTACAACGCTCTCGAACCCCAACCCCACACAGTGGCAGCTGAGGTGGTGGAGGCCTGCTGTCTGCCTCCTCTTGGCTGTTCGGTCACAGTGGATTCATGTGATGCAAGGAAAATATTTGTTTTGCCAACCAATCACACGCAAAATCATAGATTTTCACCAGTTAGTTAATTAAAGATGCAATAGATAAAAAAAAATATGTATGTAGAGATATATATATATTTTAAATAATACATCCACAGAGCTTTTAGAAAGGAGTGGAATAAAATGATTGCTCCCCCCCCCCCCCAAAAAAATATTGATGAATGAATATATAATTGAAAAATGGGTAGTAGTCTTACCCTGAAAATGCGATTGTTACAAAACGCTTGGTTTATGTCCGGTAAAGTAAGACACTGTGATCGTTACATAAACATGTTTCAGGTTCGGTAAAATAGACATAGGTCCTTACCTTAGCCAGAAGGTAATCCAAAAAGAATAATTCCAATGATCCCATCGGTGATCGCGATTACTCGTTTATATGTAACTACACATGTTTACGGGAAACTATAGGTTCTGAGGCGAGCAGATCTGCTAGCGATTGCTTTGGAAGAGCTCCTCCCCCTCAGAGCGAGTCTCGATAGTCCAGTTCATTCATTGCCTCTCCTGATCCATTTCTTTCTGAGTTAAAAAGGTAGGCGATACTGCCACCTGGTGAGATTCGATCGGCATTGCAATTCCAACGTAGGCAAACGAGCCAGGGACACATAGAATGATCCGGATGATGGTTTAGAAAGGGGATCAGAGGAAAAAGGGATTAATTAAACATTTGAAATTCAAATGTTGATTTAGAATTCGAACGGCAACGTAATGAACGAAGGTCCGAACGTTCAAACGTTTGGGCTCAGCCCTAGTGTGTGTGTGTGTGTGTGTGTGTGTGTGTGTGTGTGTGTGTGTGTGTGTGTGTGTGTGTGTGTGTGTGTGTGTATGTGTATGTGTACGTGTGTGTGTGTGTGTGTGTATTATACAGACAGGTGACACGTTTAAGGAAAAAACAACATGAAGTCTCTTAGTACTGATGGGTTAGTGTTAGTGTCCTGTGGATGGGTTAGTGTTAGTGTCCTGTGGATGGGTTAGTGTTAGTGTCCTGTGGATGGGTTAGTGTTAGTGTCCTGTGGATGGGTTAGTGTTAGTGTCCTGTGGATGGGTTAGTGTTAGTGTCCTGTGGATGGGTTAGGGTTAGTGTAGAGCCATATGAAATCCGTTTTATTTTTTTCCAAATTCCATTTTATTTTTTTCCAAATTCCGTTTTTTCCGTTTGAATATTTCAGAATTCTGTATTTTGCTTTGTACGCTCATTTTACCATCAGAAATAGTGTCTAATAAGTGGGAATGAATAAATGTCCACAATTTAATAAGATATAACAGTCCATTTAATAGGGCTGTCTTAAATACTTCGAAGCTTCGTTCGATGGGCATGGGATTCGAATATGAAAATAAAATTCGATTATTAAAAAAATAAAAAAAATAAAAAGGTATATATATTTTTGCAAAATCAACTCTGCCTCTCTTTGTTAACTACAACAAGCAATGCTGTTTGTTATTTAAGATGAGGTCGGACTCGGCACTGACAGATTTGTGTTCATTGTGCTGCTTTTATAAAGCCTCAAATGACTGTTTACAATATTTCATGAAAGCAAAGTGTTTTGTTTGTCTAATATTTAAAAAGGTTTCAACTTTACAGCACTGACAAAGTTGAACAAAGTGCTGTACAAGTCCCACAACATAAAAAAAAAAAAAAAGTAAAAAAAAAAAAAAAAAAAATTTTAATAAATTTTTTTTTTATAGTTGATTCCATTTTTATTGCTCAATTCCGCGATTCCGTCCGCGATTCCGTGATCGCGGATTCCATATGGCTCTAGGTTAGTGTTCTGTGGATGGGTTAGTGTTAGTGTCCTGTGGATGGGTTAGTGTTAGTGTCCTGTGGATGGGTTAGTGTTAGTGTCCTGTGGATGGGTTAGTGTTAGTGTCCTGTGGATGGGTTAGGGTTAGTGTCCTGTGGATGGGTTAGGGTTAGTGTCCTGTGGATGGGTTAGTGTTAGTGTTCTGTGGATGGGTTAGTGTTAGTGTCCTGTGGATGGGTTAGTGTTAGTGTCCTGTGGATGGGTTAGTGTTAGTGTCCTGTGGATGGGTTAGGGTTAGTGTCCTGTGGATGGGTTAGTGTTAGTGTTCTGTGGATGGGTTAGAGTTAGTGTTCTGTGGATGGGTTAGTGTTAGTGTCCTGTGGATGGGTTAGTGTTAGTGTTCTGTGGATGGGTTAGTGTTAGTGTCCTGTGGATGGGTTAGTGTTAGTGTCCTGTGGATGGGTTAGGGTTAGTGTCCTGTGGATGGGTTAGGGTTAGTGTCCTGTGGATGGGTTAGTGTTAGTGTCCTGTGGATGGGTTAGAGTTAGTGTCCTGTGGATGGGTTAGGGTTAGTGTCCTGTGGATGGGTTAGGGTTAGTGTCCTGTGGATGGGTTAGAGTTAGTGTCCTGTGGATGGGTTAGTGTTAGTGTCCTGTGGATGGGTTAGTGTTAGTGTCCTGTGGATGGGTTAGAGTTAGTGTCCTGTGGATGGGTTAGGGTTACTGTCCTGTGAATGGGTTAGGGTTAGTGTCCTGTGGATGGGTTAGTGTTAGTGTCCTGTGGATGGGTTAGTGTTAGTGTCCTGTGGATGGGTTAGTGTTAGTGTCCTGTGGATGGGTTAGTGTTAGTGTCCTGTGGATGGGTTAGTGTTAGTGTTCTGTGGATGGGTTAGTGTTAGTGTCCTGTGGATGGGTTAGTGTTAGTGTCCTGTGGATGGGTTAGTGTTAGTGTCCTGTGGATGGGTTAGTGTTAGTGTCCTGTGGATGGGTTAGTGTTAGTGTCCTGTGGATGGGTTAGGGTTAGTGTCCTGTGGATGGGTTAGGGTTAGTGTCCTGTGGATGGGTTAGTGTTAGTGTCCTGTGGATGGGTTAGTGTTAGTGTCCTGTGGATGGGTTAGGGTTAGTGTCCTGTGGATGGGTTAGGGTTACTGTCCTGTGAATGGGTTGATTTACAGTGGTTTGGTATTTATTTATAAAGTGCTTGGTGCGTTACAGTCCGGACATAGAGTGGTTTGGTGTTTATTTATAAAGTGCTTGGTGTAATATTTAAATCCAGTTTTGCCGAGCACAGTGTTTACAAGACCCCAGGAAGACTAGAGGCTCTTTCACGTGTCTCTAATGGGGATCCTTTAATAAACATAACCATACTGTACATGTGGTGCATCTAAAGCTAGTATGATATGTGCTGTATTTAAAATCAATCAAATAGTAGAGATAATAGGGACGTTTCATAGAGCCTTATATATAAATAAAAAAAGAAGGCTAAAGGTTGGTAGTAATATCACTGCAGGGCTACGATGTGTAGGAACCCACCCTATCGGGCAGTGTGGGGACCTCACGCCTTGCATGTCCAGCTGTAGAACAGTTCCTCAGCGGTCCATGCCGGGGAGGTGTTCAGTTCAGCTTTTGTCACCCAGTGTGATGTCAGCTTCCCCCGTATCAAACCGGCCCTTTCTGTCGGGGTCCCCCCTTGGGTGCGATTGGTTGGTAGTGTCAGGGTGCGATATCCCAGCTCCACGAGACGCCCTGCTCGCGCGGTTGGCGAGTCCAGGGTTGGCAACGCACAGCGGGTGGGACCGGGCCGCCTATCTACGGTTCCTGGCGGCGGGAGCGCTTGGGATTATCATCACATATGGCTACAGCAGTGCCATATGTCGAGGTGGATGGGGAGAATGCTGAGGCAGGCACTTGTGTTGCAGTTTGCACAACCCTACCCTCCGTTGTCAGGTTTGGTGCAAACCCTATTGTCAGGGTCAACAGCAGTGACAGCTCTGGCCGACGAGATCCAATCTCTGTTGGCGAAGCAAGCCATCGTCGTGGTCCCAAAGGAGGACGCGATGCGTGGCGTTTCCTCCCGGTATTCTCTGGTGCCCGAGAAATCGGGGGGGGGGGGTGTCAGACCCATACTGGACCTGAAGGTTCAGAATGTTGACCGTCTCCCACCTGTTAGACGCTGTCAGGTGGGGGACTGGTTCACCTCCATAGACCTGTAGGATGCGTATTCGCATCCCGATCTTCCATCCTAGGGCTTACCTACGCTTCCTTTGCAGGGCTTAGCGTACAGGTACCAGAGGCTGCCGTTCGGCTGCTCTCTGGCTCCCCGCATCTTCACCAAGTGCGTGGAGACCGCGCTGGGGCCTCTGCGTCGTCGGGGGTTACGAATTGTATTCTGCCCTGGACGACGTTCTGGTCCTTGGCCGGTCAGGGTAGATCGCCAGGTCTCATACGAGGCAGGTGGTGTCTCACCAGCCTGGGTTTTGCTGTAGACTGGAAGTAGAGTTCTCCTCTTCCCAGTCAACGGGTGGAGTACTTGGGCTTTTTCTAAGCTCAAGGTCTATATGGGCATCCCTCTCGGAGCGGCGGCGAGTGGTTGGTTCTCGGCGCGCTCGGGAGGTTCCGTCCTAGGACGGTTACGGCGCTGTCCGTGATGCGCCTGCTGCTGGGGTCCCTCTTGGCCTCCTCTTCATGAGGAGGATACAGAGGTGGTTTTTTCCAGTATGGAAATGGACCTGGTGTGAGACATGTGGAAGCGGCTGAAGGTTCCCATGTCAGTACTGGGGGACCTCGTCTTCTGGAGAGGGTCTGGTGCCCTCACCTGCTGGGTCCCCGTGGGCAGCAGGCTGTCACACGTCACAGTCTTCACCGACGTATCGGGCCAATGCAGTAGGGGGCAGCTGCCATGCTGCCCGGTCTGCGCTACATTCAATGTGTTAGAATTGAAGGCTGTCCTTCTGGTCCTCAAACGACTCGACCACCTTGTGGTGGGCAAGCATGTTTTGGTCAGGACGGACAACACGATGTCAGCGTCGTATATTGTCAGACAGGGAGGAGTGCGCTCCCCCCGTCTGCACCGGGCGGCGGTCGGGCTCTGGCTATGGGCGTTCTCCATCTCCTCTGCCTGAGGGCTCTCCACATCCCCGGCAAGGAGAATGTGGGTGCAGGTGTGATGTCGCGGGGCGGTCCTCACCCTGACGAGTGGGGACTACGTCCAGACATAGTCGGGCAGGTCTGGGACCGATTCCGTGGCCATCCGGGATTCTGTACGCATTCCCCCCTTACACCTGATAGCTCAGCTGTTGGGGCGGGTACGTCGGGAGCGTGGGACTTGGTCCTGGTCGCGCCGGGCCGGGGCCCTGATTCAGCTCTTGGTGGCCCCGCCGTGGCCTGTTCCGTGGTCACCGCGGGCCCTCTCTCAGGCACGCGGAACTCTGTTCTGCCTCCTGTTCTGGGGAAGCCTCTAGGCTTGGCTGCTGACAGTGTGAATCTGGTGGGGATGCGTCTTGACTATTCTGTGGTTAACACTATCCGATACGCGCGCGCCCCGTCCTCTACCGCGGCTTACGCTGGGGAGTGGCGTATGGTCGAGTGTGGGGGCGGAACATTGTTCAGCCACCCTCTTGTGGAACATTCCTGCTTGGCGCTCGGCGTCTCAAGCCTGTGGAACGTTCTCTGTCTCCGAGTGGGACCTCCAACTGGTCCTTGGCCGGTTGTCGGAGGCCCCGTTTGAGCCTCTTGAGCAGGCGCCATTGGATCTGCTGTCTTGAAGACCGCGTTCTTTTTGGCCATCACCTCCGCTAAACGCGTGGGTGAGCTGTGTGCTCTCTCGGTGCGGCCTGATTGCCTGTCTATTCGGCCGATAGCGGTGCGACTCTGAGGCCTAATCCAGTCTTCATGCCAAAGAATATCCGGAGCTCTTTTCGCTCCAGGGATATTGTGATTCAGGCGTTTCATCCGCCTCCTCACGCTAGTGGGTTAGAGGCGAGCCTTCATCTGTCATGTCCTGTCCGTGCATTGGGGGTTTACCTCAGTCGGACGCAGAATCTCAGGGCTACCGATCAACTGTTTGTTGTTACGGTGGCCCTCGCGCGGGTAAGGCACTGTCCAAGCAGCGCCTGTCACATTGGTTGTGCGAGGGCATTGCCCTTTGCTACACGTTGGCTGGACAGGTCCCCCCTGGGGGTGTCAGGGCGCACTCCACTCGTGGAGTGGCGGCCTCTGCCGCCTCGGTGGAGGACATCTGTGCTGCGGCCTCCTGGTCCTCCCCGGGTCCCTTCGTTAAGTTTTACCTCATGGACATGACTGGGGGTTCTGTCTCCCAGGCGGTTCTGAGGTCTGGGACCTCCCCTGCGTCCCGCCAGTTGGTGGGCTAGCAGGGGTGTGTGGGTGTGTGCCACGGGGTGCTGTGACACACGTGGTCCCGCCTGTACTGTGCGTTTTCAGGGGTCTTTGGTTCCCCCTTTTTTCGCACTTTGGTGGAGTTGACTGCCTCCCCCCCTTCGTTAGGACGGGCGGGTGGACGGGACTCCCCTCCTCCCTGGTAGTGGGGCTTACGGGCCCTCAGGGGGTACACTTGTCGGGTCACACGTCTGCTCTGTCCCATATCTCATAATGGCAAAGAGCGAGACGCGATGACCAGTATGATAATATAACGAAAGGTTATCCTATAACCTAGTTATATGAATACTGGCAGAGCGTCTCGCTCTTAGCGCCCTGAGGTCCCTTGGTTGGGTTTTCACTGTTGGAAACTTTTTTCCGAGGAAGGTAGAGTGTGACCATGTCCGGCGTCTTATAGCAGGACGCGGGGGCGTGGCCCCGTCACGTGCATGAGTGCAAATAGTTTGTTCATGAGCACAGTAGGTGCTAGGAGATAAGAGTTATCTCATAATGGCAAAGAGCGAGACGCTCTGCCAGTATTCATATAACTAGGTTATAGGATAACCTTTCGTTTTCTCATAGACTTCAATTCATTTGGCTTCCTGTTAAATAATTTAGTTGTTCACCTAGATCCCTGATTCACATCATTGGAAGCCACACTCATTGGTTACAACGATCCACAATCATTTTCGAGATCGGATCTAGATTGACGGAACTACTGCAGCCTGAGTCGGGAGTGGTATTTTGCGCAATACTGTGTACTTTGCACAAGCCTCAAATACCAGCATGTAACTCGAGAACCGCTGAACGGATTTTGTCGGATTTTGTCGCTATCGACAGGCAACAAATATATATATATATATTTAAACTAAATAAGACTCGTGCACATCTAGTTGGACCCCGACTGGAGGTGCAGGTCAGCGCAAGAGAGATATATAAAACTAAAAGGAGAATACTTTCAAAAGAAAGAAGGGACCGCACACTCCTCAGGACTGGTTTTTGCTTTTTTATTGCATAATGCGTTTCGCTATCTGCTTCCTCAGGTGCTATATCATAAAAAAGCATGCAATAAAAAAGCAAAAACCAGTCCTGAGGAGTGTGCGGTCCCTTCTTTCTTTTGAAGGTATTCTCCTTTTAGTTTTATATATATATATATATATAAGTAAGGGATAATGTATAGCTACGAGGTCATTGTCGCAAAATAATTGACCGACACGTAGTTTAAAATACCGAGCCGCTTCGGCGAGGTGTTTTAAACGTCAGTGAAGGTCAATTATTTTGCGACAATGACCGAGTAAAGCTATACATTATCCCGCTTATTACATGGCTAACTTACTAACAATATACCTAATTATTACATGGCGTTTTCACATTCGCCGAAATGCTTGCTTGTGATTGGTCAATAGCCCCCCGACAGCGGTCATTATTTTTCAATAATGACCGCTGTGGGACAATAATGACCGATGTGCGCAGCTGTTCGCAATCAAGCCCACATCAGTGCAGCAAATCAGACACACCTGCCGCGGCTGCACTGACAGCGGAGTGTGTGTAGATTACAGCGGAGCCAGAACAGAGGCTGCCCGCGATAATAATAATCACTTTATTTGGGCTGACAGAGCCACAGAACAACTGCGATTTGTCAAATGAATTAGGTATATTGTTAGTAAGTTAGCCATGTAATAAGCGGGATAATGTATAGCTTTACTCGGTCATTGTCGCAAAATAATTGACCTTCACTGACGTTTAAAACACCTCGCCGAAGCGGCTCGGTATTTTAAACTACGTGTCGGTCAATTATTTTGCGACAATGACCTCGTAGCTATACATTATCCCTTACTTCATTTGACAAATCGCAGTTGTTCTGTGGCTCTGTCAGCCCAAATAAAGTGATTATTATTATCGCGGGCAGCCTCTGTTCTGGCTCCGCTGTAATCTACACACACTCCGCTGTCAGTGCAGCCGCGGCAGGTGTGTCTGATTTGCTGCACTGATGTGGGCTTGATTGCGAACAGCTGCGCACATCGGTCATTATTGTCCCACAGCGGTCATTATTGAAAAATTGAAAAATAATGACCGCTGTCGGGGGGCTATTGACCAATCACAAGCAAGCATTTCGGCGAATGTGAAAACGCCATGTAATAAATATATATATATTGTATTACAAAATATGTACACCCGATCCACTAGGGGTCGCCAAAGTGCCGGTTGCAAAAAGTCAGAAAAACGTCCCTGATATGGGCTGTCGCAGGCTAAGAGGTGACGATATGACAACCGTTACATATATTATATATATATAAACAAGACAAAAAAAGGACAATGACAATGAAAATGATTGTAGGCTATGAGATGTAAATTATTGCCATATAATCGTTACTGATGAAACAAATAAACAAACACAACTAATCAAATAAAACACAACTAATCAACCAAAATTGAAATTATTTGCCCAGTGTGATGTTTTTTTTGTTTTCTTTTAATCAAAACAAAAAAAGGACAAATGATAAATGAGATAAATAGTACTCTGGTAAAAGTCCTCCATTCAAATTCTACTTAAGTAGAAGTAGAGAAGTATTTGCTATTGAACGCTATTGATGTGCTGGTGATCTGCCTCGTCCTCCCCACTGCCTCCAACTTGCACATTTTATATATTTTGGGGGGCGACTACTCTCTGCAGAGCCTTCCTGTCTTTAGAACTTTAGATTTAGAACTACCAGTGGATGCCTGTACAATTAATTCTATTATTTCATTAGGTTCTGAATTTTTCCAAATGTTCCCCAATTTCTTTTAAGAAATATTCTTTGAGGTGTGATGTGTTCTCTGTTATATTACAGTAAGCAGTCATGCTTTTATTCATCCAGTACTTACATTTAAAATCCATACAATTTGGTAACACTATTGAATTTCTATGGTAATTAATGGTGGTTTAATAAGAAACTTGATTGATTTGAGTGATATCTAGAATTAAACCAGCTTTGGTTTTGGGAGAGAGAGAGGGAGGGAGGGAGGGAGGGAGGGAGGGAGGGAGGGAGGGAGGGAGGGAGGGAGGGGGAGAGAGAGATAGAGAGGGAGGGAGGGAGGGAGGGAGGGAGGGGGAGAGAGAGATGGAGAGGGAGGGAGGTTCAGAACTGGATTTCTCTGCTACAGAACTAGCAGCATGGTTTACAGCAGGCAGTCTGTCATGTAAACGGCTGGAGGATATGAAGTGACAGTTAAAAGCTGCTCTGATAGAGGGAGGGAGGGAGGGAGGGGGGAGAGAGGGAGAGAGAGGGAGAGAAAGGGAGGGAGAGAGAGAGAGAGAGGGAGAGAAAGAGTCTGTCATGTAAACAGCCGGAGGATATGAAGTGACAGTTAAAAGCTGCTCTGATCATTAAAGATGGAGGAAAACTCCGGAGCGCCGAAGATTGATGAACTGTTCCATTTGTCTCTCTCCTCTTCTTCCTGTGTGAGATTTATCATAAGCAGCGGGCCAGGGAGTGGGAGGGCGAGAGTGATAGGGAACAAGATAGTGAGAGAGAGAGGGAGAGAGAGAGGAGAGAAAGAGTGTGAGTGAGTGTGTGTGTGTGAGTGTGTGTGTGAGTGTGTGAGTGAGTGAGTGAGTGAGTGAGTGAGAATGGCATAGGGAGAGATTGAGAGAATGAGATATGATATATCGAGTATACTCTATGTATCGTGGCTTGTTCTACGTGAGATGTAGTAAATTACTATATCGTGAACATCGAGTATATGTTGTCACGTCGCGGTTGATATGAGACTTGCTTTAGTGCAGAGCTGTCCTCTCATTTCATTATAGACAGACCAGCGCGGACCTTAAATGACATGCAATTGTAATTTCATTACACAGACCAGCGCGGACCTTCAATGACATGCAATGGGCTAATGTTAGCTGCTAAGTTAAACCATAATAGGCTAAGCTAACTGGCGTTAGCTCTTAGCTGCTAGCTCTTAGCTGCTAGCGTTAGCTCAAAGCGGACTCCACGACACTAGTTCCATTCGTGGGAAAAGGGGGTGGGTTATATTGACGACGCTTGACAACAGAGGTTTAAAGATAACTTCATATTTATTGGTTATTCATTTCTTGCATCCAGTCAGTTTCAATCTCTGTGTGTTCAACTTCCTGTGTTTACATTCGAGTGTGACATCATCGCCTACGGCAGCTTATACGCTCAAAACGCAAACGCGTTCTCTCTCTCTCTCTCTCTCTCTCTCTCTCTCTCTCTCTCTCTCTCTCTCTCTCTCTCTCTCTCTCTCTCTCTCTCCATTCAATGATTTAAAGTGGCCAAACGTTACAGTATAGATACTAACTGGATAGTTGATGATATAAACATTTCATTTCATTATCTGAAATATTCTAAAATCATTAAGTCTGCTATAAGCCATTATCCCTTTGTAAAGGCCTCTACATGCTACAGCAACTTCAAAGCAACTTCAACACAACATCAGCGCGATTTCAACGCGCTTGTTTTATAGGGTCTTGTAGACTGTGTTGCGAGGACGTTGCGTACCTTTCACCCAAATCTAATCTAAACAACCATTGCGTTGATATTGCGTAGCAGTGATTGGTTGGTAGTGAATGGGGGCGGGGCTGTCATATAATAATATTGGTCCCGCAGCGAGGAATACCATCCGCCATTGTTGTAGCCAGCCAGCTAGCGTTGAACTTGATGCTATTCAATGCTCTATCATACCCAACTAACGTTAATGCCATTCAGAATTTATTAACATAGCTACAACAACACACAGTAACGTTAATATAATTACATGCATCATTGTTTACAATGAACGGACGGTGGGGCAGTTCGAAAGGACTGGACACGGACAAGTTGTTAAACAGCAATCAATTAATTTAATATAACAGGTAGTTCGAGCTGCATTTTCGTGCCTACAACCACAGCCACAGGGATATATCCAGCTTTGACGAGCTCTCTCTCCTCCTGCCGATTAAATTCAGCAGCTCTTCCTCGACCTCGAGTGCCTGTAGCTGCCAGCTAACGTTAAAACTAACCTAAAGTTACACAAGCAGAATACATCACAAATACTTCCGGTCGGGGGATTTCAAAATAAAAGAGCGACGTCTAAAAGCACCGGAAATACGTTTATTTTGTACATTATCTAACGTTAACACGAACCTAAACTAACTTTAGTTAAACTAACTTTGCACGTCGATGTTGCAGAAGCATAAAGGCAGAGTGTCTACAACACCGCTTTGTCGATGTTGTGGTGCAGTTGCTTTGAAGTTGCTGTAGCATGTAGAGGCCTTAAGGCTTTGTGTGTGATTATTATTTTCTCACAGTAGTGTATATATATATATATATATATATATATATATATATATATATATATTAGGGCTGTCAGTTTATCGCGTTAATTAGATTAATTAATTACACAGCAAATTATCGCGTTATGAAAATTAACTCAAAATTAATTACAAAAAAAAACGTTATTTTTTTTTTCTTTTTTTTTTTATTATTTTTTTTTGTATCTCATTCATTCCATAAGAATGTAGAATACACATTTACAGACTTTTTTTTATGGTCCATTTGCATGTTCTTGGTATCTGATTCTAGGGACATCTATGATTCTCAAGGAATGTATTCCCAGTGTCAGAAATACTGTGGGCTAGATCCACAAAGAATGGATTGCACGGTGCAAGGTGCACCCTTACTTACAATTCATTATGAATTGAAAATGGGGGACCCTGATGTAAACAAGACGAAAGTCTTTCTCTGGTCTGCATCCCCTTAACAATTGTGTGTATTGAGCCCATATATATATATATATTTTTTTTTTTTTTTTCTTTTTTATATACAGTCAACATATTCTTAAATAATAGCGCTGCCCGAGGCGGGGCATGATACAGTCAACATATAGCAAAAGAGAGAGCGAGAGAGAGCTCCCGTTCTACAGTCAATATACAGTGTACAGAGAGAGAGAGAGAGAGAGAGACACATTGGAAAGAAATTGAAATGCTATTTGGCCCTAAACAGAGAGTACACAGTGGCAGAATACCTGAGCACTGTGACTGAAGATCCTTGAGCACAGCCTAGCCATCGAGAAAGGCCGCCATAGGCAGACTGTGTGTGTTAGAAAGAGAGAGAGAGAGAGAGAGAACATGTGTGTTTGTCATGTGTGTGTGTGTTAGAGAGAGACTAGAGCATGTATGACAGATTCAAAAGGACAAAGATCAACACTTAAATCCAAGAGAGAGAGAGAGAGAGAGAGAGAGAGACACATTGGAAAGAAATTGAAATGCTATTTGGCCCTAAACAGAGAGTACACAGTGGCAGAATACCTGAGCACTGTGACTGAAGATCCTTGAGCACAGCCTAGCCATCGAGAAAGGCCGCCATAGGCAGACTGTGTGTGTTAGAAAGAGAGAGAGAGAGAGAGAGAACATGTGTGTTTGTCATGTGTGTGTGTGTTAGAGAGAGACTAGAGCATGTATGACAGATTCAAAAGGACAAAGATCAACACTTAAATCCAACAAGAAGAGGGTATACCAGAGAAACCAAAGCAGCAAGGAGCCAATGGCCGACATCAGCTAAATAGGCTAGCCAGGTACTGTGACACCAGGCCACACACAGCTTTGGCCAATGGCCCAACGCTACCCAAGCTACACAAACGACCATTCACACACAGCACATGTCGTATCTCCAAATGTTGTGAAGTAGCATATGTTTTGCCTGGAAAAAAACATCGTTATTAACAAAACATTCGGGAGGGGAAGGAAGGAAGAGTGGGGTAATGTCATGACATTTTCATTAATCTTAGTTACCTGCACGAGGAACGCAGGGCGAAAGGCCGCAACACAGGTCTCCACGTTGACGAAAGGCCTCTCGCTGGCGGGACAAAAAGAAGCTATGGCCAGAGCCTTGTCATGGTGCAGGCCCGACTACATCTTCTGTCAAAGGGCCTGCTATTCTCAAGGCTAACTGATAGCATCAAACGAACGTTCCCAGCTGACGCTAAACAGCTAACTGGCTAACAGTTAGCTCAATCAGGCACCTGGCTGTATGTAGCTGCATACAGCCAGGTGCTCTCACTCACCAGGCACACACCGTTAGCTACTAGTAGTATTAGCTAGTCGACCAGTTTGGCTCCAGAGAGAGAGAAAGAGAGATAGGGTCAGGTCCACGGCGGGTATATAATCATAGGTTGACTCACCATAACGCAGTATCAACGTGGAAGGAGACTTTCTTGGCCCCACGGTGTAATTTCTTCTTCTTCTTCTTCGAGTACTTTCCGGCAGACTGGACACCTTTCGGCGTATTGCTGCCTAACAGATTTATCTGCTCACAAGTTCTCTTCTCCTTCTTTTGAAAAGACATCCACTCGCCTCGCCTCGCTCCTCTGAATAGGTTAGCTAACGCTAGTTAGCATTTAGCTAAGCTAGCTACTAGCCGACATCATGGCTATACCATGACAAGGCTCCGGCCATTTGTCCCGCTAGCGAGAGGCCTTTCGTCAACGTTCCTTGGTGACCGACCGACTGATAATGACCGACCTCTTTCTTCGTCTTGGCTGGCATAACTAAGCATAGTCAAAAGCTGCACGCGAAATAGTCAAGCGCAGCTGACTCACGCTGCCACGCCGGCGTACTACACTGTCTACACATGATGTAAGTAAAACCACTCCCTTCGTTGAAACCAATGCTGCTGCAGAACCCCAGAGGCTGAGCTCCAATAGTGAGTATGTCTGCAGGACTACAGACCCAGGAACAAGTCAGACACATTCTACAAACGTGTCTAATGTGAAATATATAAGCATATAAGCAAAACTAGATTTTAGGTCTGTGATGAAAAAGGGCCTCGCGGGAAGGGGGGCCTCGCAAAAAAATAAAAAATTAAATAAAAAAAAATAATAAAAAAAATTAATACATTTTTTTTTTTTTTTTTTTTTTTTTTGCGAGGCCCCCCTTCCCGCGAGGCCCTGTGCGACCGCACTGCTCGCACACCCCCTGAGGCGGCCCTGATTGAGCCATACTGCATTGTACCCATTCTGCAATCTGTTAATAACATTTTCATTCAATCAATCAATCTGCACGGTGATTGATTGAATGAAAAATGTATTTTGAGTCAATTGTAATGAACCAAATGAGAATATCAATACATTTTTTTTATCTTTGACTGTGAATAACACCATGCTCTAATTGACCAGACCTGAAAAATCTAAGCAACTTAATAGATGGAAGATGATTAAACAGAAGGTTTTGTAGATACAGTACTGAATTCTGCCATCTGGACACATGCAATTTGAAATATGATTATAGAATATAGAATATCAGGCGTAAAATGGTTATGCGATTAAAATGTGATTAATTAGATTAATTAATTACAAATCCTGTAATTAATTAGATTAATTTTTTTAATCGCCTGACAGCACTAATATATATATATATATATATATATATATATATATATATATATATATATATATATATATATATATATGTGTGTGTGTTTGGCTAAAGTGGACAGAAAACACAGTACTGTGCAAAAGTCTTAGGCACCCAATAGTTTTTATATAAATTGTCTTAGATGTAAATAATTTTTTTTATTAGTGTGTCAGTAGACTACTCTTAGTACATTTTCATTTAATTATTTTTTAAAGCATCTTCATGGTTTAATAATGGAAACATATTTTGCAGGGACTTATTATAATCATCATATTGGCGTGACTGTATGCATCAAAGGGTTAAATCAAGCATTTTTAAGTGCTTTAGAGGAAATGTCAAAATATCGCGATATATATCGTGTATCGTGATATGGCCAAAAAATATCGCGATATCATTTAGAGGCCATATCGCCCAGCCCGAGAGAGGGCGAGAGAGATAGAGAATGAGATTGTGTGTGTGTGAGAGAGAGTGAGTGAGTGAGTGAGAATGGGATAGAGAGAGAATGAGATACATATAGAGAGAGGGAGAGAGACTTTCTTTTTTGTTTACAGGTATATCATCGGCTTGAGTTGAGTTGAATTGACAGACAGAGAGAGAGAGAGAGAGAGAGAGAGAGAGAGAGATATGCAACAGGTAATCAGTAGTCATAATCCAACAGGTATTCACTAGTTGTAATCCAACAGGTAATCACTAGTCTTAATCCAACAGGTAATCCCTAGTCTTAATCCAACAGGTAATCAGTAGTCGTAATCCAACAGGTAATCTCTAGTCTTAATACAACAGGTAATCTCTACTCTTAATCCAACAGGTATTCACTAGTCTTAATCCAACAGGTAATTTCTAGTTTTTAACCAACAAGTACTGTCATTTTCTGTGACTGTCAAACACGGGTCAATTGTGACAAATAGAGAGTCCACACACGTGAAAGCAAGTTAACAATATAATTAGGGATGTCCGATATTATCGGCCTACCGATATTATCGGCCGATATTGGCATTAAAATGTGATATCGGAAAATATCGGTATCGGTTTTTTTTTTTCTTTTTTTTTTTTTTTACATTTCTATAACCTTTATTTACCCAGGCAAGCAAGTAAGAACAAATTCTGATTTTATTTATTGTCAAAAGTATGCATAATGTTGTGTTAATTCCACATTAAGAGATATGTAATGTTAATTACCTGAAATTATTCAATTTTTTGGGGGGGGGTTACCCTGCATATATCGGTATCGGTTGATATCGGTTGATATCGGTATCGGAAATTAAGAGTTGGACAATATCGGTATATCGGTATCGGTAAAAAAGCCAATATTGAGCATCCCTAAATATAATGTATTTACCTACGGTATATAACCTATATGACAAACAATAATTGACATAAACAATGAATATGTATGTATAAGAATCTGTGATGAATGCAGTGTGCGGATGAGTGAAAAGTGAAGTGTGGTGCGGTGTAAGTAGAAATAGTATCACAATGGGTGGTGGATAACCTGTTCAGAGGAGATGGAGAAGCAGAGAGAGAGAAGGTTAACGAGGGACATATATACAGACAGCTCTCAATGCCCAGGTGAGTCTAATTGGGCTGACGAGCCGCTCACTCTACCATGCTCCCGGAGGGGCAGTAGACTCACCAATAATCATGCAGAGTGGGGGCCGTCACAGTGACTAACCTTTTTGCTACTTATTTGCTACTTCCCAACAATGTTGTTGACCGGTAGAGTACTTTTTCAGCACAATCCATGCTGTTCCCCATACTATCTTATGTGACATTATTACATGGCGTTTTAAAATCCGCCAAAATGCTTGATTGTGATTGGTCAATAGCGCTCCGTTGCCCCTAGCAGCGGTCAATTATTTCTCGATAATTCACCGCTGCTAGGGGCAACGCGCAATGATGACCGATGTTAGGGGCAACAGAGTGCTATTGACCAATCACAATCAAGCATTTGCCTCGGTGTTCCAGAACGCAGTGTCGGTCAATTATTTTGCGACAATGACCGAGTATAGCTATACATCAAGTCAAGTCAAGTCAAGAGTTTTATTTGTCACGGCATACAAGTATACAATGAAATGCGGGTGGTCTTCTTGCCCGCAACGATGTGCAATACAGTGGTACAACATGTAATAGAATCCAATAAAAAAAAAACATTGTGCAATAAACAGGTAACAGGTAACATGGTGGGACATCTCGGTATCTGTACATAGTTATTTACAGGGCATATAGGACATGCTAGGTAGCTTTGGTAGTGCAATACACTGCTACTGTTGTTATACTAATTTAGAGTGACCTTTCCTTTTTGGCCATAAGTGTGGGCGTGTGCGGCATGAGTGTGTGTCTGCTCATGTTAAAGTGTTAAAGTGGCTGCTAGTGTGTGAGCGTGCACAGCGTGCGTGTCGTGTGTGTGCTCATGTGTGCTTGTGTGTGGATAGATCAATGTTCTGTGGCACTCAGTGTTCATTGTTCAAGGCTCTGATGGCCTGGGGGAAGAAGCTGAGCCTAAGCCTCTCTGTCCTAGTAGCTGGACAGAGAATCCAAATTGAACTCGGGCATTTGAAAGATAATATATGTATATATATATAAATGTGCGAATTGGCTATAATAAGGTAATTTATAAGCATCATATTCTATATTCTACAATAATATTTCAAATAGCATTGGTCCGGATGGGAGCATTCAGTACTGTATCTACAGAACCTTCGGTTTAATCATCTTCCCTTTATTAATTTCCTTCGATTTTTTTTACACATTATCTCAAGAAGGTACTGAACGAGATCAGTGGCAGTTTTTTAAGTTTGGTCATTATTATCATGGTGTTATTCACTGTCAAAGATGCAAAGAAAAATCATAATTCATATTCTCCTTTGTTTCATCAGAATTTAAGCAAGCCTAGTAATAGACACAATATTTCTGACGCTGTGAATACATTCCCTGAGGTCCATAGATGTACCTAGAATATGCAAATGGACCTTGTAGAAGTGGAGCAATATTCCATTTACCTAGGTATATATTTTAGGCGAAAATATTCCACGGGTGGAACAGGTTAATTCTTGTTAGATTGTCCGACTGTATTATTTTCCTCGCTGTGTGAAAAACTACAGAACTTTGCGTCTGAGGGGAGTGGCCACTGGCTGAGTGCTCTCTGTCTCGGGTGTCTGAGGGGAGTGGCCACTGGCTGAGTGCTCTCTGTCTCGGGTGTCTGAGGGGAGTGGCCACTGGCTGAGTGCTCTCTGTCTCGGGTGTCTGAGGGGAGTGGCCACTGGCTGAGTGCTCTCTGTCTCGGGTGTCTGAGGGGAGTGGCCACTGGCTGAGTGCTCTCTGTCTCGGGTGTCTGAGGGGAGTGGCCACTGGCTGAGTGCTCTCTGTCTCGGGTGTCTGAGGGGAGTGGCCACTGGCTGAGGGGAGTGGCCACTGGCTGAGTGCTCTCTGTCTGAGGGGAGTGGCCACTGGCTGAGTGCTCTCTGTCTCGGGTGCCGGAGAGGAGAAGCACAGACAACATGAGACAGGAGAGATGAGACGCACCTAAATCCATTGCGGGGTGAAAATTTGCAGCAAAACATTAATATCTTTGGAACCGTGTGTGTTCAATTGTATCTGAATCGGGAGATGATCTTCTCTCGTCACAATTGAAATTGTATTTCTCCATCGCGCAAAAACTGGCTGGCAGCCTCATTGAATAATATACACGCTCCGCAAGTCTGTAAACTTGTGCATAACGAAGTGTGGCTCTATAGCAGAGGTCCCCAACCATCGGGTCGCGGACCGATGTAATATTAGTTTGTTACACATTATGTTGGATTATGTAATTGGTTTGTCATGACCCATTGTCAAAACAATAATAAATCGCGGGATTTATATGAAGCTTTGTAGCACCTCCCTCTGCTTCTAGACACGGAGGCAACTTTAAAAAAAAATGTGGACCTACTTTTTCTGTGGATGGTTTTGTGAATAAATCTCCATTATGCTTCAATTACTGTGTGTTTATTGTATAGAAATAAGGTTGGGTGAATTCGGCCATTGTATAAAAGCATTACATCACTTGAAGTCGTGTGTTATACGAATTAGATCACGCCTAGGGGAGTCTAACGACCCTCCGCTGCGCCTCGGGCCTAACCAGTGATGCAGTGGTGGTACCACGGGGTACCACGCCGTCCTAGTAGTTCGCTGAGCAGAAGTACGCGCAATCGCACACGGATGTGCACGCGCGCGCACACAAAAATGCGTTCACAATTTTCACAGGACTCGTCGCGCCGTGCGCCAAGAACCCGGCGGCCGGCACTTATCTATCACCTAGACTTTGCATAATAACAGGATACCGATAGCATAACAAAGAACGAGAAGAGCCAAACCAAAATACAAGCCTGTACCAATTGGTGGGGGTTTGCTTGAGTTGTGGAACCTCTCACTATGTGACAATGGTCCCGACTGGAAGGATCAAGGATGAGGCATTAAGTTGTGCTTCAGAAGGAAACTGTCCTTCTGTAAACTAAGTTACATTGTTAATTTAGTTTGTATTTACTTTTCTAGTTTAAGTTCATTCAATTAAAGAAATTGTAACTACAATTACATTTAAAACATTGTTTGTTTTTCAACCATATCTGTTGACAATATAATTTCTTTATATCTTGAAGGCTACATCCTACTACCTTTTTCAGCTTCTCTATTTCAAGGCAATATTTACAAAAACTAAACTAAAACTAGTAATTTCCTATACAAACATGTTTCCTACTATTTATTCTGCATAATAATCATCTGTTCTGTGCGCGTGTGCGCGCGTGCACGTGGCGTCCGGGCAGTTCCCATATTACGACTGCACCACTGGGCCTAACAACCACCCCTAGGTGTGATCTAATTCGTATAACACACTCCGTTGCGTGATGTAATGCTTAAGAAATACATGAGAGAGAAACATGATACTGACTCTGTCCTTGAGTTGAGTTTGAATCCAAGCCAAAAACAGTTACTAAGCATTATCTTTTTTTTTTTTTTTATCTCAGCTCGTTCAATCATGTCGTCTGCACCAGCCCCCCGCCCCCCCCCCCCCCCCCCCCCCCAAGCTCTCTGCTCATTAGACGAGTATTGATGCTGTTGCTGAGGGAAGGGGGGACAGATAGATAGAGAGAGAGAGAGGGTGACGAGAGAGAGATATATATACTATAGTTGTGACTAGGAAATAGGACATTTGAACCTTTTTCTCAAGTTCTCAGCTGCCATTGATCTGTTACCGAAGCCTGTCTTGTCATGTCCAGAAAAAGAAAGTGAGAAAATGATTCATAGAGCAACAACCAGCTCGGGAGGGAAGGAGAGATTACATGATCTTCACACAGCTCTCTTCTGACCTGAAGTAACCGCCAGTTACTCTAAAACTAACTTTTAAATAGTTATTTTGCTAAATAGACCCCCCCCCCCCCCACCCCTGATTTCGTTTCAAGTTCCAAGCTTCTTTTTTGTTGTTTTATGAGTTTCTTTAATATGCTACGTTTACTTAATGGTCTATATAACCTCAATTCTTCCTCTTCTTTTGTCGTTCTAGGTGTTAACTGTCAGGGCGCCGGAGATCTGCTGGAGATCTGTTGGAGATCTGCTGGAGGTCACTGAACCCCTCTGTTCCAACAGGACGTGGTAGAACGACCTCTCAAACATCTCCAGGAGCAGCTGTTTGAAACCACCTACACACCGAGACAATGTCGTCATCAAGTCCACACATGGGAGTCCGTCTACACAACGCTGCCTCTGGGTATTTAGTTTATACTCACCTCGTCGTCGAATCATGATTGAAATCTATAGGATCTAGTGGATTACAGATGATACCCATTTCCCTCACTGCACCACAGATTTCCGTGTCATTTTAAATGACGGACTCCTAACGCTAACCCTGGGTCCCGGCCCGGGCTCATGTGGGGCCCCCTGTCGGGTCCTGAGGCCGCCCCCCCCCCCCCCCCCCCCCCACCGCAGCCGCGATGGATCCTGAATCGGAATCCTCGCTCCTCCGTCTCGACGCCGCCGCCGCCGCCGCCGCCGATGTCAACTCGGTTTCCGTTTCCTACAACGACAGCGGCGGCGGCGGCGTTGCCCTCACCCTCCGCGGCGACTACTTCCACGGCCGCGCGGCTCTGGCCGTCTTCCTGGGCCTGCTGTGCCTCCTCACCACGGGCATGAACCTCCTGGTGCTGTACGCCGTGCGGCGGGACAAGAGCCTGCACACCGTGGGCAACCTCTACATCGTCAGCCTGTCGGTGGCCGACCTGATCGTCGGCGCCTCGGTGATGCCCCTCAACCTGGTGTACGTCCTGGAGGACGGCTGGAGGCTGGGCCGCGCCGCCTGCCAGCTCTGGCTCATCGCCGACTACGTGGCCAGCACCGCCTCCATCTTCAGCCTGTTCATCCTGTGCGTGGACCGCTACCGGTCCGTGCGGCAGCCGCTGCGCTACCTGAAGTACCGGACGCGGGGCCGGGCGAGCGCCATGATCTCCGCGGCGTGGCTGCTGTCGCTGATGTGGATCATCCCCATCCTGGGATGGAGGTCCTTCTTCGCCGCCTCCCCCCCCTCCCCCGTGGACCCGGAGGGGGCGGAGGAGGAGGAGGGGAGCGCGGCATGCGACACGGACTTCCGGTCCGTCACGTGGTTCAAGGTGGCGACGGCCGTCTTCAACTTCTACGTGCCGTCGGTGCTGATGCTGTGGTTCTACGCGCACATCTACCGCGCCGTCAGGCGGCACCTCAGGGACAGGCGGCGGATCGCGCACCCCCCCGCCTCCGCCCACGCTCCGTCGCCCGGAGGCGGCGATAATAACCGCACGTCTCCCAAGGCGGCCGGCAAGGCCAGACGGTGCTCGCTGGACGAGTACACGCCGGATCGGACGTATCGCCTCCAGGTGGCGCACGGCCGTCTAAACGCCGCGTCCAAATCCGGCGGAAGAGCCGGCGGCGGCGGCGCAGAGTGTCGGCGGGCGTCACCGCTCGCCGCCGCGACGACTACGAAACAACAACCGTGGATATCGAGGAAAGACGACGACGAGAAGACGGAGAAGCGGCCGGCCGGCTCGGAGACGCCTCCGAGCGGCCCCTCCCCCTCCTCCTCCTCCTCCGCGCCGGGAGACGTAGTGCTGCCGAACGTGTCGGACGTGCGGAGAATCGCGAGCACGTCGCTGTGCGACGACAACAACCACTCGGGCCGACCCCTGCCCTGGGGGGGCGAGGAGGAGGAGGGGGAGGAGGGCGTGGGGGACGACGGCGACGACGCGATGGACGCGGACAACGGCGTGACTCTCAGACGGACCTGGCGGAGGCTGGTCCACCGGTCGCGTCGGCGCGTCCAGAGCGTGAGGCTCCACAAGGAGCAGCACAAGGCGGCCAAACAGCTGGGCGTCATCATCGCCACGTTCCTGATGTGTTGGATCCCGTACTTCGTGGCCTTCACGGTCACGGCCTTCTGCCAGGAGTGTGTCCGCCACGACCTGCACATGTTCACCATATGGCTGGGCTACGTCAACTCCACGCTCAACCCCTTCATATACCCGCTGTGCAACGACAACTTCAAGAGGGTGTTCAAGAGCATCCTGCACATCCCGGGACGACGCCCGAGACGCGCCTCGCTCCGCGGAACCACTTGGGGCAGACGATGAATGAGTGAATGAGTGAATGAGTGAATGAATGGATGAATGAGTGAATGAGTGAATGAATGAATGAGTGAATGAATGGATGAATGAGTGAATGAGTGAGTGAATGAATGACTGAATGAATGAATGAATGAGTGAATGAACGAGTGAATGAATGAATGAATGAATGAATGAATGAGTGAATGAATGAATGAATGAGTGAATGAATGAATGAATGAATGAATGAATGAATGAATGAATGAATGAATGAAAAGTTTATTTTTGAACATGTTATTCTCCATATTTCTCCAAACAACTCACGGTATCTTGTTCCGTCAAACCAAACAATCATAACAACAAATAAAAAAACATAAAAAAAAGATAAAAAAGGAATTATAAACAAAAGGTCAAGAGCAATGTGTTTGGTTAGCAGACATGTCCAAAAAAGGAGTAGAGGGAAGCTAAGCTTATTGATCCCTACCCCCTTAACATTTATATTTGGTGTTCCATTAATTTGACTAGATATAAGATAATTTAGTATATTACAATATAGAATATACTTTTACTTATATTAAAAGATTAAAAGAAAAAACTTGATTCACTTCACTGATTCACACATACACAATATAACATAACTTTGTTTATCCTCAATACTCATTTCTGTATTTATGGGAATAGCGGGTTTGCATTCGGTTTTGGGTGCTTTTATCCGAAGCACTTAGGGACGCACCGATCCGACTTTTTCACAGTGCCGATACCGATACCTGGGCTTAGGGTATCGGCCGATACCGAGTAGTACCGATCTGATACCCATTGTTCAATTAATAAACTGTATGCCTCACTGTGTGGAAGAGACTGGGATCATTCTTTTGCGCAAGGCAACATCAGGCTTGAATTAAAACATTACTTTCCTAACTTAGTGAAACTAAATGTAACAAATAGAACACATAGTAGATATAAATGTACTGAATTGTTATTTATTATTAAAATAAAAAAAAGATTAAAAAAATATATATATATATAAAAAAAACAATAGAATTGTCTCCGATACTGTTATGGTTTGTAACCGACCCCAATCGCACAACACAAGACAGGTATGATGGTTTGCCAAGAAACAGATATTTATTGAGAGACAGGGAAAAAGGGCACTGTCCCTTTAAGGGAGAACACAAATACAGGAATATAACAAGAGGGGAAAAACTAGGTGCCTTTAAGAGGCGGGCAGGAAAAGGGAACACTAAGGGAAGGTTAATGAACGCTAGGGGAAACATTAAAGGAACGCTAGGGGAAGGTTAAAGGAACACTAGGAACTAGAGACTAGGAGAAGTCGGGACAAGGAGAGCTAGGGAACAGGAGAACTGGGGACTAGGAGAACTAGGGACAAGGAACTAGGTGGAACTAGAAGGGGAGAACTTGGGACCAGGAACTAGGTGGAACTAGAAAGGGGAGAACTAGGGACAGAGGGGACTGAGGCCCGCGGAGGCGGGCTGGGGACAGGGAGGAACTGGGGACAGAGACCCGCGGAGGCGGGCTGGGGACAGGGAGGAACTGGGGACTGGTGGGAAAACATCTGGGCCGCTCTGCAGAACAGAGGAGAGGGTTAATATTCAAAAGGGAACAAACAGAGCAGATGCAGAACAGTCCAAATAAACAAAGTAACAAAAAAATAATATCTTCGTGTGACAAACACACAGGGGGAAATGTAATGTCCAAAAATACTATCTAAGTGAGAACTAACGGAGGCAATACGCTGGGTGAGTGACATCACAATCAAAACTCACCCAGGCGTATGCGTAATGGTACAGGAACAGCAGCGGGAACGGGGGCAAGAGGCATTACGCTGGGAGAGTGACATCACAATCAAAACTCACCCAGGCGTATGCGTAATGGTACAGGGACAGCAGCGGGACGGGGGCAAGAGGCAATACGCTGGGAGAGTGACATCACAATCAAAACTCACCCAGGCGTATGCGTAATGGTACAGGGACAGCAGCGGGGCGAGGGCATCGCCACCGGGTGGCTGGCTGTCCGAGCCGAGGAACAGAGTGCTGGAACAGTGGCGGTGGCGAGGGTGTCGTCCACCGGGTAGCCGACTGTCGGAGCCGAGGAACAGAGTGCTGGAACAGTGGCGGTGGCGAGGGTGTCGTCCACCGGGTAGCCGCTGTCGGAGCCGAGGAACAGAGTGCTGGAACAGTGGCGGTGGCGAGGGTGTCGTCCACCGGGTAGCCGACTGTCGGAGCCGAGGAACAGAGTGCTGGAACAGTGGCGGTGGCGAGGGTGTCGTCCACCGGGTAGCCGCTGTCGGAGCCGAGGAACAGGGTGCTGGAACAGTGGCGGTGGCGAGGGTGTCGTCCACCGGGTAGCCGCTGTCGGAGCCGAGGAACAGGGTGCTGGAACAGTGGCGGTGGCGAGGGTGTCGTCCACCGGGTAGCCGCTGTCGGAGCCGAGGAACAGAGTGCTGGAACAGTGGCGGTGGCGAGGGTGTCGTCCACCGGGTAGCCGCTGTCGGAGCCGAGGAACAGGGTGCTGGAACAGCGGCGGTGGCGAGGGTGTCGTCCACCGGGTAGCCGCTGTCGGAGCCGAGGAACAGAGTGGCGCGCCACACCTTGGTGTGCACGTCGGAACCGAGAGACGCATCGGGGTGCGTCTGCGAGGAGGAGTGTGCCAAGCACGAGGATCTTTGGAAGATGCGCGTTGCGCGCTGGAGACTGGAGAGCGTGCCAAGCCCTTGAAGATGCGCGTTGCGCGCTGGAGACTGGAGAGCGTGCCAAGCCCTTGAAGATGCGCGTTGCGCGCTGGAGACTGGAGAGCGTGCCAAGCCCTTGAAGATGCGCGTTGCGCGCTGGTGACTGGAGAGCGTGCCAAGCCCTTGCAGATGCGCGTTGCGCGCTGGTGACTGGAGAGCGTGCCAAGCCCGAGGGTCCGGAAGATGCGCGTTGGTCTAGATGTGCGTCAGGACGAACAGCTGCGCTGGGGTCTGCAGTGGAACGCTGGGGTGCCTCCCGTGGAAGTTACAGGGAGCGCAGAACAGTCTCCTCCACAGGCTACGGCGACAGCAGACGAAGGCTGGAGCAAAACATCTCAAGGCTGGAGAAATCCATATACAGCATTGGTAGACCAGAGGATCTCCCGAAAGAGTCTAGATGTTAGAGAATATGACTCAGCATGAATACAACACGACCCCACGCCGAAACGAGGGGAAGAGCCCTGGTATTTAAAGCCCACAGGGGAACTAATTAGCCTGCCACCACAGGTGCGAGAGGTAATTGATAATAGTCCAGGTGTGGCCACTGAGAGTAAACGAGAGTAAAGAACGAGAGGGTGGGGGCTAGAGAGAGTGAGTAGGGAATTCCTAACAGTAGGCTTAAAGAAGACAGAGAAAGTTGGTGAGCAGCGGACAAAACCTCACAGTACCCCCCCCTCAACGGGAGCCACCTGGCGACCCAAAACAAATACAGACAGAGTGGCAGGGGGCAAAACAAGACAAAAACAAAAGGTACTGGCCAAGCCAGCAGGGGAAGCCACCACAAGAGTGGGGCTAGCAAAAGAAACAGGGTCGTCGAGGGGTAACTGGAGGAACTGGCCTAGAGGAAACCGGGCCTAGAGGAACCGGGTCAGGAGGAACTGGGTCCAGAGAACTAGTCTAGAAGAACTGGTCTAGAGAACTGGCCTAGAGAACTGGCCAAGAGAACTGGCCTAGAGAACCGGTCTAGAGAACTGGTTTAGAGAACTGGCCTAGAGAACTGGTCTAGAGAACTGGTCTAGAGAACTGGTCTAGAGGAACTGAGGGGCAAGCAGGGTAGCTAAGGGGTAACCATGGTAGCACCGGGAAGGGGCTAGCAGAGGGAAAGTTAGCTGCCAGGGCACTGATAGCTACAGGGCCTATGCTAGCTGTACTGCTACATCAACATAGAGGCTGTGCAAGCTGCCGAGCTAGGCTAGCAGAGGGAAAGGGTAGCTGCCAGGGCACTGATAGCTACAGGGCCTATGCTAGCTGTACTGCTACATCAACATAGAGGCTGCGCTAGCTGCCGAGCTAGGCTAGCAGGGGGAAAGGGTAGCTGCCAAGGCACTGATAGCTACAGGGCCTATGCCAGCTGTACTGCTACATTAACATAGAGGCTGCGCTAGCTGCCGGAGCTAGGCTGGCAGACAGGGCTGGACCAGCATGAGAGAACAAGCTAGCTGGAAGGACAGTCCTAGCTGTGTGAGATAAACTGACCTTGCTAGCTGAAAGGGCAGTCCTAGCAGTGGGAATACTGACCTTGCCAGCTGAAAGGGCAGTCCTAGCAGTGGGATAAACTGACCTTGCTAGCTGAAAAGGCAGTCCTAGCAGTGGGAGCAAACTGACCATGCTAGCTGAAGGGGCAGTCCTAGCAGTGGGAGAGAAACTGACCTTGCTAGCTGAAAGGGCAGTCCTAGCAGTGGGAGATAAACTGACCTTGCTAGCTGAAAGGGCAGTCCTAGCAGTGGGAGATAAACTAACCTTGCTAGCTGAAAGGGCAGTCCTAGCAGTGGGGAAACTACACAAAAAAAGTGGAGGCCATGCAGAGGGACCGGGTTAGCTGCTTGGGCCTGGCTAGCTACAGGGCCTATGCCAGCTGCAAGGCTGCAATAACATAGAGGCTGTGCTAACAGCCGGGGCCAAGCTAGCAGACCGGGGCCATGCAGAGGGAATTGGGTTAGCTGCCTGGCATGGCTAGCTACAGGGCCCATGCCAGCAGCAAGGGCTGCATAAAACATAGAGGCTGTGCTAGCAGCCGGGGCTAAGCTAGCAGACTGGGGCTCTGCTGAGGGACTGGGTTAGCTGCCAGGGCAAGGCTAGCAACAGGGGCCATGCTGGTAGTAGAGGCCTAACAAGCTGCAGGGGGGTCAAACAGGGCTAACAGGGAAGCCAACAGGGCTAACAGGGGAGCTAACAGGCTAACAGGGGAGCTAAACTGGGCTAACAGGGAAGCCAACAGGGCTAACAGGGGAGCTAACAGGGGAGCTAGAGGGGAACTAGAGGGAACAAGAGAAAAAAAAAGGCAAACTCAACATACACCGTCTGTGCTGGCTGGGGTCGTCGATTTGGTGGGGTCGTACTGTTATGGTTTGTAACCGACCCCAATCGCACAACACAAGACAGGTATGATGGTTTGCCAAGAAACAGATATTTATTGAGAGACAGGGAAAAAGGGCACTGTCCCTTTAAGGGAGAACACAAATACAGGAATATAACAAGAGGGGAAAAACTAGGTGCCTTTAAGAGGCGGGCAGGAAAAGGGAACACTAAGGGAAGGTTAATGAACGCTAGGGGAAACATTAAAGGAACGCTAGGGGAAGGTTAAAGGAACACTAGGAACTAGAGACTAGGAGAAGTCGGGACAAGGAGAGCTAGGGAACAGGAGAACTGGGGACTAGGAGAACTAGGGACAAGGAACTAGGTGGAACTAGAAGGGGAGAACTTGGGACCAGGAACTAGGTGGAACTAGAAAGGGGAGAACTAGGGACAGAGGGGACTGAGGCCTGCGGAGGCGGGCTGGGGACAGGGAGGAACTGGGGACAGAGACCCGCGGAGGCGGGCTGGGGACAGGGAGGAACTGGGGACTGGTGGGAAAACATCTGGGCCGCTCTGCAGAACAGAGGAGAGGGTTAATATTCAAAAGGGAACAAACAGAGCAGATGCAGAACAGTCCAAATAAACAAAGTAACAAAAAAATAATATCTTCGTGTGACAAACACACAGGGGGAAATGTAATGTCCAAAAATACTATCTAAGTGAGAACTAACGGAGGCAATACGCTGGGTGAGTGACATCACAATCAAAACTCACCCAGGCGTATGCGTAATGGTACAGGAACAGCAGCGGGAACGGGGGCAAGAGGCATTACGCTGGGAGAGTGACATCACAATCAAAACTCACCCAGGCGTATGCGTAATGGTACAGGGACAGCAGCGGGACGGGGGCAAGAGGCAATACGCTGGGAGAGTGACATCACAATCAAAACTCACCCAGGCGTATGCGTAATGGTACAGGGACAGCAGCGGGGCGAGGGCATCGCCACCGGGTGGCTGGCTGTCCGAGCCGAGGAACAGAGTGCTGGAACAGTGGCGGTGGCGAGGGTGTCGTCCACCGGGTAGCCGACTGTCGGAGCCGAGGAACAGAGTGCTGGAACAGTGGCGGTGGCGAGGGTGTCGTCCACCGGGTAGCCGCTGTCGGAGCCGAGGAACAGAGTGCTGGAACAGTGGCGGTGGCGAGGGTGTCGTCCACCGGGTAGCCGACTGTCGGAGCCGAGGAACAGAGTGCTGGAACAGTGGCGGTGGCGAGGGTGTCGTCCACCGGGTAGCCGCTGTCGGAGCCGAGGAACAGGGTGCTGGAACAGTGGCGGTGGCGAGGGTGTCGTCCACCGGGTAGCCGCTGTCGGAGCCGAGGAACAGAGTGCTGGAACAGTGGCGGTGGCGAGGGTGTCGTCCACCGGGTAGCCGCTGTCGGAGCCGAGGAACAGGGTGCTGGAACAGCGGCGGTGGCGAGGGTGTCGTCCACCGGGTAGCCGCTGTCGGAGCCGAGGAACAGAGTGGCGCGCCACACCTTGGTGTGCACGTCGGAACCGAGAGACGCATCGGGGTGCGTCTGCGAGGAGGAGTGTGCCAAGCACGAGGATCTTTGGAAGATGCGCGTTGCGCGCTGGAGACTGGAGAGCGTGCCAAGCCCTTGAAGATGCGCGTTGCGCGCTGGAGACTGGAGAGCGTGCCAAGCCCTTGAAGATGCGCGTTGCGCGCTGGAGACTGGAGAGCGTGCCAAGCCCTTGAAGATGCGCGTTGCGCGCTGGTGACTGGAGAGCGTGCCAAGCCCTTGCAGATGCGCGTTGCGCGCTGGTGACTGGAGAGCGTGCCAAGCCCGAGGGTCCGGAAGATGCGCGTTGGTCTAGATGTGCGTCAGGACGAACAGCTGCGCTGGGGTCTGCAGTGGAACGCTGGGGTGCCTCCCGTGGAAGTTACAGGGAGCGCAGAACAGTCTCCTCCACAGGCTACGGCGACAGCAGACGAAGGCTGGAGCAAAACATCTCAAGGCTGGAGAAATCCATATACAGCATTGGTAGACCAGAGGATCTCCCGAAAGAGTCTAGATGTTAGAGAATATGACTCAGCATGAATACAACACGACCCCACGCCGAAACGAGGGGAAGAGCCCTGGTATTTAAAGCCCACAGGGGAACTAATTAGCCTGCCACCACAGGTGCGAGAGGTAATTGATAATAGTCCAGGTGTGGCCACTGAGAGTAAACGAGAGTAAAGAACGAGAGGGTGGGGGCTAGAGAGAGTGAGTAGGGAATTCCTAACAGTAGGCTTAAAGAAGACAGAGAAAGTTGGTGAGCAGCGGACAAAACCTCACAGATACCCGATCTAGCTATTTTAGTCATATCGGGCCTGATATCCGATATCAATACCGGATCGGTGCGTCCCTACTTACAGCACCGTGAGTGTTGTTTCGCATGGCGGACCCTGTGGGACTCTTGTTTCTGGTGATGAAAGGTGTCGCTGAATGCCGACCGTCCGCACACACTGCACTGACTCAGAGCACAGTTGAATTGAAGTTGAATTGCATTCCCTCGTGACTAGAGTAACCAGTGGTTCTCAACGTTGTTTTGTGTCAAGGATTCCCAGGTCACTGACCCCCCCCCCAGGTCACTGACCCCCCCCAGGACACTGACCCCCCCCCCCACACACAAGCCACTGAAATTCTTGGCCAAAATCGCAAATAAAATTCAAATGTTTTCAAATTCAAACCTTTATCTATTCTCGGGACTTACAGACATTTCAATGCATACTTTTATTTTTTTTACAATATAATAACAATAAATAATATACCAATTACTGAATTACCTAAACGAATACCGGTATTTTTATATTGCATACATTCAATTTTGATTTATGCTTTTCATTGACACAATTTTATTACGACAAGGTGATGAAAAAACGTAGTCTATTGAACATTGTCCTTTCCACCAGACATTATACCAAAAAGCACAAGAACTGAAAATGTATAAATAAATGTCACTGTCTGCCAGCTCTGGAGAGCGGCATTGATTGGTCCTCCTCCAATATCCAAGAGGGCGATTGCGACTGTACTTGATCCGCCGTATTGATCCACGGAAGTGGTTGTAGCTACGGCTGTGGGGGCGCTGGAGACATGATCCAATAGACTTTTTTTTTTAAACGCATGAGTCTCCTGAACACGGAGCGACCAACCCCAAGTCGATCGGCACTTTCTCCGCCGAGCTATGGTCACTTTTCCGCACCTACCCCTGCATGGGCAGATTGTCCAGAGAGACTAGTAAATAAACAGCCATAGAGATAAACTAATTATTTGGAAACAGCGTCACATTTATGTCTATACTTTTGCTACAATAAAAAAAAATACATCTCTCACATTCAATGTGTTATTAATTGCTATTTTCGGCCAAATATCTCCGGTGCATCCCTATTTAATAGACATATCTCTGAAATGAATGGCGGTCAGATCACACGGTGATGACTAAGAGGAGAACACGACCGGAGCCGGAGAAACAGCTCTGGAACAGCTGTGCAGCAAACATGCAGCATGAAGTGGGCCTTCTGCGGGATCTGTATATTGATAATATAATCATGAGGATGTGCCCAGCACCCCGTGCTCTTACATGGCCAGAATCAGAAATGTTGTCCCTTGCCTCGTAAGCCGGCTCAAAAACATAGCACTAATATACTGTTGCATGGGGGAGGGGTCCACTGGATCAAGGCCCGCGACCTGCTTCGTTCCAACCCTTATGAAAGAGTATCATGGTAGTGTAAACTACTAATGAGTCGGTCGCAGTCAACCAGCACCTGCTAATGGGTCTGACCCTTTAGCTCAGCTGGTTAGTGTAAACTACAGTCAACCAGCGCCTGCTAACGGGTCTGACCCTTCAGCTCAGCTGGTTAGTGTAAACTACAGTCAACCAGCACCTGCTAACGGGTCTGACCCTTCAGCTCAGCTGGTTAGTGTAAACTACAGTCAACCAGCACCTGCTAACTGACCCTTCAGCTCAGCTGGTTAGTGTAAACTACAGTCAACCAGCGCCTGCTAACGGGTCTGACCCTTCAGCTCAGCTGGTTAGTGTAAACTACAGTCAACCAGCACCTGCTAACGGGTCTGACCCTTCAGCTCAGCTGGTTAGTGTAAACTACAGTCAACCAGCACCTGCTAACGGGTCAGACCCTTTATCTCAGCTGGTTAGTGTAAACTCCACTCAACCAGCACCTGCTAACGGGTCTGACCCTTCAGCTCAGCTGGTTAGTGTAAACTACAGTCGACCAGCACCTGCTAACGGGTCTGACCCTTCAGCTCAGCTGGTTAGTGTAAACTACAGTCGACCAGCACCTGCTAACGGGTCTGACCCTTCAGCTCAGCTGGTTAGTGTAAACTCCACTCAACCAGCACCTGCTAACGGGTCTGACCCTTCAGCTCAGCTGGTTAGTGTAAACTACAGTCGACCAGCACCTGCTAACGGGTCTGACCCTTCAGCTCAGCTGGTTAGTGTAAACTACAGTCAACCAGCGCCTGCTAACGGGTCTGACCCTTTAACTCAGCTGGTTAGTGTAAACTACAGTCAACCAGCGCCTGCTAACGGGTCTGACCCTTTAGCTCAGCTGGTTAGTGTAAACTACAGTCAGCCAGCACCTGCTAACGGGTCTGACCCTTCAGCTCAGCTGGTTAGTGTAAACTACAGTCAACCAGCACCTGCTAATGGGTCTGACCCTTCAGCTCAGCTGGTTAGTGTAAACTACAGTCAACCAGCGCCTGCTAATGGGTCTGACCCTTCAGCTCAGCCAGTTAGTGCGGCTGCCTGTGGATCCAATGGTCCCAGGAGGTTTGGTTCCGTTCGGTTACAATAGCACTACTGTTGCATGGGGGAGGGGTCCACTGAATCAAGGCCCACAACCTGGTTCGCTCCAACCCTTACGAAAGAGTATCATGGTAGTAGGATGTTTTTACCATGGTACCAGCCACTGTATGAATACTTTACTGTGGCACTACCGTGGTAAAGGTAATGTATCCCTATGGCACCACTTTTGCACTTGAATAATATTATGGAATAATTTAAACTAGGGATGTTTGATATTGGCTTTTTTACCGATATCAAATCAAATCAAATCAAATTTATTTATAGGGCCCGACAACACACGTTAATGTCCCCATGGGCCGTACAGGTCTTCTTTAAACAAGTCAAGAAGACAACATAACAATAAGTCAAGAACAGAACAAGAACACCATAGGGTCCAAACATTTTTTAGATGAAATGCAAATAAATGGGTATCCGATATATACCGATATTTTCCAACTCTTAATTTCCGATACCGATATCAACCGATACCGATATATGCGGGGTCCCCCCCCCCCCCCCCCCCCCCAAAAACGGAATAATTTCAGGTAATTTACATTACATATCTCTTCGTCGTGGAATTAACACAACATTATGCATACTTTTGACAATAAATAAAATAAGAATTTGTTCTTACTTGCTTGGCTGGGTAAATAAAGGTTAAATAAATGTAAAAAAATAAAGAAAATACCGTCGTCGTCGTGATGATGATGGAAACTCCGGGATGCTTCTCCGCGAGGGAAGGACCACTTTAGCTCAAGTTACAACCAACTATATGTCCTGTGACGTCCCTGAAAGATTTATGGAACGGTTTTGTTTTTCAGTTCTATAAAATGTTCTGTTTTCTTAAGAATGTGTCAATAAAGTATCCTGGTGGTATGATGTCAGAGATCCATCAATGGGCAGGGTTTGGCTGGTCTCACACACGTGCGCATGTTAACCGTCTGTACTGTGATAGTAAAGGGTTAACCGTCTGTAGTGTGACAGTAAAGGGTTAACCTTCTGTAGTGTGGTAGTGAACGGGTTAAAGTACTGCTTGAGGACACTTTGCTTGAAATGGGTTGCCCTTGTGTAGTCTGCATCTTTAGCCACTTATTGTGTCTCCTCCTCATCTATGTGCTGTTTGAGTGAAAAGAAATAGTGTACTTTTGCATTCATGTGGCTTCCCATTATTTATTAAAATTGTCTTCATATTTTGGGGTATTTCGGAGCTCTTTTCTCTCACTAGTGAAGTCAGAGACAATTCATTTGCAGCTCTTTTCTCTCACTGCTCACTAGTGAAGTCGGAGACGATGCGTTATATCACTGCACAAACACCCAGCCTCCGCTCACAGTGGAGGCCCTTAACAAAATGATCTGGGGCAGAAGAGAAGAAGAGACTGTACTCTCTGGGGATCTGGCTGATGTTGAAGCACTTTTCCCCGCAGTGCTGGTCCAGGGTCTGTTATTCACATTAGTGTCCTTCTTTAGAGGCTTACTACAGGATCAGTGTTTTGATGTCTCCTGTGTAACAGAATATCATAATGACTGGATCAGAATAATGAGTTCCACCCGCCGCGTGTGATTTACCGACGTGTCGACGGACAACATCTCAACAGTCGACAACAGCAGCCGAGAGCAGAGGGTTCGCGCGTTTCTCAGGCTATTAAAGGATCAAAACAGTTCTTTTCAACCCTATGTTTCCAAGACGGCTGTCTTATCGCTTGACTCCGACTGAGATCCTTTGAGCGAGTTGTGTGTCGAGGGGCTTGAGTCGGCTGAGCTCTCCCTGGGGGGGAGGGGTCTCTCCCTGGGGGGGGTCTTAACAAGTCAACGAATGTCCTGAGAATCACCCCAAACATGTCCTCTTTGAAAAACATGAAATCTGGACTCCTAACCCTGATGATGTTGTCGACGAGTCCTTTCTCAGCACAATCCTTACTGGAGACCTGCGTACCTTTTCCGCTGCGTTAGTGTTGTGATGCCACACAAAGATTCAAATGTGATACCATGGATGTAAACAGTGGTGGAAAGTAACGGAAAGTATTTTGTACTCAAGTAGTGCACTTAACCATTTCACTGCCACACTACCGAGCGATTAACCCTTTCACTGTGACAATACACGGGAGGTTAACCCTTTCACGGCCACACGACAGCAGGTTCTGTATCATTAGGGGATCCGCTTGGCATCACTCATGCACTCCCTCGCGTACGTGCACTGAATAAATTCCACAAATGTACCTTTAATACCAGTCTGACCACACCCCTCATCAGCTTACCTTCATAAGCAGGTGTGTGGTCACCTGCTCTCCTCCTTCTCGCTTTCACCACAAGGAAGTGCCTCGGTAGTACCCCACTTGACGTGTTGATTAGTTGAAAAGAGTTGTGACAAGTCTACATTGTGCTTAATTTTTTCTTCTCTCATATCTGTTGTAAAGAAAAAGTTTGGGTCATAATGTATTCTGCGGAGAGTAGACCCGCTAGACCTACTCTTCACCAGCGGTTCTCCATTCCCGCCTCCGTCGTGCGTTCTGGTGCTGGGCTGTTGCCACTTTTGTGGTTGCCGACCCAGCCCAGGAGACAGCCGATGGATAGTTTGCCTCTCCGAAGAGCCGAGGAGTCGGTGCCGTCGCTCCGGCGATGGCCTGATCTCGACTCTGGTTCCTCTGGTTCCAGGGAATCGTCCGTTGGTGAACGGTCGGTTGTTTTGGAGCCGGAGGATTTGCGACGCAAACTTTTCGCGTCTGCCCGTTCACGTCGCAAGATGGTAGCATGCAGGCGCGAACGGCCTGGGTTTGGGGAACTGCTGGAGACCAGCGAGGATGCGTCCGGCTCTGGATTTCCGATGGAAACTGAGGACTTCATGGAAGAGGCGGACGGATTCTTTTATGATGGTCCCGTGGAGGAGAGTATCCCTCTTATCCAAGAAACACCGGAGGGGGGGAGAAATGGCTCCATGGGACTCCCTGTTCGAGGATGTCGAGGAACCACCTTGGCCTCATCAGCAGGATGCCCTACTATCGGCCACATCAGACTGTGGCTCCTTGACCAGTTGCAGCCTGCTGCATGTGAGGGATGCGGGTTCTGTGGAGGAAGGTCCGCAGGGGGAACTGCGGGCTTTGTTTCCCGAGCTCATGGCGGTAGCCGCCGCCGCAAACGGCGTGCCGCTGCCGCTGCCATTGCCTGCACCTGTCCCTGATGATCTCATAGGTCATTGCTGGCAGCGTCGCCCAGTGAGAGGGGTGGACGTTGTCTACCCATTTTTCCCCTCAATGGGGGCCTATGTTCGTCAGGGTCAGGCGGTTGCCAACATCATGGGACTAACCCCCGCCTACGTACCAGTTACGCGGGTGTCGGGGTTAGTCAAAGGTATGGGGGAGGGCGTGCCTCGGCTTGATAGTCCGATGGCCGCTCTCCTCTGTCCGGATATGGTGTGGGAACCCTTATGCAAGCCGGTCCTCCAGGGTAAATCGGCTAGGCGATTGGCATATTGGGGTGACCAGTCATTCATCGCTGGTACACAATCGCTGGCTGCGGTGTCTAACATCGCCCACCTGGCTAGATTTATATCGGGGATTATGACGGGCGGCACGGATCTGAACGAGGTAAAATGCGATCAGATCACCCAGGCGGCAGGAGCTGTCCTGCACCTTTCCCAGGTGCTGGCCATAGCCATGGGGAAAGTGCGCGCCCTGGCTACCCTGGGCCAGCGTCATCTTTGGCTGGAGCAGGCCCGTGTGCCGGAACGGAAGAGAGCCCCTCTTCTGACGGCCGCCCTCTCCGACGCTGGTCTGTTCGGGAAGGCCCTGCGGTTGATGACCTCAACATGCAGAGAGATGGCAGAGGAGAGATCCATCCTCCAACCCCATTTTCCGCCTCCCGTCCTTGCCGGTGGAGTCAGAAGGCTTCCACGACGTCGAGCTGTCTCCGTCGTCCCTACCACTGCCTCCGCCGCCGCTGCTGGCCCCTCCAAGAAGGCCAGGAGAAGAGACGGCGCTTCTGCTACCGCCGGCCCATCCACGACCGGAGGAGACGGTAGGGAACGTCGTGACCAGCAGACAGTAACCTACCGTCCCTCCGGGGCTCCTCGGGGTGGCAAGACTTGAGCGGCGCGAGGTGGCAGACGCCGCTGAGAGTGACTTTTCCCCTCTGTGTCCCCTCTCCTTTACACCCTCCCCGGCCCCTCTATGATTTTGTGCCTTAAAACAACTTGTGATAATAAAGAAGTTCCCCGACATAAGGGGGACTATGTTTTGGCCGAACAAACTGTGTGTTTCTTCAACAAATCATATGGTGGGGTTGTGTAAATATGAATCTGCACTTTTACGTTGTGAGATGAGTCGTGTTGTGTTACGAGATTAAGCAAGGTCTGCAACATACACTCAGTAATAGGTTCTATTAGCCTGACGCTCCACATGCAGGTAGAAACTGGTGTTAATCCATTGCTTGAACTAAGTATATGTGTCTCACAATGCTGTGTTGTTAGTTGCAGTAATACTCGTACACACACGTTCCACGGCCTAGCCGTTACTCTCGGTCAGCGTTTTTTGCTATGTACGACATAGTCAACGGGTGTAGGATTCACACACATGCGACTTGTTTTTGTTGTAAATCCTGTTCACATTTTGTGGGTAGCGGGCATTGTATTAGCTTACGCTATACATTAGCATTCTACCGGAGGTTTTCAAAATGGCTACGGTTGTTTCTGTGTGTAGGGAACGAAGGGTTTTTTGTGAGGGGGTGTCGAATAAACCCCTCCTTCCCACTTGATTGGTTTAGGGGATTTTTATCTCTTCTGCTGAGCCAGTCAGGGCCGAGCCGGTGAGACGTCTTGGCAGGGGGGGGTTATCCTGCCAACTCCTATTACAGAGAGGAGCCGGCAGAATTTCCCCCCGTCATAGCGGTGTTGCTATGGTGACGCCTTCCATGAGTTACGGTGTCTTAAGGTGTCGAGTTAGAGCGTAGGGCTCACGGGTCTGCTGCGCTCGATTTATGTGTAAACTTGAGTCAGTTGGTCACGTGACTCACAGTTGGCATGTCTTTCTCATGACTACCACTCGTGTGGGAAGGTTTTCTGGGAGGGTCTAGTCTTTACTCTCTGATTAAAGAAGAGTGACTGGATGTAAAATCATGTGAAAACAGGTTTTTTACTCCCAGCTGTGCAGTTGGGTTCATACGGGTGATGCTTCTTCTTTATTATTATAAAGAGTTGGATGTGTCTAGATGAATTGGAAATGGGGGCCCCTGATGGAAACAAGACTAACGTCTTTCTCAGGTCTGCCTCCTCTTACCGATTGTGTGTTTTGAGCCGTACTATGTTGTACCCTTTCTGCAATCTGTTGGTTAAAGTTTTCATTCATTCATTCATGGAGTTGGTTGCATCCCGCCCTCTTGTCGTTCCCCTGGGCGTCTTGGGGATTCAATAAGATGGTCTAAATAGCCTATTATTGATGTGGATATGCCCAACGCACACATAGTGCTAACTCAGGATGTTCTGTAGGACATTAGGTAACTGACTGGCGCGCCTTGATTGCTTGGGGTTAAAACAGCATTTTTATAGAGCAATCGGGATGGGGGTTTTTCCTCTTCCGACGCCCTGTGTGGTTGTCGACGGGTTCTCGTTCATATCAGGGGATGATAACGGAATGGATCTGAACATATGTGGAAGGGTCTCACGCCCTGGGGGTGGGCTGCCGGGTGCGGTTCGCACCGGAACGTCTGAGTGGCGCCTTCTTTTTATGTTTAAGATCAACACGCATATCTGCCCCTTCTCCTGGAGTTGGCATGTCGGCGTGGTTAGGGCACGGGACTGGTTCTGGTCGCGCTGGTCCGGATCAGTTGGACCCGTTGTCCGCCGGGGATGCAGATCTGCTGTTCTGGTACCCTGAGGGACTTGGGTTTTTTCAGGGGGAAAAATGCTAGGTCGGTCCGGGTGTCACAGGGTTGAGCGCTATGGAACCCTTGTGGGGTACATTGTATTCTACTCTGTCGTAATGGCTTACGGCTGTGCCAACCTGTACGCGTCCGATCTCGGCGGATCTCGGCCGCCATGCAGGTTGGTCTTGGTTAGTACTTGGTTGGGTGACCTCCTGGGAATACCAAGTACGGGGTGCTGGGGCTGGTTTTCCATTCTTACGCTCTTCTCTTACGCATGGCGAAGAGGGGCCTGTTGGGGTGGTCTTGACCTCCTCGGGGGACCCTGTGCTCCCCGTATCACCGGGCCCGGTCCGAAGTAATGTTTCGTTGACCTGTAGGCCCGGGATAACCCTGTTGGAAACTGGAACACGGGCTGCGACAGCGCAGGTGTGTTTTGGGGTTTTTTCCTGAGGGGTTATGGGACCAACCACCGCATGGGGTAACACCTGGGTGGTTGGTTCTCTGGTGTATTGCTGCAGTGTCAACTCCCGGGTTAACCGGTTGAGGGTGCCCCTGCACGTTCATGACGTCTGCCAATCGTGTCAGCCTTCTCTGCCTCGACCCCTCTGGGTGGGTTTTTTTTAGATGGAGCCTTGGTCATGCAACTACGCCAGCATACGCCCCTTCCGCCGGGGCGGCTGTGTTCAGCTGTCCTTTCTGGCGCCTGTCTCGTCCGCAGTCTCCAGGCTAGGGTTAACAGCCTGTTGCCTGGTTTTCCTCGGTGCGCTGCCTGCTTCCGTTGGTTAACCTTTTTTGTGTGCTTACGGCCATGCTGACTGCTTGTTGCAGGGTCAGTGTGCCAGGCAGTGTACTATCGGGGAGGACAGGGCCCGCTCGGCTGAGGGGCCTTTGTCCGAATACGCTGGCGATGTGGGGGGCGGTGGGGTCTTGATGCTGGCATCATGGACTTCTCCGGGCCCCCGTTCCAGGGGGTCCAGTCCCTTTGGTGGGTCTGGGTCTTCCTTCGCGCTCCGCTGCTACGGCCTTGCCACGGGTTGGGTTTGCCCCTGACCCCGTGATTCTGGGGGCAGTAACGAGGTTGTTTCCCTCTGTTCGTTCCCGGGTGGCATGCGGGTTGTGCGTGTGTGTAGTCGTGGGGTCAAGCCACGGTCTGCTCACCCTGTGCGTTGAGTTGCTTGAGTGCCTCTTCGCACGGTCGGGTCCGTCGCCCTCCCGTGAAACCTCTAATAGGGGGGGTGCCCTCCATTAGGGGGGGTCGGGGGGGCTCGGCCCTCCCTGTTCTGTTGGTTGTGGGGGGCCTTCAGCGGGGTGTATTTGTCGGCCAGTGGCTCCGCTTGGCCTCCCTGTGTGCATGAGTGATGCCAAGCGGATCCCCTAATGATACAGAACGATAGGTTATGACTATAACCAAGTTCTGTTAATTAGGGGTGACGCTTGGCATCCGACGCCGCTGCAGCCCTTGACCTCACCTTGTGGTGAAAGCTTGGGTAGGAGGAGAGCAGGTGACCACACACCTGCTTATGAAGGTAAGCTGATGAGGGGTGTGGTCAGACTAATACTGGTATTAAAGGTACATTTGTGGAATTTATTCAGTGCACGTACGCGAGGGAGTGCATGAGTGATGCCAAGCGTCACCCCTAATTAACAGAACTTGGTTATAGTCATAACCTATCGTTAACCCTATCACAGTGAAAGGGTTAAGTACATTTTCGAGCTACTTGTACTTTGTGTGAGTATTTTCATTTTAGGGAACGTTATACTTTTAATCCACTACATTTCAAGGGAAATGTTGTACTTTTTACTCCACTACATTCATCTGAACCCATCAGTTACTAGTTACTTTGAAGAAAAGGACTTTGCATAGAAAACATAATAATAAACAAAATAGAAAATGTATGAAGATTATATACTTTCACATTTGAAGCCTGTCAACTTCAAGACGACGTAATCAGAGCAGCATAACTGGACCACATACCACTTTAACATAACCTTTAATCAGAGCAGCATAACTGGACCACATACCACTTTAACATAACCTTTAATCAGAGCAGCATAACTGGACCACATACCACTTTAACATAACCTTTAATCAGAGCAGCATAACTGGACCACATACAACTTTAACATAACCTTTAATCAGAGCAGCATAACTGGACCACATACCAATTTAACATAACCTTTAATCAGAGCAGCATAACTGGACCACATACCACTTTAACATAACCTTTAATCAGAGCAGCATAACTGGACCACATACCACTTTAACATAACCTTTAATCAGAGCAGCATAACTGGACCACGTACCACTTTAACATAACCTTTAATCAGATCAGCATAACTGGACCACATACCACTTTAACATAACCTTTAATCAGAGCAGCATAACTGGACCACATACCACTTTAACATAACCTTTAATCAGAGCAGCATAACTGGACCACATACCACTTTAACATAACCTTTAATCAGAGCAGCATAACTGGACCATGTACCACTTTAACATAACATTTAATCAGAGCAGCATAACTGGACCACATACCACTTTAACATAACCTTTAATCAGAGCAGCATAACTGGACCACATACCACTTTAACATAACCTTTAATCAGAGCAGCATAACTGGACCACGTACCACTTTAACATAACCTTTAATCAGATCAGCATAACTGGACCACATACCACTTTAACATAACCTTTAATCAGAGCAGCATAACTGGACCACATACCACTTTAACATAACCTTTAATCAGAGCAGCATAACTGGACCACATACCACTTTAACATAACCTTTAATCAGAGCAGCATAACTGGACCATGTACCACTTTAACATAACATTTAATCAGAGCAGCATAACTGGACCACATACCACTTTAACATAACCTTTAATCAGAGCAGCATAACTGGACCACATACCACTTTAACACAACCTTTAATTAGAGCAGCATAACTGGACCACATACCACTTTAACACAACCTTTAATCAGAGCAGCATAACTGGACCACATACCACTTTAACACAACCTTTAATCAGAGCAGCATAACTGGACCACACACCACTTTAACATAACCTTTAATCAGAGCAGCATAACTGGACCACATACCAATTTAACATAACCTTTAATCAGAGCAGCATAACTGGACCACATGCCACTTTAACATAACCTTTAATCAGATCAGCATAACTGGACCACGTACCACTTTAACATAACCTTTAATCAGAGCAGCATAACTGGACCACATACCACTTTAACATAACCTTTAATCAGAGCAGCATAACTGGACCACATACCACTTTAACATAACCTTTAATCAGAGCAGCATAACTGGACCATGTACCACTTTAACATAACATTTAATCAGAGCAGCATAACTGGACCACATACCACTTTAACATAACCTTTAATCAGAGCAGCATAACTGGACCACATACCACTTTAACATAACCTTTAATCAGAGCAGCATAACTGGACCATGTACCACTTTAACATAACATTTAATCAGAGCAGCATAACTGGACCACATACCACTTTAACATAACCTTTAATCAGAGCAGCATAACTGGACCACATACCACTTTAACATAACCTTTAATCAGAGCAGCATAACTGGACCACATACCACTTTAACATAACCTTTAATCAGAGCAGCATAACTGGACCATGTACCACTTTAACATAACATTTAATCAGAGCAGCATAACTGGACCACATACCACTTTAACATAACCTTTAATCAGAGCAGCATAACTGGACCACATACCACTTTAACACAACCTTTAATTAGAGCAGCATAACTGGACCACATACCACTTTAACACAACCTTTAATCAGAGCAGCATAACTGGACCACATACCACTTTAACACAACCTTTAATCAGAGCAGCATAACTGGACCACACACCACTTTAACATAACCTTTAATCAGAGCAGCATAACTGGACCACATACCACTCCACAACCTATAGAGGTCAATGGATACACAAACGTCATGTAGATTGTGTACTTTTACTTTAGATACTTAAGTACATTCAATAGAAAATACTTCTCTACTTTTACGTAAGTAGAATTTGAATGGAGGACTTTTACTTTTAGCAGAGTACTCATTTATCTTGTTTTAGCAGAGTATTTCTACTTTTACTTAAGTAAAGGAACTGTGTACTTCTTTTACATCCACCACTGGATGTAAATCACAAAAGAACTCTTCAGAAAGAGATGAACTTGCTCGCTCGCTCGCTCGCTCACTGTTAGCCACGCCGCCCCTAGTGGCAGCTGACGGGCATGGCACGTTGTGTAAGACAGTTCAATATACGTGGACACTTGGCATCGATGACTCACCGCGTCCTTGTTGCCGTGCAGAATCCAGGGCCCAGGAGTTCAAAACATTGACACCTAGTGATTGATTGATTGATTGAAAATGTTATTTAACATATTGCAGAATGGGTACAATACAGTACGGCTCAATTAATACACACAATTGTTAAGGGGATGCAGACCAGAGAAAGACTTTCGTCTTGTTTACACCAGGGTCCCTCATTTTCAATTCATAATGAGTAGAAATGAATTAATACAAATCTGATCCAATCATGGGCCCAGGTGATCACACAGGTCAGCGGCAGCCTCCTCTAAGCTCTACATATTTCACTCCTTCGTAACTCGCTTCAGGCGCCAGGCAGCGCTCCAGCTTGTTGTCGTGGAGGATGGGGAGCTAATGTTTTTTACTGTCATCTAATGAGCTCTCAGGTTGAAGGATCGCTCCGTCTCCTCCACGCGGCCGCGCAGAGCGGGAATACAGCTCACGTTCACGTTTTCACTGCCACACTACAGACGGTTAACCCTTTCACTACCACACTACAGACGGTTAACCCTTTCACTACCACACTACAGACGGTTAACCCTTTCACTACCACACTACAGACGGTTAACCTTTCACTACCACACTACAGACGGTTAACCTTTCACTATCACACTACAGAAGGTTAACCTTTCACTACCACACTACAGAAGGTTAACCCTTTCACTACCACACTACAGACGGTTAACCTTTCACTACCACACTACAGAAGGTTAACCCTTTCACTACCACACTACAGAAGGTTAACCTTTCACTACCACACTACAGAAGGTTAACCGTTCACTACCACACTACAGAAGGTTAACCCTTTCACTACCACACTACAGACGGTTAACCTTTCACTATCACACTACAGAAGGTTAACCTTTCACTACCACACTACAGAAGGTTAACCTTTCACTACCACACTACAGAAGGTTAACCTTTCACTACCACACTACAGAAGGTTAACCTTTCACTACCACACTACAGAAGGTTAACCCTTTCACTACCACACTACAGACGGTTAACCTTTCACTATCACACTACAGACGGTTAACCTTTCACTACCACACTACAGAAGGTTAACCCTTTCACTACCACACTACAGAAGGTTAACCTTTCACTACCACACTACAGAAGGTTACCCTTTCACTACCACACTACAGACGGTTAACCCTTTCACTACCACACTACAGAAGGTTATCCCTTTCACTACCACACTACAGACGGTTAACCTTTCACTACCACACTACAGACGGTTAACCTTTCACTACCACACTACAGACGGTTAACCCTTTCACTACCACACTACAGACGGTTAACCCTTTCACTACCACACTACAGACGGTTAACCCTTTCACTACCACACTACAGACGGTTAACCCTTTCACTACCACACTACATAAGGTTAACCTTTCACTACCACACTACATAAGGTTAACCTTTCACTACCACACTACAGAAGGTTAACCTTTCACTACCACACTACAGAAGGTTAACCCTTTCACTACCACACTACAGACGGTTAACCTTTCACTACCACACTACAGAAGGTTAACCCTTTCACTACCACACTACAGAAGGTTAACCTTTCGCTACCACACTACAGAAGGTTAACCCTTTCACTACCACACTACAGAAGGTTAACCTTTCACTACCACACTACAGAAGGTTAACCTTTCACTACCACACTACAGAAGGTTAACCTTTCACTACCACACTACAGAAGGTTAACCCTTTCACTACCACACTACAGAAGGTTAACCCGTTCACTACCACACTACAGACGGTTAACCCTTTCACTACCACACTACAGAAGGTTAACCTCTCACTACCACACTACAGACGGTTAACCCTTTCACTACCACACTACAGACGGTTAACCCTTTCACTACCACACTACAGAAGGTTAACCCTTTCACTACCACACTACAGACGGTTAACCCTTTCACTACCACACTACAGAAGGTTAACCTCTCACTACCACACTACAGACGGTTAACCCTTTCACTACCACACTACAGACGGTTAACCCTTTCACTACCACACTACAGAAGGTTAACATTTCTCTACCACACTACATAGGGTTAACCCTTTCACTACCACACTACAGACGGTTAACATTTCTCTACCACACTACAGACGGTTAACCCTTTCACTACCACACTACAGAAGGTTAACCCTTTCACTACCACACTACAGACGGTTAACCCTTTCACTACCACACTACAGAAGGTTAACCATTTCACTACCACACTACAGAAGGTCAACCTTTCACTACCACACTACAGAAGGTTAACCCTTTCACTACCACACTACATAAGGTTAACCTTTCACTAGCACACTACAGAAGGTTAACCCTTTCACTACCACACTAGCACACTACAGAAGGTTAACCCTTTCACTACCACACTACAGAAGGTTAACCTTTCACTACCACACTACAGAAGGTTACCCTTTCACTACCACACTACAGAAGGTTAACCCTTTCACTACCACACTACAGACGGTTAACCTTTCACTACCACACTACAGAAGGTTAACCCTTTAACTACCACACTACAGAAGGTTAACCTTTCACTACCACACTACAGAAGTTAACATTTCTCTACCACACTACATAGGGTTAACGCTTTCACTACCACACTACAGACCGTTTACAGTGCAAGCAAATCATATGGCAGAGTGTGTAGGCGTAGAAATGACACTCTCCACAGAGATGACGTTCACTCTGATTTGCCAAAGCTAAAGTAGAAGTCTATGACCAGTTCAAATCAATCCTCACAGCATGTGATTTTAACCACGGAGTGATTTTAATCGGCGACGTAAATGTAAATTGGGATGATAAAAAGCTAAGAAAAAACCTTAAACAAATAACAGACCACTATAATCTAACTCAATTAATAGAGCAGCCCACAAGAATCACCAGCCACTCAAGTCAAGTCAAGAGTTTTATTTGTCACGGCATACAAGCATACAGTGAAATGCCGGGGGTCATGCCCGCAGCGATGTGCAACACAAGTAATAAGACAGGAATAGGACATTTGTGCAATAATACAATGTGCAATAATACAATGCAATAATACAAGTTATAATAATAACAACAGGTATATGTACATAAAGTTTACAAGAGCATGGTAAGACATGCTAATGTCCTGCAATAGTGCAATACACAGTTAGCTGCGGATGAGGCACTGGGTCTTATGTACACTACTATACAATGCTATACTATACAATCTACAGTTATACTATGTGTCCTTACTGTATGCTAGCTTGCTACATCCTTCTGTTTACTATACAAGAACCACTCCCGTTCTTATTTTTTAAAGTGACCTTTTCATTGTGTAAGGTGACCGTTGAGTGTGGGCGTGTGCAGCATGTATGTGTGTGTTCATGCTAAAGTGGCTGCTTAGTGTGTGAGCGTATACAGTGTGTGTGTTGTGTGTGTGCTCATGTGTGCTTGTGTGTGGAGAGTTTAGTGTTCAAGACTCTGATGGCCTGGGGGAAGAAGCTGAGCCGAAGTCTCTCTGTCCTAGTTGCTGGTGTGTGCAGGCGTCTGCCTGACCGCAGCAGCTGGAACAGGCTGTTATTGGGGTGGTGAGGGTCTTTCATTATTCTGCAGGCTCTGGATTTGCACCTCTTGTTATATAAGGCCTGCAGGGGTGGTAGTGCAATACCCGCCGTTGTACTCTCGGCTGAGCGCACCACTCTCTGGAGTGCCTTCTTGTCCTGTGCCGTGCTGTTTCCATACCAGGCAGTGATGTTTCCAGTCAAGATGCTCTCTACAGCTCCGGAGTAGAAGGACTGGAGTATCTTCCCAGATACTCTGAACTTCCTTAACTGTCTCAAGTGGTAGAGGCGCTGCTTCGCCTTCTTTACGACTGAGTCTATGTGTGTTGTCCATGTCAGGTCTTCTGAGATGTGGACCCCCAGGTACTTAAAGCTGCTCACCCTGTCCACGGTAGCCCCATTTATCCTCAGTGGTGTGTGTGTCCCCTGCTGTGTTCTCCTAAAATCCACGATCAGCTCCTTGGTTTTACCAATGTTCAGGAGCAGGCTGTTGTCCTGGCACCAGCGTTCCAGTACCTCAACCTCCTCCCGGTAGGCCTTCTCGTCATTGTCAGAGATCAGCCCCACCACCACTGTGTCGTCCGCAAACTTCACTATGGAGTTGGAGCTGAACTTGGCCACACAGTCATGTGTGTATAGTGAATACAGCAGGGGGCTTAGAACACAGCCCTGGGGGGACCCGATACTCAGCAACCAGAATAGATTTACTATTCTCCAATAAAGTGGAAAGAAGCACTAAAACATATAATTACTTAACAGGCCTCTCGGACCACAATATAATTTTATTATCGTATAGATCGTAAAACTCTCAAAACAACGTTTCAGTAAAACTCAGCCCCAACCATTCATCAGAACCATCCCAAAGCATCTCCAACATAGGCTTGAGGTCGCCCTACAAGGGCTTGAGTGGAATGAAATCTACACATGTGATGATGTTGAAATGAGGTGTAATGTCTCAAATAAGCAAAGTAATGGAATCTTTCACCAGAAATAGGAGGAAAGGGCAAAAAAATCACTCTTCCCTGGATAGATAACGAATGCAGAGGTCTAACAGACAGGCAAAAGTTCTCCCACGCGGGAAACCTATAGCCACCCACTTCTTAAGGAAGGCAGAAGCTAAATATTACGTCTACATCATAGAGAGTGCTAAAGGAAACGGCAAAAAAGTCTGGGAGTACATAAACAAAATGACAGGGAAATACTATAAGCAGAATAACAACAATCTAGAACTACAGATAGACAACGTCCTGGTGAAAGATCGCACTCTTGCTAGAAACCTAAGTACGTTCTTTCTAACCTCTGTCAGTGAAATCCCACAGCTGTTTAAACCCTCCAAGTCTGTACCACGCCCTGTCCAAAATGACCTCCCCATCTTTGATTTGGAGGAAATCACTGAAACCGAGGTGGCAAATACTATTAGATCACTGAAAGCATCCAAGGATGCTCATGGGCTTGATACAAACTTTCTAAAAAACAAATGTTGACTCCCTGGTGACACCTATTATACACACCTGGTTGCGAGTATGAAGATGAATGAGTGCTTGTATGTTGTGCGTGAGAGGGTGTATGCACGTGTGAAACTGGGGTATCAGCAAGAGCAGGAGGGATCTACTGAGAACATGTTGAGTATATTCTTGAAGGCAGTCAGTGAAGTAAGAGCTGTACGTTTAAGGGTCTCTTGAATAGCGTTCCAGTCATAAGCTGCTGCAAAGTGAAAGGAGTTTCGGCCAAAGGTGGTCTTGGGATGTTTAGTTTGATGAGCTTGCTTGATCTTGTGCCGTAAGTGCTATGAGAAAGGTGGAGCAGGGAGGAAAGATAAGGTGAGTTTCTTTGCATCATGTTGTACATTTCTCCTTGAAGTGAGACATTTTGGCCGTCCTGATGGCCTGGGTAAATCTTTTCCTGCATTGCCTGAAGGCAAGCCAATCAGCTGGAGACTTAGAGGTACGGGCTTTTCGCCAGAGGGTGTTCTTTTTCGACGTACAAGCTCAGCCAAGTCATGAGAAAACCAGCGGCTAAGGCGGTTCTGGGTCCGGTATCGTTTCAGAGGGGCGTGTTTATCAACGATGAGGCCAAAAGTCATCTCTGACTGATGGAGACAAACGAGTGATCCCAAGGCCGTCTGATAGCCACACGTAACTGCTGACACGGTGTACAATGGGAATTATGGAATTATGGACAACATTTTTACTTTTGATTTATTTATTTATCCCAAACATATACAAATAAAACATATAAAAACATAAAACATACTGGGCGCCCGAGAGGCGCACCACATACAGCACTGCGGTGCAACGTGGCCGTCCCGGGTTCGACTCCCGGACCCGGCGACCCCTTGCCGAATGTCTTCCCCCGTCTATCCTCCCATACTTCCTCTCTATCTCTGCCGGACTGCCCGGGAAAAAAAACAATAAAATATCTACCAAAAACATTAAAAAAATAACCATAAAAAAGCAAGTTTTCACACAACATTTACCTAAAGCAATTTGCAAAAAAACATGTTCGGCAGGGGACAGGAGGAAGTAAAACAAAACGTATCTAGTCCTGCCCTTTCCTTACAATATATTACATTAAAAAATATAGTCTTTCTTAATCGAAATATAATATAAATCGACAAATGACAAAAAAGAAAATATTATGTGGTACTTCAGTCACCTTACTAGTCCTCGCTCTTGTACATGGACAAAAATACTTTGAATTGGTTTGTATTATTGCTCAGCTTTATACTGGCATCTAGTCCATTCCAAAAGACTCACAGGAGTTAATCATTATCTAACAAAAAAGACAATCACAGATTAGGGTCGTTGAGACCTTATTAAACGGGGGTCCGCGGCCTAATGTGTATCGATTTGTGGGTCCTTGGCGCGTGCAGGTTCTACTGCTGTAGAGAAGCCCACTCACTCACTAGGTCATCTATCACAATCCTGGGCGCGCGGCTGTGGGGAAAACACAGGTAATCCATTTAAAACGGTAAATCCAGGAAAATCCAACAACAACACAGCGTTTCTTTTAGAACTCCTCTCAAAGTCCTGTCAACCCGTGACGTTATTAATAAATGGTTCCGTTCCATTTAGGCAGCCAGAGCCCTGGCACAGCTACATGGAACTATATTAACCAGGGCTGGGACTTTATCGCATTAATTTCGATTAATTAACTACAGAAAGAATTAAAACTTAAAAGTAAATCAAATGGATGCATTTAATCGCATGATGATTTTTCTTTATTGTGTAAGAACTAAGAATGTTAGCTTTCAAAGGAGACCAGACTCATGCAGGTGCTATAAGTATAAAGTATCATAAATCGCAAATAAATAACGAAAACAAATAACCATTTTTCTTAGCCTGGTTTGTACATAAAAAAATAAAGAAATAAGAGAAATTGAGATCAATCAAGAGTTTTTTTTTCTTCCAATGGTCAACTGTTCTGGAATGTACTTGAAAGTACTGTGTTTTACTTTTACCTCGAAAGTGCTTGAGTTTACAAAAGGTCCTTTGCGCTATATATATATTATTCCTAAAATTGCTGCACTTTGTTAAAGATTGCATTGATCTGTTGGTCTGTGTAGTAGCTAAAACAGGATGTTGTATACCAAAATTCATTTGAATTGAAATGTGTTGCTTTTCGCATAAAATATTGATATGCGATTAAAATGTGATTAATTTCTATTAATTAACTATAAAGTGTCGAATTAATTCGATTAAAAAATGTTATCGAGTCCCACCACTAATATTAACATCATTAATTACACCTGTGAACCTGTGACCATTGGATCCACAGGCAGCCGCACTAACCAGCTGAGCTAAAGGGTTCGACCCGTTAGCATGGTGCTGGTGGACTGCGATCGACTAATCCATAGTTTACATTATAATAAACTGTATTTGTATAGCACCTTTCATACAGAGACTGCAGCTCAAAGTGCTTCACAACAGAAAAGAGACAGGCATAAAATGAACACATGCAGACATAAAATCAACATGTTTCACATTAGGATCTAACATCCCAACAGGCCATCGTGTTTTTTTTGTATTTTATTTTTTTATTCTTTTTTAAACAAACATATAAACAAACATGACAACACACGATAAGATATACAAGCATTAATTGTCAGGGCACATCCAATGAGATCACCTTTTGGTTAGTTGTTTTATATAAGATATACCCATAATACCTGTTATCTAAAAAACCTACGCACATATGCTCCAGCTCGAACCCCCCCCTCCCGGACCCCACCTTGAGAAGTACCTCCACTATCCCTCGCACCTAACCAGACACTACCATTATAAGCTAGCTTTTATTCTCTCCACCACTTCTAACCACATTGACATTTTGGATTCATTGAGACCCAGAATTCTTGCTGTAGATATTTCATGGTAAATTACATCGAGATATGTAAGAAACCAAACTTTACGGCACATTTTTTCCGGTTGAAACCAGCGTGATGCGATCAGCTTTTTGGCTACTGTGATACCCGATAAAACCAATCTCTTTAGCTGTGGATTCACTGCAAACTCAAAAACATCATTCAACAGCAATACCGAGGGGTGTACAGGTATATTCCAAGATACGAGTTTTGATATTTGTTGGGTCACATCTTTCCAGAATGCCTTAACTGGTGAGCAGTCCCAATACATGTGCATAAATGTCCCTTCGTCCCCATTTGTACATTGGGTGCATTTGGAATCTTGTTTGAGCCCCATTCGGCACAGTCTTATAGGAGTCAAGTATGTCCTCTGAATATAGTTAAGATTGATTTGTTGATGATCCGGGTTCCTTGATGTAAGTCGGACATTTGCCCAGGCTCCTTGCCAATCAAAGTCATTTTCCAGGTCTGGTATATCCCTCCTCCAGACAGAGTCAAGTTGGAGGGTTTCATACGAGGACGTTAGTAATTGATGATAAAATTCTGAAACAAAACCTCTCGATGTCTCTCTTGAGTAGAAGAATTTGTGGTATCTGTGGTGTTCAATTGGTCTGTCTAATGGAACACCGTGAGACTTCAAACATAGCTCTAACTGTTTGTGAAAAAGCCATGTGGACTTGGTGAGATTAAATTTTTTGCGTATTTCTTTATCACTACAAAAACCCTGTTTGTTAAAAACATCCCCTAATGAGTGTATGCCTTGCTCTTCCCATATAGGGAATCTTATAGGTCGTTTTCCAATTAAGAGAGCATTGTTATTGAATAAGGGAGTATGATTGTGCCATTCTTGTGGGTTAGGATTTTTTTTTTGTGATTCACGCCATATCCGGATCGCATGAGTAATTATGGGGCCAAATTTTCGTTCACAGTGCTTGATTGGTAGTTTAGTGTATGCTATGTCCTTCAGTCTATGTGGGGCTACTATGTTTTCTTCTATTTTTCTCCAAGATGCTAATGCTTGGGAGTCAAACCATGTTGTCAATGGACTTAATGAGTACGCCTTAAAATATAGGAAAAAATCTGGAAATGCCATGCCACCATCTGCTTTATTTCTCTGTGCGGTGGATCTTTTTATACGTGGTGGTTTGTTATTCCAAATAAATTTGTATGTGGAGGAGTGTAATCTTTTCCAGTAACCCTCTGGAGGGGGTAACGGTAGCATTGAACAGAAGAAGTTGATTTTAGGTAGTACATCCATCTTAACTATTGATATCCGTGCTTGTACTGTGTTCTTAAGTTTTGCCCATCTATCAAGGTCGTCTTTGATTTTGTTTTGGATTTTTGTGTAGTTGTGCTTCACCGTTTGTCTTATGGTAGGGAATATTTCCACTCCCAAGCATCTGAAATGTTTTACCATCGGTATCTGTCCTGGGAGGGTTGTATCTTTTTTTGCAGGGGTGTTAAGTGGAAGGAAAGCCGACTTCGGCCAATTTATCTTAAATCCCGATAAATCACCAAAGTCCTCAATCAACTTGAGCAGATGAGGCAATGTGGTGTTGGGGTTTTTCATGAACAATATTACATCGTCCGCATATAAACAAATTTTTTGTTGTGTGCCCTTGATTACGATAGGTTCTATGGACAGGCCATCGTGTTTATGGTTTGATTCAGTTTTAGATAGACAATAATAAAAAGAGTAAGATAAAATACAGTAAAATTGTGCAGGATCAATAAAATTATATCTCATCTTATGTCCTCATGTACTCACTCACACAGTCAAACACACACCAACAGGTAAAGGACCACGATGAAAAGAAGCTCTTGGGCTTTACTGTGTCCAACAATATGATACCTCCTGGTGAGGCTGCATATATCCATTATCTATGTATGTAACATATTCAGTAAATAATTTAAATTCCATTAAATTTGCCACCCCATCTAAGAGAAATATGTAAATGGGTGAGTACATTAATAGCTTGTAACCAACAACTGTAGTTATCTGATAATATCAGAAATTAAGCAGGATCATTTTAAAGAAGCACATTGTGGTGAAATAACTCTACAACAAAGGTCCATAATGACAGATCTCCGGATGGTCTGGCTGCACGACGTCGACATGCACTGGAACCAACATCTGACAAGAAATTATTCTACATCAAGGATCACAAATATAATTTTTTCCTAAATGATCTGTATAACTATGTAATTTTGTGCCTTCTGAAACACCCGTCATATGGTTAGGTAGACTGATAATAAACGTGCTGTGGACACTGACCAGAGTAGCAGGCTAGCTAGCAGCTAACCACCAGCTAACCTTAGCATTTAGCTGCGCTGTCGCTTATTCTACACAGAAATACCCCGACAAACACACGACGACAGGCAGGAAAATACATTTAAAACTGCAGGAAAACCCTACTGTAAACCCAGTAGGTAAAATTCACATTAGCTTCACATTAAGCTAACATTAGCATCGTTAACTGAGGGCATGGACCGCTGCCAGCAGCTGGAGAACTAACGGCTGCAGAACTCGAGGAACTATTAGGAACGTCTGACCACTAAGTGTGTCTGACTCTTAACCACCAGAACCTGCACGCACTACAACATATATCATGCCAGTGTAGGGTACTTTGGTGCAGTGTATACTGCACCTTGTGTTTACTGTCTTACAGTTTACTTTTACTCTTACTCATACATTCAGATTCAAATTCTTTATTGCCTAATAATAATAATAATAATAATACATTTTATTTGGTGGCGCCTTTCACGGCACCCAAGGTCACCTTACAGATCATAAAAACACAGCAAGGCAGTTAAAAGTCGAGGTTAAAAACAAAACAAACAACAGGAAGTATAAAACAGTGAAGTTAAAATAACAAACAAACAAACAGCAGAGGGTGTAGAACAGTGACAGAGGTTATAGTGAATATGAGAGTTTAGTCAGATTGTCGGACATGTGGGGGCAGGGAGTTCCAGAGTCTGGGAGCCGAGCAGCTGAACTCTCGGGCACCCATGGTGCTGAGGCGTGAGCTGGGGATGGAGAGGAGTCCAGTAGAGGATGATCGGAGGGTGCGGGAGGGGGTGTATTCCTGGAGGTCAGTGATGTAGATGGGGGCTAGATTGTGGAGGGCTTTGAAGGTGAGTAGGAGGTTTTTGAAGTCGATCCGGTAGTGCACAGGGAGCCAGTGTAATTGAATGAGGACGGGGGTGATGTGGTCAGATGAGTTGGTGCGGGTGATGATCCTGGCAGCAGAGTTTTGGATAATTTGTAGTCTGTTGAGGAGTTTGGTGCAGGAAGGCCGGTGAGGAGAGTGTTGCAGTAATCGATCCGGGATGTGACGAATGAGTGGACCAGGGTTTCAGTGTTTGATTGGGACAGAGATGGGCAGAGTCTGGAGATATTACGGAGGTGAAAGAAAGCAGACCAGGTGATGTTTTTTATGTGTGGTGCAAAGGAGAGGGAGCCGTCCAGAATGACACCGAGGCTTTTAACTTGGGGGGAGAAGGGTACAGGGAAGCCGCAGATGGTGATGTTCGGAGGAGGTGGGGGGAAGGGCAGTGGTGGGTGTGGAGGAGATGTAGACCTGTGTGTCGTCTGCATAGCAGTGGAAGTGGACCCCATGGTGATGGAGGATTGTGCCCAGGGGAAGGAGATAGATGGTGAATAGGAGGGGACCCAAAACTGACCCCTGGGGGACACCCAGTGAAACAGTTGAACACCCTGACTTGTGGGTCTTGAGTTGTACAAACTGTTGTCTGTCAGTGAGGTACGATGTGAACCAGGGGAGTGCGACACCAGTGATCCCAATGCCAGCCAGGCGGTCCAGGAGAAGTGGATGGGAGATGGTGTCAAATGCCGCACTGAGGTCGAGGAGGATGAGGATGGTGAGAAGTCCAGAGTCAGCTGCACGGAGGAGGTCGTTGGTGATTTTGACAAGGGCTGTTTCGGTACTGTGTTGTGGGTGGAAACCGGATTGAAAGGGTTCCTGGAGGTTGTTTGTGTCGAGGTAGGATTTAAGCTGTGCGGCCGGCAACCACCCTCTTACGGGTTTTTGAGATGAAGGGAAGGTTGGAGATGGGCCTATAGTGGTTTAAGTCAGCTGGGTCAACACCGAGTTTTTTGAGGATGGGAGTGATTGCAGCCAGTTTGAGAGTGGGGGGTACAGTTCCAGAGGCGAGGGAGGAATTAATTATGTCCGTGATCATGGGTGAAATTGATGGCAGGCAGGCTTTGACGAGGGTGGTGGGAAGAGGATCAAGCTGACAGGTGGTGGTTTTGGCTTTACGGATGAGCTCTGAGATGGTGTATTCCGATGCTGGGGTGAAGTTGGAGAGGGAAGATGTTGCCATCCACGGTGGATCACATGGGGAGGTGCATGGTGAGGCCAGCTGTAGGTGAATGGTGTTGATTTTGAAAAAAGAAATAGCAGATATGCAGTGTACTGATCAGTGGAGATATCTGGAGGGAGGGTTTGAGGGGGGTGGAGTAGGTGGCTGAGTGTGGAGAAGAGGACTCTGTTGCTCCCTTTACCAGTGCTGATGAGGTTGGAGTAGTAGGAGGACTTGGCAGCGGAGAGAGCGTTCTTGTAATGGTGGAGGTGGTCAGAGTACATTTGGGTGTGAACTGAGAGTCCGTTTTGTTTGCACAGCCGCTCCAGTCGACGACCTGTGGTTTTGCGCTGGCGGAGGTCAGAGGTGAACCAGGGGGGCGGAGTGTGTAAATGAAACTGTGTGAGTTTTCAGGGGAGCCAGCAGGGCGGTGAGGGAAGAGGAGAGGCAGTTGTTATAGTGATTCACCAGGTCAGCGGGGGAGGGATCGATCAGGGTGGTGGGATCAGTGAGGTTGATGCGTTTATGTTTCTGAAGGAGATGCGCCGTTGTTCTTTGGTTTTGGAAAGGGGGGCCTGAATGTCGAAGAAGCAATATTATGTATTGTAACGTATACTCATCTCATCTGCACCTCTTTACACTGTTTATTTTTCTCATAGTTTTATATTAATTATATTGTTTACACCGTCTTTCTACTATTACGCTGCACATACCTGTACACCCCCCCCCCCCCCTGCTGCTACGACGCCCACATTTCCACTAGAATAGAATAGAGTAAATACTTAATTAATCCTGAGGGAAAGAAGAAGAAGAATACACACAGAATACACACAGTCAAAGAGATACATACACACTAAAATATGTAGTCCAAAGATATACAGTAAAAATTTACAGTACAATGTACAGGAAGATATACAATGATTTATACAAGCCGGTGCAAAATAAACTGCAGTGATCAATAAAGGAATATCTTATCTTATCTTATCTTAGCGTTCCCCATTGAAACCATGGGACATTACCAGCGGTAAGAGTCCAGCTAGCTGTGTCCAATGGCTGCAACGAGTAAGGCTAATGGTAACCATTACCTAGAATTACACAACGAGTAAGGCTAATGGTAACCATTACCTAGAATTACAAGAAGATAAACGTCCTCACTGAAGCCCCTCAGCACTGGGAGACAGCCCTACTTCTCACAATGCAATCAGTCTCCCGGCACTAAAGAGGGAAGTCCTTTTCCATCGTTTCCATGACGACACCGACCGACCTGTCCTCTTATTATTATTCTAGACCGTTATACAGAAAATAAAAACCTTTTACCACATTGTAGCAAGAGCAACATTTCTAAGTATATTCCTTTGTGCCCTATATGAATAACCTGACGTGATTATTGCTGTGATGATGAGACCGTTTCTAATGAGGTCGTTTCTATTGAAGACAGGAAGAGGAGTGAGGCTGCACATCACGGAATAGAATAGGATAGAATAGAAGTACTTTATTGATTCCGAGAGAAATTCAGCACCACAGATCGCTCACAATGAACATTCAGGTAGTCAAAAATAATCAAAAATATGAATAAGAATACACAGTCAGAGAAATTACATTCTAAAATAATGTATATACATTCTAAAATATACAGTAAAATGTCAAATGTACAGGAATATTCAGGAAAATAATTATACAAGGATATATTATGTTCCAATACACTTTACTTTTATACTTTTTGACTTTTTTATTTTGTTGTATATTTTTTGTGATTGATCAACAATCCCAATCCCACAGACAGACACAATCAGTTATCACTTACATATTAATTATACCACATCATGATTTCACAAGGTCATCCAAGTCATCCAGGCAGTGGTGGAAGAAGTACACAGTTCCTTTACTTAAGTAAAAGTAGAAATACTCAGATAAATGAGCACTCTGGTAAAAGTAAAAGCTCCGTGTTCAGCAAGGTCTTCCTCCAAGCCAGGAACCCCAGGGAGGCAGGCTGCTTCACAGCGGAGTCTTCTGGTCAACAGAGACTCCCACACAGCCAACATGATATACAGTAGGAGGGGTGTAAAAAGTACCCAGAAATTATACTTAAGTGAAAGTATGGGTACCGTCTCAAAATCATACTCAAGTAAAAGTCAGAGTATCTGGCTAAAAACACACTTGAGTAAAAGTAAAAACTTTTAGACTGTCTATTCTTCTGATAGCAGGTGTTTAATCAAAGATCCCCACTTTCTAGTCTTGCACAAGGACCAATCAGCACGGGTATGGCCGGGTTCATTTTCCATTGATGGGGATTTGATTGGCTGTTTTTAAATAAAGTGCGGCAGCAGGATCAATAACATTAACGTTAGTGCGGCCAGAGAAACAAATATACTAATTAAAATAGTTGGACCTGCGAGATTTATACTTTGTACTTTGTAGGTCTGCATTTTAAATGTAAGGAGTAAAAAGTATGTATTTTTTTCTCTCTTAAATGTAATTGAGTAAAAGTACAAGTTATACAAACCTAATAATACTCGAGTAAAGTACAAATCCCCCCCAAACAGTACTTAAGTATTGTAACGAAGTACAATTACTCAAGTACTTTACACCCCTGTGTAGGACAAGTTCAAGTTCTTTAATAGTTGTCATACAGAAGTACAGAATACTTTCATACAAAATGCTTCTTACTGTTACGCTCCAGAGACTGTGCTAGACAAGATAGTATCAAATAACATAATAACATAATATAGCATGAATTTAGAAGAAGAAAATGAGGTCACAGTGTTCGGTATAGACATATGTACAATGTTCTGAGTTACCATATAATATACAATACACAATACTATGCAGTGTACTAATGTACAGTACTATCTAGTGCAAAGCAGAAATGGGATGAGGTACAATTTTAGGTACAATTTACAGTAAGGTGTACGAGTTGTAGTGCAATCCTTCATCCATAAATATAAAGTGTGGGGAGTGGGTGCTACAGTGTGTTTGTTTAAAGTGGGTGTGTGCTATAAAGTGTGTGGAGTGGGTGCTACAGTGTGTTTGTTTAAAGTGAGTGTGTGCGTGTGGATGTGTGTGCTATGTGTGTTTGGTGGTTGTTGTTGTGTAGTGTTCATTCATTGTTCGTTTAGCAGCCTGATGGCCTGGGGATAGAAGCTACTTCTGAGTCTTTCTGTGCTCGCCTTGAGACTCCTGTATCGCTTGCCTGACGGCAGCAGTTCAAAGAGGCAGTTGTTCGGGTGGCTCGAGTCCTTAATAATTCTCTTAGCCTTCCCCTTGCAACGCTTGTAGTAAATGTTCTGGAGGGTGGGGAGCCCCCCTCCAATTGTGCGTTCGGCTGAACGTGTCACTCTTTGTAGTCTGCTTTGGTCTTTTGCAGTGCTATTCCCAAACCAGGAGGTGATGTTGCCGGTCAAGATGCTCTCTATTGTACATGAGTAGAAGTTCTTAAGGATCTTCTGGCTGACTTGGAACTTCCTTAGGCGCCTGAGGAAGTAGAGGCGTTGTCGTGCCTTCTTCACCACACTGTTAATGTGTGTGGTCCATGTCAAGTCCTCGGATATGTGGGCTCCGAGGTACTTGAAGCTGTTGACTCTCTCAACCGGTGCCCCGTCGATGCTGAGGGGGCTGTAGTCCTTGACCCCCGACCTCCTGAAGTCCACAATCATCTCCTTTGTTTTGCTGACGTTCAGGGAGAGGCTGTTTTCCTGGCACCATCCCGCCAGGACCTTGACCTCTTCCAGGTAGGCCCTCTCGTCGTTGGCAGAGATCAGGCCCACCACCACTGTGTCGTCAGCAAATTTGACGATTGTATTGCTACTCCGCTGAGCCACACAGTCGTGTGTGTACAGGGAGTAGAGGAGGGGACTCAGAACACAGCCCTGGGGGGCCCCTATGTTGAGGGTGATGGATGAGGAGGTGCAGTTGCCTGCTCTCACCACCTGGGGTCTGCCAGTCAGGAAGTCCAAGACCCACTGGCAGAGGTCATAGCCCAAGCCCAGGTCCCTGAGCTTGGCTATGAGTATGGAGGGGACTATGGTATTGAATGCCGAGCTGTAGTCGATGAATAGCATTCTCACATAGTTCCCCTGCCTCTTGTCCAGGTGTGATGCTGCTGTGTGCAGCACATGGGATATGGCGTCCTCCGTGGACCTGTTGTGGCGGTATGCAAATTGCAGGGGGTCCATGTTGATGGGGAGGGAGGAGCAGATGTAGCCCTTTACTAGCTTCTCGAAGCACTTCATGGCTATGGAGGTGAGAGCTACAGGGCGGTAGTCGTTGAGGCAAGCAGGCTTGGATTTTTTGGGTACAGGGATAATAGTGGACTTCTTCAGGCAGGTGGGGATGACAGCCTGTTCTAAGGACAGGTTAAATATGTCAGTGAATACTGGGGCCAGTTGGTCGGCACAGACTTTTAGGACGCGGCCGGGGATGCCGTCTGGACCTGCTGCCTTCCTGATATTCACTTTTTTAAAGGTCCGCCTCACCTCATGCTCTGTTACCCTGAACACTGCGCCTCCATCAGCAGCCGACCCCCCCCCCCCCCATTGCCGAGGCTTGTGAGCTGGTGTTGTTATTACCAGCATCAAACCTCGCATAGAAGGTAGGGAAGTTGACACCAAAAAACCGACATTAGGAAATAATGATAGTGTTCTAGCAGCTGTTCGCTCCCAGAGCCCATGGAGTAATGAGCCTCGTTACCACGCGTGTGCCAAGAAACACTGCCGCTCATCCTCCATCTTGGATAAGCGAGCAGGTGTGATATATATATATACGCTCTGCTCAGGATGTATAATCCTAAATCTCACACATTTGGTCAAATCCGATCTCTAAATTGTACTCCACTGAGAGAGGCAGTGTCAGACAATATAAGATAGATACCCATTTCCTCTCTGTGCGCTCAGTAGAAGGCTATACTGCAGGCTACAGTACTAGCCTATAGCTTAGCACAAATTAATGGAAGTGGATATGGATGAGCTAGCTAGGTCCGTATCCGCTTCCATTAATTTGTGCTAAGCTAAGCTATAGCTTGCAACCGGATAGCTTTCTACTGACGCGCAGAGAGGACATCTATCTTCTTGTCTGACGGTGAGCGCACACAATGTTGGCTGATCTCACTCCTTCATCACATCTTTTATTTATATAACAGACGTAAATTGTGCGCAATGTCAAAAAAAGAAGAGTCTGAAAGGCCAAACTGATTTTTAAGTCGCTGGAATGGTGGTGAGATTCTGTCGCCAAAGATCTGTCCGACTGCCTGTGATGCCACGTCTCTGCCAGCCAGGCTTCATGACTCAAAGCGCGGCCTCCTGCTGAGAGGACGGTGTCGCACCAGATAGGCCAAGAGATGGATGAGAACTCGGACTTGTTCATTAATAAATAGTTATTTATTTATTCTGTAATAGGCCCTAATCATTTGGCATATAAGATATCGACGGCTGGTGCATTCGTTTGGCTATTTGTGTCACAAAGTAAATAAACTCCCTTTGAAACGGTGACCGCTGTGTCATTCATGTTTAATGTAGACGTGTAAATGTTTTGTATTTGTACGTCGGCTCTTTGACTGGCAGAGTGGCGACGTGGACTCGACCTCGATGACTCGGACGCGGACTCCAACTCGAACAACTGGGGACTCGAGACTCGACTCTGACTTGAGGTTTAGTGACTCGACCACAACACTGGCTATAGGAGGAGCTGCTGGAGCTTTCTTCCTCACACTGAATTAGCTTGCGAGGTGAATATAGCTAAATGTGAATAGAGCTAACTTTCTGCGATAATAGAAACTTAAAATAGTTGTGTTGTGCATGTGTGTGCGTGTGCGTGTGTGTGTTGACATTCCGGAGTGCGTTTTGTTTTTCTGCCCTGAGCTCCGGCCATCGGAGGTTGTGGTCTTTAACCCATTCACTGCCGCACTACCAAACGGTTAACCCTTTCACTGCCACACTACAGAGGGTTAACCTTCTGTAGTGCGGAAGTGAAAGGGTTAAGGGCCACAGTGTGTCTTGATTGAGGTGAACTCCATTTCTCACTCCCTTCCTCCCCCTGGCAGCTCCTCTCTCTCAGGGGGTCAGTCTCACTCCCTTCCTCCCCCTGGCAGCTCCTCTCTCTCAGGGGGTCAGTCTCACTCCCTTCCTCCTCCTGTCAGGTCCTCTCTCTCTCAGGGGGTCAGTCTCACTCCCTTCCTCCCCCTGTCGGGTCCTCTCTCTCAGGGGGTCAGTCTCACTCCCTTCCTCCCCCTGTCAGGTCCTCTCTCTCAGGGGGTCAGTCTCACTCCCTTCCTCCCCCTGTCAGCTCCTCTCTCTCAGGGGGTCAGTCTCACTCCCTTCCTCCCCCTGTCGGGTCGTCTCTCTCAGGGGGTCAGTCTCACTCCCTTCCTCCCCCTGTCACGTCCTCTCAGGGGGTCAGTCTCACTCCCTTCCTCCCCCTGTCAGCTCCTCTCTCTCAGGGGGTCAGTCTCACTCCCTTCCTCCTCCTGTCAGCTCCTCTCTCTCAGGGGGTCAGTCTCACTCCCTTCCTCCCCCTGGCAGCTCCTCTCTCTCAGGGGGTCAGTCTCACTCCCTTCCTCCCCCTGTCGGCTCCTCTCTCTCTCAGGGGGTCAGTCTCACTCCCTTCCTCCCCGTGTCAGGTCCTCTCTCTCTCAGGGGGTCAGTCTCACTCCCTTCCTCCCCCTGTCAGCTCCTCTCTCTCAGGGGGTCAGTCTCACTCCCTTCCTCCCCCTGTCGGCTCCTCTCTCTCTCAGGGGGTCAGTCTCACTCCCTTCCTCCCCCTGTCAGCTCCTCTCTCTCAGGGGGTCAGTCTCACTCCCTTCCTCCCCCTGTCAGGTCGTCTCTCTCAGGGGGTCAGTCTCACTCCCTTCCTCCCCCTGTCAGCTCCTCTCTCTCAGGGGGTCAGTCTCACTCCCTTCCTCCCCCTGTCGGGTCCTCTCTCTCAGGGGGTCAGTCTCACTCCCTTCCTCCCCCTGTCGGGTCCTCTCTCTCAGGGGGTCAGTCTCACTCCCTTCCTCCCCCTGTCAGGTCCTCTCTCTCAGGGGGTCAGTCTCACTCCCTTCCTCCCCCTGTCAGCTCCTCTCTCTCTCAGGGGGTCAGTCTCACTCCCTTCCTCCCCCTGTCAGCTCCTCTCTCTCAGGGGGTCAGTCTCACTCCCTTCCTCCCCCTGTCGGGTCGTCTCTCTCAGGGGGTCAGTCTCACTCCCTTCCTCCCCCTGTCACGTCCTCTCAGGGGGTCAGTCTCACTCCCTTCCTCCCCCTGTCAGCTCCTCTCTCTCAGGGGGTCAGTCTCACTCCCTTCCTCCTCCTGTCAGCTCCTCTCTCTCAGGGGGTCAGTCTCACTCCCTTCCTCCCCCTGGCAGCTCCTCTCTCTCAGGGGGTCAGTCTCACTCCCTTCCTCCCCCTGTCGGCTCCTCTCTCTCTCAGGGGGTCAGTCTCACTCCCTTCCTCCCCCTGTCAGCTCCTCTCTCTCAGGGGGTCAGTCTCACTCCCTTCCTCCCCCTGTCGGCTCCTCTCTCTCTCAGGGGGTCAGTCTCACTCCCTTCCTCCCCCTGTCAGCTCCTCTCTCTCAGGGGGTCAGTCTCACTCCCTTCCTCCCCCTGTCAGGTCGTCTCTCTCAGGGGGTCAGTCTCACTCCCTTCCTCCCCCTGGCAGGTCCTCTCTCTCTCAGGGGGTCAGTCTCACTCCCTTCCTCCCCCTGTCAGCTCCTCTCTCTCAGGGGGTCAGTCTCACTCCCTTCCTCCCCCTGTCAGCTCCTCTCTCTCAGGGGGTCAGTCTCACTCCCTTCCTCCCCCTGTCAGGTCGTCTCTCTCAGGGGGTCAGTCTCACTCCCTTCCTCCCCCTGGCAGGTCCTCTCTCTCTCAGGGGGTCAGTCTCACTCCCTTCCTCCCCCTGTCAGCTCCTCTCTCTCAGGGGGTCAGTCTCACTCCCTTCCTCCCCCTGTCAGGTCCTCTCTCTCAGGGGGTCAGTCTCACTCCCTTCCTCCCCCTGTCAGCTCCTCTCTCTCAGGGGGTCAGTCTCACTCCCTTCCTCCCCCTGTCAGCTCCTCTCTCTCAGGGGGTCAGTCTCACTCCCTTCCTCCCCCTGTCAGCTCCTCTCTCTCAGGGGGTCGGTCTCACTCCCTTCCTCCCCCTGTCAGGTCCTCTCTCTCAGGGGGTCAGTCTCACTCCCTTCCTCCCCCTGGCAGGTCCTCTCTCTCAGGGGGTCAGTCTCACTCCCTTCCTCCCCCTGGCAGGTCCTCTCTCTCAGGGGGTCAGTCTCACTCCCTTCCTCCCCCTGTCAGGACCTCTCTCTCAGGGGGTCAGTCTCACTCCCTCCCCCCCCCTGTCAGCTCGTCTCTCTCAGGGGGTCAGTCTCACTCCCTTCCTCCCCCTGTCAGGTCCTCTCTCTCAGGGGGTCAGTCTCACTCCCTTCCTCCCCCTGTCAGGTCCTCTCTCTCAGGGGGTCAGTCTCACTCCCTTCCTCCCCCTGTCAGGTCCTCTCTCTCAGGGGGTCAGTCTCACTCCCTTCCTCCCCCTGTCAGGTCCTCTCTCTCTCAGGGGGTCAGTCTCACTCCCTTCCTCCCCCTGTCAGGTCCTCTCTCTCAGGGGGTCAGTCTCACTCCCTTCCTCCTCTCCTGTCAGCTCCTCTCTCTCAGGGGGTCAGTCTCACTCCCTTCCTCCCCCTGTCAGCTCCTCTCTCTCAGGGGGTCAGTCTCACTCCCTTCCTCCCCCTGTCGGGTCCTCTCTCTCAGGGGGTCAGTCTCACTCCCTTCCTCCCCCTGTCGGGTCCTCTCTCTCAGGGGGTCAGTCTCACTCCCTTCCTCCCCCTGTCAGGTCCTCTCTCTCAGGGGGTCAGTCTCACTCCCTTCCTCCCCCTGTCAGCTCCTCTCTCTCTCAGGGGGTCAGTCTCACTCCCTTCCTCCCCCTGTCAGCTCCTCTCTCTCAGGGGGTCAGTCTCACTCCCTTCCTCCCCCTGTCAGGTCCTCTCTCTCAGGGGGTCAGTCTCACTCCCTTCCTCCCCCTGTCAGCTCCTCTCTCTCAGGGGGTCAGTCTCACTCCCTTCCTCCCACTGTCAGGTCCTCTCTCTCAGGGGGTCAGTCTCACTCCCTTCCTCCTCCTGTCACGTCCTCTCAGGGGGTCAGGCTGGAGATCCCCTGCGGTCACAAGGCCGCTCCTCTCTCTGTGATGGATGGCTGCCACCGTCCACCACCATAATGTTTCCTATGTACAGTCAACACACACAAAGGGAAAGGAGGAATCACCAAGCCAAATAAAGTACAGCAGGAGGAAGTGGAGGGAAATAACACCAAATAAGAAGGGCTAAAACTAGTAAAATAACATAAAATAAGAAGGGCTAAAACTAGTAAAAGAGTAAAGAACATGAAATAAGAAGGGCTAAAACTAGTAAAAAGAACATAAAATAAGAAGGGCTAAAACTAGTAAAAAGAACATAAAATAAGAAGGGCTAAAACTAGGGATGCTCGATATTGGCTTTTTTACCGATATACCGATATTGTCCAACTCTTAATTTCCGATACCGATATCAACCGATACCGATATATGCAGCGCCCCCCCCCCCCCCCCCGCCCCCCCCCCAAAAAAACGGAATAATTTCAGGTAACTAACATTACATATCTCTTGTTGTGGAATTAACACAACATTATGCATACTTTTGACAATAAATAAAATCAGAATTTGTTCTTACTTGCTTGCCTGGGTAAATAAAGGTTATAGAAATGTAAATTTTTTTTTTTTTTTTTTTTTTTGAAAACCGATATATTTTCCGATATCACATTTTAATGCCAATATCGGTAGGCCGATAATATCGGACATCCCTAGCTAAAAATAGTAAAAGAGTAAAAGAACATAAAATAAGAAGGGCTAAAACTAGTCATGCTCTCAGATGATCAGGGAGAGAGTTCCACAGATGGATGAGCAGAAAGCCCGATCTCCCATGGTGCAGAGTTTGGTCCTCAGGCGCTGGAAGAGGTTGGCCTGGCCGGAGCGGAGGTGTCGTAAACTTTTAGAAGCTGTTGTTCAATCAAAAATAAGCCTCTTTTACTTTTACTGGTGTCGTTTTACATGACTCTATTCATGTCATAATAGTCTGCTTATCTTCCCAGAGCTGGTGACTGAAGTAGAGAGGAGTTCCACATCCTCTTAGTCTCTATTTCACTTACTCACTCTGGCAGTAATTCACTCACGGTTTTTATCAAGTCAATTTCATTTCATTTCATTTCATCATACTTTTAAATGCAGCAAAAGAAGGAAGAACCTTCAGCTTCAGAGTCAGTCGGAGTGCATTCCAGGTTTTGGACGCATCAAAAGGAAAAAGCAGTTTTTCCTAGTTCAGAGCAAACTCGAGGAACCCTAAGAACCAACCAGTTCTTCCGATTTAGCTTTAGAATGGAGTAGGTCGCATGTGACACAGCTGCTCACCGTTATTTTTTTTTTCGTTTTAAAAACATATTTATATACCATTAATGCGTTTAAAACTTGACGCATATATCAACTGAGACTATCAACTAACTATATTGACCAAAAGAATCGAGATGTCACCAAAGAAAGACCCAAAGAAAGACCCAAAACCAGTCGAAGAGGTCCCGCCGCGGGACCCAGGATTCGTACAGCGGACAGCAGAAAATATTGACTTGACAGAGGCCGCTTCAAGTTCAACCCCATCAAAGACCTCCGCAGATACCGAACATATCATCCGGAAAATGGAGGAAATGGGGAAGACAATGGAGAAGAGAATGGAGGAAATGATCCTCCAATCACAACTGTCGGAGAAGATAATAACTCAAAAAGTAGATGCTATTAAAGAATCTATTGAAGGCAAAATTGATGCGCTGAGAGCGGACGCCGACGCACAGAATAAACGCACCGAGGCTCTGGAGAAAGTAGTGGAAGCCCACGAAATCAATTTCACTCACATCTACAAGGAAGTAGAGGCTAACACAGTTAACCTAACTGCTGAGATGAAGGGGAACTACAATGAAATCAAGACGGAGCTCAGCGAAATAACGTTGGAGCTCACGCGAATCAATAAAGAACAGAAAGCCAAAATATTCTAGATGGAATATCAAAAACGCAGGCTGAATATTCGTATTGTCGGTCTGGACGAATCAGTGAGATGTGAAAACCCTGAAGAGTTTGCCACAGAATTACAGAAAATCTTGGGAACAGGAATCCTTCCTAAAATACCGGAGGTGGATGAGTGCTTCAGATTAGGTCCCCGCTCCATTGGCAATAACGCTAAGCCCAGAGTGATATTAGTTATACTGCGCCAAGTCAGAATAAAAGAAATGATTATGCGTGAAACTCGCAGGATGAAAGGCAATCTGAAACACATGGAGGTACCAATACACTGCTTTGAAGATTATTGTCGTGATGTAGTGGAACTGCGTGCCAAGTTCAAGACGGTGATGTCTCAACTATACCTGGGGAAATACAGACCCCTACTAATATACCCTGCAATACTTCGCGTCGTCGACAAACAAGGAGCAAAGGTTCTCCTCAACTCGCCTGAAGATGCAGCCAAATTCCTGTCTGAACAGGAGCAGAATAGTGTATAAATGGCCTTTTAAATCTCAGTTATGCAAGGTCACCATATAGTACAACCTTTAATAACCGAGGATTTGGGACAGAGAGACCTACGTGCTCAGAGTTTTTGAATGCTTTCCCCGACGTGTATATTATTGCGGACATATTGGATTTAAGATTGGAACACTCCAGAACATACTGGAACATTCAGACAATGTAAAAATGACATATTGGAATAATCTAGAACATCGAAGCATTCTTTGATATATGGAGCATTCTGGAATATCAGCAATACGTGGTCATTCATTCTACCAGAAGCCCCTCGGGGGAATAATCAACAGCTATCTAGATGCAGAACCACAGAGCCATCATAGCCGGCCGGCTGAAAGATCACTCTACACAACGATCATCGCCCATCCCGGTCGGGGGAAATGCTGCATATACGTATTTAAAAATTGTTTTTTATTAATGGGAAATAATTTCACTACTTCTCCAATTAATACTTTAGATGTTTAAGCATAGCAATGCTCTTTTAAGATCTAAGTTAATGTTCTCTTCCTTTTACTTTTTACTTTTTTTTTTTTTTTTTTTTTTTTTTTCCATCCGCTCTCTCTGATTTATTGAGGCTCTCTCTTCAGTTCAATACCTTCATATTATTCATGGGTTACTATAAATTACTATAAATTACAAGTTCATATAAAATGTAAGTGATTAAGGCATGACAATTGAAGCTTATTTTTGGTCTTTATTTTTAGTTTATCTCATTTAAATTTTTATTTATTTATTTTTTACGGGTAAGTGGCCAAGCCACAGTCGACATTCTACTTATGGTAGAATTTAGAGTGTTAGATCCTATGGTATACATAGGAATGTTAAGGATAATTGGATCATTCTGGGATATCCGGTGGTGCAAGGGAGAGAGTCATACGCAAAGGTTGTGTTCATGGAACACAATCCTGTACGACTCTCGGTGGGAGGGAAGGGTAGGGGATTTTTATTTGTATATATGTATGTTTTTAAGCTCGGCTCTCAACGGGACCTCACTAGTGGGATGTATATCTATTATTGCCTCGCACTCTAGAAGCATTACCAAAAATTACAATGCAACATGTATAGACTATGGCTAGTTTGAATATAATGATATGGAACACCGGGGGAATAAATAACCAACTCAAACGCAAAAGCGTGCTCACACTGATGAAAAAAGAACATGTGGACATTGCTCTGCTAAGCGAAACACACATTCTAGGGAAAGACATAGGTAAATTAGCGGACAACATATACCATAATATCAGTCACTCCTCTATTGGTACGAGAACTCGGGGTGTAGCAATAGTCGTTAAACGTAAGTTGAATATTGTACTAAAGGGAGTATGGTCTGATGTAGAAGGTCGGATAACTATAGCTAAGATTGAACATAAGAACAGGAAAATAGCGTTGATAGCGGTATACGCCCCAAATTTGTACGAAGAGGATTTCTTCACTACACTAACCAATGCAATGTTAGACATTCCCGATTACTCATTTATAATAGGAGCGGATTTTAATGCCATCTGGAACCCAAGGATAGACAAATCTTACCTCGCCTTTTCCAGCGAACAAAAGAATTCATCGAAGGCATTAAAGGATTGGTCAAAGATTACAGGTGTAAAGGACTTATGGCGGTTACTTAATCCTACGACCCGAAAGTACTCTTGTCGATCTGCGAGACATAAGACACTATCCAGAATAGATTATGTCTTTGCATCACAGAGACTATTTGATAATTATGAAGTGGAAATGATACCCAACGCATCAGATCACTGTTATTTACTCCTTAAAGGTACATTTGGTATACTATCCTCCCGAGCCCCAAGATGGCGATTTAACTCGTTGCTGCTTAACAACAAGGAATTCATTACACAACTCAAAGAAGCTCTTATAGTATTCCAACGGGAGAATGCAAACTCGGTGCAAGACCCCAGAATAATATGGATGTCGGTAAAGGGAATGATCAAAGACTTCACGGATAGCTTTTCCTCCAAAATGCGCAAGAATCAAAGCACAAAACTGGATGAGCTGGAAACGCTTTACTCAACGTTATTTAATTCTCTGAAATACAACAACTCAACTCGACTAGAAAATCAAGTTAACGTACTAAAAATAGAGATCAATGACATATACAGACAACAATCGGAAATACAAATACGCAGCACAAGACAACAGCAGTACTCCCATGGTTCCAAACCCAGCCACCTATTAGCCATGCGATTAAGAATTAATGCAATATTTGCAGATATAACTACCATTAGAGCACAACAAGTACTTGTAACAGATCCTGTAAAAATAAACGATACATTCAAAGTATTCTACTCCGATTTATATAAATCAGAAATGACCTTCGATCAAACAAAATGGACACATTTCTTAATCAAATTATTCTCCCTAAACTTTCAGAGGATGACGCTAAACAGTTAGAAATACCGATCACACTAGAGGAACTCAAGAAGGCCATAACCGCAATGAAAAGTGGTAAGGCTCCAGGAAGAGACGGTTTCCCATCAGAAATGTACCTTTCTTGTTGGGACATAATTGGCCCCTTATTACTAAATATGATCTTATACTCAGTCAAGGAGGGGAACTTCCATAAAATTGACAATATTGCACTCATAACAGTCCTCCTTAAAAAAGACAAAGACCCCAACGAGTGCGGTAGTTATAGACCTGTAAGCCTCCTCGGAACAGATATCAAACTGTACTCAAAGGTATTAGCCATCAGATTACAAAAGCATATGACGTCTTTAGTTCACCCGGACCAAACTGGCTTCATAGGAGGCCGCCTGATCACTGAGAACATAAGACGTATACTGCACGTACTTGATGCCGACAAGGAGGACACCATACCTAAGGCGATGCTGTCCCTGGATGCTATGAAGGCTTTTGACAGGCTGGAATGGTCGTATCTGTGGGCAGTGCTAGAAAGGATGGGGTTAGGAAAAGGATTCATCGATATGATTAAAGTATTATACAAAGACCCATCGGCCATGATTACAACAGGCACAATCATCTCTGAAATATTTCCGGTATCACGCTCTGCCAGACAGGGTTGTCCTCTTAGTCCCGGACTGTTCAATCTATCATTAGAGCCTTTAGCACAATATATAAGACAATCCCAATCCATAGAACCTATCGTAATCAAGGGCACACAACAAAAAATTTGTTTATATGCGGACGATGTAATATTGTTCATGAAAAACCCCAACACCACATTGCCTCATCTGCTCAAGTTGATTGAGGACTTTGGTGATTTATCGGGATTTAAGATAAATTGGCCGAAGTCGGCTTTCCTTCCACTTAACACCCCTGCAAACAAAGATACAACCCTCCCAGGACAGATACCGATGGTAAAACATTTCAGATGCTTGGGAGTGGAAATATTCCCTACCATAAGACAAACGGTGAAGCACAACTACACAAAAATCCAAAACAAAATCAAAGACGACCTTGATAGATGGGCAAAACTTAAGAACACAGTACAAGCACGGATATCAATAGTTAAGATGGATGTACTACCTAAAATCAACTTCTTCTGTTCAATGCTACCGTTACCCCCTCCAGAGGGTTACTGGAAAAGATTACACTCCTCCACATACACATTTATTTGGAATAACAAACCACCACGTATAAAAAGATCCACCGCACAGAGAAATAAAGCAGATGGTGGCATGGCATTTCCAGATTTTTTCCTATATTTTAAGGCGTACTCATTAAGTCCATTGACAACATGGTTTGACTCCCAAGCATTAGCATCTTGGAGAAAAATAGAAGAAAACATAGTAGCCCCACATAGACTGAAGGACATAGCATACACTAAACTACCAATCAAGCACTGTGAATGAAAATTTGGCCCCATAATTACTCATGCGATCCGGATATGGCGTGAATCACAAAAAAAAAATCCTAACCCACAAGAATGGCACAATCATACTCCCTTATTCAATAACAATGCTCTCTTAATTGGAAAACGACCTATAAGATTCCCTATATGGGAAGAGCAAGGCATACACTCATTAGGGGATGTTTTTAACAAACAGGGTTTTTGTAGTGATAAAGAAATACGCAAAAAAATTTAATCTCACCAAGTCCACATGGCTTTTTCACAAACAGTTAGAGCTATGTTTGAAGTCTCACGGTGTTCCATTAGACAGACCAATTGAACACCACAGATACCACAAATTCTTCTACTCAAGAGAGACATCGAGAGGTTTTGTTTCAGAATTTTATCATCAATTACTAACGTCCTCGTATGAAACCCTCCAACTTGACTCTGTCTGGAGGAGGGATATACCAGACCTGGAAAATGACTTTGATTGGCAAGGAGCCTGGGCAAATGTCCGACTTACATCAAGGAACCCGGATCATCAACAAATCAATCTTAACTATATTCACAGGACATACTTGACTCCTATAAGACTGTGCCGAATGGGGCTCAAACAAGATTCCAAATGCACCCAATGTACAAATGGGGACGAAGGGACATTTATGCACATGTATTGGGACTGCTCACCAGTTAAGGCATTCTGGAAAGATGTGACCCAACAAATATCAAAACTCGTATCTTGGAATATACCTGTACACCCCTCGGTATTGCTGTTGAATGATGTTTTTGAGTTTGCAGTGAATCCACAGCTAAAGAGATTGGTTTTATCGGGTATCACAGTAGCCAAAAAGCTGATCGCATCACGCTGGTTTCAACCGGAAAAAATGTGCCGGAAGATTTGGTTTCTTACATATCTCGATGTGATTTATCAAGAAATATCTACAGCAAGAATTCTGGGTCTCAATGAATCCAAAATGTCAATGTGGTTAGAAGTGGTGGAGAGAATAAAAGCTAGCTTATAATGGTAGTGTCTGGTTAGGTGCGAGGGATAGTGGAGGTACTTCTCAAGGTGGGGTCCGGGAGGGGGGGGGTTCGAGCTGAGCATATGTGTGTAGGTTTTTTTTTTAGATAACAGGTATTATGGGTATATCTTATATAAAACAACTAACCAAAAGGTGATCTCATTGGATGTGCCCTGACAATTAATGCTTGTATATCTTATCGTGTGTTGTCATGTTTGTTTATATGTTTGTTTAAAAAAGAATAAAAAAATAAAATACAAAAAAAAAGAACCAACCAGTCATTTGAACGTGCAGAATAGGTGCCAAGATTCCATTCCAACAGCGTTGTGATGTAAGGGGGAAGCTTACCAATAAGGGCTTTAATAAAAATAAATGATAGTTATGCCTTTCAACCAGAGAGGGCCATCCAACCTTTTCATGAAGGACACAGCGGTGGGTATCATATCTGTCAACAGTAATAAATCTGAGGGTAGAATGATAGACTGCGTCCATAAATGACAATGAATTATTTTAAGTTCAGCTGTGCCCACAAATGTAGTTATTTATAACATTTCCCATCACATCCATGTCTATCAAATATAAATGTGCTTTCCAACCAACCACAGACATTCGTGTTGTGACAGACGTTGGGGTGTTATGAGCTGTCACCAGTTTGGAATGAACTAAAAACACACACACGGCACAAAGTAGAAGCAAGTTTAACAGCAGTTTTATTGCCATTTAGGGGAAAAGGAGAGATTAGTGTGATCGTCAGCCAGTCCGTAATACAAGAGAATCGTCTTGGAGAAGAGACGTCAGGCAAGCAGGGGTCGATACACATGCTGGTTCTCAGACGATCGGGGGTTATAGCACACAGCAGGGTCCTCCTTCCAAAAGCAGATAAACAGCGCATTGGTCACACAGACAATAATCTTCCTCCTTTTCTTCTTCCTCCTCCTCCTCCTCCTCCTCCTCCTCCTCCTCCTCCTGCTCCTCCTCCGCCTCCTCCTCCACCTCCTCCACCTCCTCCTCCTCCTCCACCTCTCCTCCTCCTTCTCCTCCCCCTCCCCCTCCTGCTCCTCCTCCTCCTCCTCCCCCCCATCCACCTCTCCTCCTCCTCCTCCCTCGCCCCTCCTGCTCCTCCTCCTTTTCCTCCTCCTCCTCCTCCTCCTCCTCCTCCTCCTCCCTCTCCCCCTCCTGCTCCTCCTCCTCCCCCTCATCACCTCTCCTCCTTCTCCTCCCTCTCCTCCTCCACCTCCTGCTCCTCCTCCTCCTCCTCCTCATCCACCTCTCCTCCTCCTCCTCCCTCTCCCCCTCCTGCTCCTCCTCCTCCCCCTCATCCACCTCTCCTCCTTCTCCTCCCTCTCCTCCTCCACCTCCTGCTCCTCCTCCTCCCCCTCCTCCCTCTCCCCCTCCTGCTCCTCCTCCTCCTCCTCATCCATCTCTCCTCCTCCTCCTCCCTCTCCCCCTCCTGCTCCTCCTCCCCCTCATCCACCTCTCCTCCTTCTCCTCCCTCTCCTCCTCCACCTCCTGCTCCTCCTCCTCCTCCTCCCTCTCCCCCTCCTGCTCCTCCTCCTCCTCCTCCCCCTCATCCACCTCTCCTCCTCCTCCTCCCTCTCCCCCTCCTGCTCCTCCTCCTCCTCCTCCCCCTCATCCACCTCTCCTCCTCCTCCTCCCTCTCCCCCTCCTCCTCCTCCTCCTCCTCCTCCTCCTCCTCCTCCTCCTCCTCCTCCTCCTCCCCCTCATCCACCTCTCCTCCTTCTCCTCCCTCTCCTCCTCCACCTCCACCTCCTGCTCCTCCACCTCCTCCTCACCTTTAAATCATAATATCCACAGTGGTGTGCTGTGCTGGCTGCTGGTCCTCAGTAAAGGTCGAAAAATAAGTTGCTAATAAAGTGCTATGCTCGAATCTTATTGGCTAATAATGAGGTAATAGGATGAATAAACCAAAAACAACTGCCTGGCGTCCTAACCTCGACCTCGTTCACAGCTTTATCTCGTGAGCCTCCAGGCTGGCAGCTGCCTCAGTCAGTGACAAAGTGTTAGAGAGAGTGGGCGCAGTTTCGCTCGTTCGGTTAATTTCTCCAGGAGGGAGAAAATTATTATAACACAGAGATGAAAAATAATGATTTTTTATTATTGTAAACTATAAAAAAAATTAAAAAATCTTTTTATTTTTTTATTTACATTTTTTTTGGGGAAGCTTGGCTTCCCTTGGCTTCCATGAATATTCGCCACTAGTAGTAACTGAGATGTGCCTATAGTGTACAGCTAGCAACCTCACACTTACTTGGATATTCTCATATTCGAATTGTCCTGTGATTTGGTTAGGGGTGAGTGATAAAACCCAGATGGTACATCTTCATTGTCATGAGCTATCGTATGTCTTGACCCTCAAAAGTCATTTCTGAGCTTGTGTTTTATGAGTATGTGAAATATCAGCAGGTATATCGGTCGTCTGTCTAATTTGAAGATTGCCGGTTGGATCTTGTCGGTGGTGTCCTTGAGCAAGACACTCAACCACTAACTGCTCCCTGTGCACTTGTGGCAGGAGAGTAATTCCCCCTCTGAGATAATAAAGTACTAATTATCATTATACCACACATGCATCTCAGTTACGAGATGTCAATCCGGTTGACCGCATATGTAGGATGTCAGCGCGAGAGGTTTTCCACCTGCGGAAGCATTTTCCACAACCGTCAACAAAACAAACCATGATGGAAGAGTGACGTTGCGTCGCCCCAGTGCAGATTGACAGGAACACTACACACAGCCTGCCAGGGACGAAACCTGAACCTGAGGCCCGATTTCTGATTCATGAAATCACTAAGACATGACTGAATACCTCAAGAGGAAGAACTATATAGCTCTGTTGGGTTTTTTAAATGGAGGATTTTTACTTTTACCAGAGTAATATTTTTTTTTTTATATATCTGTGGCTCCTCCCACCACTGTCCCGTGGCTCCTCCCACCACTGTCCTCCCACCACTGTCTCGTGGCTCCTCCCACCACTGTCCCGTGGCTCCTCCCACCACTGTCCCGTGGCTCCTCCCACCACTGTCTCGTGGCTCCTCCCACCACTGTCACGTGGCTCCTCCCACCACTGTATCGTGGCTCCTCCCACCACTGTCTCGTGGCTCCTCCCACCACTGTCCCATGGCTCCTCCCACCACTGTCTCCTCCCACCACTGTCCCGTGGCTCCTCCCACCACTGTCCTCCCACCACTGTCTCGTGGCTCCTCCCACCACTGTCCCGTGGCTCCTCCCACCACTGTCTCGTGGCTCCTCCCACCACTGTCCCGTGGCTCCTCCCACCACTGTCTCGTGGCTCCTCCCACCACTGTATCGTGGCTCCTCCCACCACTGCCCCATGGCTCCTCCCACCACTGTCCCGTGGCTCCTCCCACCAGTCTCGTGGCTCCTCCCACCACTGTCTCATGGCTCCTCCCACCACTGTCCCATGGCTCCTCCCACCACTGTCCCATGAACTCCCACCACTGTCTCCTCCCACCTCTGTCTCGTGGCTCCTCCCATCACTGTCTCGTGGCTCCTCCCACCACTGTCCCATGGCTCCTCCCACTGTCCCATGAACTCCCACCACTGTCCCGTGGCTCCTCCCACCACTGCCCCGTGGCTCCTCCCACCACTGTCCCGTGGCTCCTCCCACCACTGTCCCGTGGCTCCTCCCACCACTGCCCCGTGGCTCCTCCCACCACTGTCCCGTGGCTCCTCCCACCACTGTCCCATGGCTCCTCCCACCACTGTCCCGTGGCTCCTCCCACCACTGTCCCGTGGCTCCTCCCACCACTGTCCCGTGGCTCCTCCCACCACTGCCCCATGGCTCCTCCCACCACTGTCCCGTGGCTCCTCCCACCACTGTCCCGTGGCTCCTCCCACCACTGCCCCGTGGCCCCTCCCACCACTGTTCCATGGCTCCTCCCACCACTGTCCCGTAGCTCCCATGCACCGGCTTCACCTTTTAAAAGGTGTTCTCGATGGTTCAACTCGTTCCCAGTCATGATACACTGTCTGTCTGCACCAGAGACCCTGTCTGTCTGCACCAGAGACCCTGTCTGTCTGCACCAGAGACCCTGTCTGTCTGCACCAGAGACCCTGTCTGTCTGCACTGTAACGGTGTCTGGCTGTGTCAACGTCAACTTGTCCGAACGAAAACAATAAGTAGCCCACCAGACGTTGTATCTTCTGGGATTCTGTACACACCCGTTTATTAACAACAATATAAAAAAGGACTATACACATACCCTACGATGTACACAACTATATAAATAAAATGGTGATCACAAACACTACAGCCACATCGTTACTAGATCAATAATTATAACAACAAGTTGACGCTTGACGCTGCTTGTCAGACGTCAGGTGAAGCAGGAAAGTGAAATCACTGGCTCAGGTTAAATAAAACCAAACCTGTAAGCTACATTAGGCACAAACAATGGAGCGCCACCCAGTGACCAAACACGGCACTGCGACCAAACAACAACAACACAAAAATAGAATAGGCCCATTTGTGACCGTTACAGCACCAGAGAGACACTGTCTGCCGTCACTTACGGCTGAACTCGTGGGAACATCTGAAAGTGACGGCGCAATGTTCTCCTTTAATGTCTAAAAGGAGTTGCTTTCATGTGGGGGGGGGGAAGGAAGGCGACCAGCCTGCGGGAGCTGGAGTGGGATTGTTTGTGCCCACGGTTACGCCAAGACCAACAGGAAGAGGTGAGCCGGTGGTTGGCGGAAGGCATACCATTGGCTATATTTAACCATATCGGATAAGAGGAAGCCTACAGTTGAAGCAGGATGGTTGAGGTCATTTGTGGGTAGACAGTAGATTTCATGGGGTGTTCAGACTAGTTGAGTGTACGCACTACTACTACTAGAACCCGACCGATTCATTGACAGATTTAATCAGCCACAGACATCTCGGTATTGGTTCATATGAAAACAAAAAAAATATATATATATAATGTATATCGGCCGATATATCAACATCACAATTTTGTACTCTCTAATATCGGTATCTGCCCCAGAAATCCAGTATCGTCGGGCTCTACCTACAGTACTACTCTACCTACAGTACTACTCTACCTACAGTACTACTCTACCTACAGTACTACCACTTACACACAGGGAAGTCAGGTCACAGCAGCCTGTTCGTTGAGTGCAAGGTATTTATTTTCTTGTTATTGTTTTTTTTATCCACTTTTTCTCCCATTTTCTATTTTTCTCCCATCCCAATTTCATATCGTCCAATTCAACCCTCCCCTGTCTTTGAACGCTGTTTCTTGCCTCCCACAAGCCGGCTGCAATGTGGACTAAGTCATACATAGCACGAGTCCCCTCCGATACTCGAGGTAACAGCAGTCGCATCTTTTCACCTGCGCGGCTCGATCTTTCATCGTCAGGGCACCAACCGACCTGTAGGAGTCGCTGTCCACAACGCCCGATCCCCACCCATCAGTTTCCCACCCCCTAATACTGCCAATGTGTATTAGTACGGACGACCAGCCAAGCTGTTAGCAATGTGGAGCGCTGGGCTCGAACAGGCGAACCCAGCGTCTCCAGCATTGGTGGTGAGCGCCTTGCCCACTGCACCACCTAGCCGCCCTATTTTCTTGTTATTGCTGTGGTACATGTGTCTATCTGTGTGTTCGTTTTGTTTCCTTTTTTACGCTTTGACTGAGCTGCCGTGTTGTTCAGTAAAACCATGTTATGTGCCAATAAAATAATACACTGAAAATGTTTCATTGAAACATTACGTTAGTTTGCAAAAACAACGAAATATTGCAGCTTATTTCCGGGAGGGGTAGGCTATACTGATCTAATCCAGGAGTTCCCAATCTTTTTTCACAGATGACCCATTCAGGTAGGACATTCGCTGTGACCCCTCACCCCTGTGACATTGACATTTTTGTCTCCGGGGGTGACAGTGGCTCAGGAGGTACAGTAGAGCAGTCATCTCGTAATCGGAAGGTTCCCGGTTCGATTCCCGCTCCGCCCTTGCAGCGTGTCAAAGTGTCCTTGAGCAAGACACTTAACCCCTAACTGCTCCCGATGACCTTGCATGGTTGCCTCCGCCGTCCGTGAATGTGTGAGTGAATGTGAGGCACAAGTTGTAAAGCACTTTGGATATAAATGAGTGCTGTCAGGCGATTACAAAAATGTATCTAATTAATTACAGGATTTGTAATTAATTAATCGAATTAATCGCATTTTAATCGCATAACCATTTTATGCCTGATATTCAGTTCAGTTCAGTTCAGTTCAGTTCAGAGTTTTTATTTGCCACATGGAATAATACAATCATAGTTTCTTCATTAAAAAAAATCATAAATAGCAATTCCATGGACAAAAGGAGCAGGAAGAAGAATAAATCTTATTGTTACCTGCCCCTTATTCCTAAACTAACATGTATTTTCTTAATGGTCGGCGTATAACCTTATTTACACAAATAATCATTTATACCATTATAAAAGAAACACAATCCATAGTTAAACAAGAAACATTTAAATAATAATAATAATGATAAAGAATAAAGAAGAAAAGAAAGAGAAGAGAAAAAAAAAGAAAAGATCTCACTATTCAGATCACATTTTGATTTTCATACTGACTAAATATTTTTTTTTTATACATTTTTTTGAATTGATAAACACTGTTACATCCCTTAAGCTCGCTATGGAGAGAATTCCATAACTTTATTGCATGTGTCCGGATGGCAGAATTCAGTACTGTATCTACAAAACCTTCTGTTTAATCATCTTCCATCTATTCATTTGCTTAGATTTTTCAGGTCTGGTACATTTTAGCATGGTGTTATTCACAGTCAAAGATACAAAAAAATTTGATTGATATTCTCATTTTACTCATTTACTCATTTACTCAAAGCCTCGTAACAGACACAGTATTTCTGACACTGAGAATACATTCCCTGAGATCCATAGATGTCCCTAGAATCATATACCAAGAACATGCAAATGGACCATATAAAAAAGTTTTTTCACCGAAAATATATCACCGAAACAGAAAGAACCTGTAACCTAATGCGTGTTGTTGCAGATGATGTCATCAAAACGCGGATTCAGTCATTACATGCGCGCTGTGAGCTCTTCAGTCCTGCGTGATACTCCTCTTGGGACTCGGTGTCGCGCTGTTTCTATGTAAACTCTGCGCGCAACGAGTCCAATAAATGCGTCTTTAACATGCTTTATCCTTATTTACTGTATGCCCGTCGCGGTTAATCACTGAGTGATCTAATATGCATATTATTCAGAGCGAGAGGGGGAGGGATTGTGTTTCTCACATTGACGCTGTCTGTCGCGCGTCTACTGTGCCAAAGTCAAGAGAGCGCATTCATCTGGGGACTAGAAAGGTGCGCTCAGTAGAGCACAGATGTCCGCCTCTCTCTCTCTCTGATTGATTGAAAACTTTATTAACAGATTGCAGAATGGGTACAATACAGTACAGCTCAATACACACAATTGTTAAGGGGATGCAGACCAGAGAAAGACTTTCGTCTTGTTTACTTCAGGGTCCCCCATTTTCAATTCATCAGGACATATATGACATACATGACATACAGATAGACAGTACTGCTACATCTATACATTTATGACCTACCAGATTTGCAAATACAGTACTGTTTGTGATATAAAAATACCCATAAGAGTGATTATTTATTATTTAAGTTAAGTTTTGCCATAATCATATATTTTTCCATAATCAGGTAGCTGAACAACATTGGTAAAAAAAAATCTATTCTATGAATCATTTTCGGCCTTTCGGCATTCGGTTTTCGGCCAACTGTTTTCCTATTTTTGGTATCGGTTTCGGCCAAGAATTTCCCATTCGGTGCATCCCTATAATAGACCATTCTAGAACATTTGTGATGTCACAGTATGATGTCATAATAGAACATTCTAGAACATTTGTGATGTCACAGATCTCATTGTGCATCTTGAGACAGTACTGAACAGGACTGAACAGATAGACTAAACAACACATAGACTGAAACCTGCATTTCTCAACCAAGGTGCCTTGCCTACCGTTTTGCTGTGGAAAGGTGAGTGTCCACAACGGCTAGCTAGCTGTTCTACTTGAATACTGAATTGAATATTGAATATTGATTTTTCAGGTCTGGTCAATTTTAGCATGGTGTTATTCACAGTAAAAGATTTAAAGAAATGTGATTGATATTCTCATTTTACTCATTTACTCAAAGCCTAGTAACAGACACAGTATTTCTGACACTGAGGCGTTGGTTAGACACAGGGGTATTTTCGTTTCGTTTTCAAGGTCAGTTTCGTTTTCCAGAACGCAACGTAATGGCAGGCATGTTAGACATTGGTTTTGCCTCCTGAGCACAGTGATGTAGTACAATGCCAAAGCAGTAGGTGGCAGTAGGTGGCGAACATGAAGGCAATTTTCAACCAATCAGACAACTTGAATGTGCCAATACACTTCCTGCAACAAAAAAAAACACCATCTTTAAATGCCTCCGTGAGCCATTTAGCCAACAGCATTTATTTTTCAGAAAAGAAAGTGCAATAAACAAAACGGATACATTCACTGTGTGTTCTGCCTCTCATTTGTTGATGAAACGAAACTAACATCAACACAATTGACCACCAAGAGTGGAGTTTAGTCTCATCGTCGCCGATTTTGTTAGCTTACGTGCTAACGCGATAGGGATATGCCATTATAACAGTATAGCATTGTGGCTAGCAGCTAACGTAGCCAGCCAGCACCAAACTGATGATATCAGGAGCTATCAGTAGCTAGATAACATTAGACAACGCCTCATGTATTAAACAAAGGTGAATAGATGACTGGGCCATGGGCTAATGCTTGTTAAGATTGAAAGAGGAGCTCTGAGCTAACAGGGTCTGGTAGCTAACGTTAGCTCACGTTAGCCAGCTGCTCATGCAATCGTTAATGCTAGCAGAATGAATGGATGTAAACTTTATTGAACAGATTGCAGAATGGGTACAATACAATACGGCTCAATACAAACAATTGTTAAGGGAATGGGACTGGGCTCCTTATAACAATAACTTGACAACACATGGTAGCTGCAGCTATTTGGGACAGCTCTGTCGTCACCGGACGTTGGTGAGGGCACGCAGATGTCGGTATCTACTGCGCATGGGCGTTGAGCAACAACGGCTCCGTGCAGATTACATGACACGTTGTTGGCAAGTTTTGGCGAGTATCCAAAACGAAAACACCTTTTCAGTGTTCCCGCTAGGGAAACGCGTTTTCCTGCCAAAACGGCATTTCTATTTAACTAGGACAGCAAACGTAATCATTCAGCAACAAAACAAAAACACCCAGTCTAACCATGGCCTGAGAATACATTCCCTGAGATCCATAGATGTCCCTAGAATCATATACCAAGAACATGCAAATGAACCATATAAAAAAAAAATCTGTAAATGTGTATTCTACGTTCTTATGGAATGAATGAGATTTAAAAAAAAAACGTTATTAAAAAAAAAAAAAAAAAAAATTTAATTAATTTTCATAACGCGATAATTTGCTGTGTAATTAATTAATCTAATTAACGCGATAAACTGACAGCCCTAATATAAATACAATCTATTTTACCATTCAGTCTTTTACAGACGGATGTTTACTTTTTAATAGAGGGCCAACAAATTTTGTATAGGCAAGTTGCACAGCTTAACCCTTTCACTACCACACTACCAAAGGGCAATTTTTTCAAAGGACCTCATTTTCATATTAGGGGAACCCCCCCAAAGCCTGTATGATAATCATTGAGGGGGGGTCCCACTTTTTCATAACTTTCTCATTAGGATGTCAATATATAGGATTGTTTTCATACATGTCAGACCTGTGTCGAAGCAAGGTAGACATACGTACCTCTCATACTATATCTATATCTGTACATATCCCTTACTTACTCTTACTAATTAGTTACACTATTGGCCAGTATGACTCACTATAGACTATACATTACTACCATAGTGCCTTATACCTGTATCACCGTACATACTAATACTACAACTCTGTACATACATCTGATTAGCACTATTACTCAGTAGTACTCATTTATATTTTTTATATATCCAGTTGAATCACCTGTAGGCCTACATTGTATATTGCACTTAGTTGCTGTTACGGAACGGAACGCCCTACCCAAAGCTGTAATGTAAAGGAATGTGAATCACTACCCACTTTCAAAACCACTCTCAAAGAACACCTACAGGAGACAGCAATTCGAAACTGGCCACCGTAAATGTCATAACCCAACCCCCTCCAATGTACAGTAAATGACCAAGTATGGTTTTGTCAATATTCCAATGTACAGTTTTGCTTGTACAGTTGTACAGTGTCCCCCACCCACCCCTCCTACCCAACCCCCCCCCCCCCCCCCAACCACCTCCAATGTACAGTCCCCCGCACCTAGCCACCCCTCCTACCCAACCCCTCCCCCACCTCCAATGTACAGTCCCCCCCACCCACCCAACCTCCTCCAATGTACAGTTTCTACGTCAAATACTCTCTTTTCTGGACTCTTTCCGTATACTGTATTTGCAAATCTTGTATGTCATAAATGTATAGATGTACCAGTACTGTCTATCTGTATGTCGTGTATGTCATATGTTATATGATGAATTGAAAATGGGGGACCCTGATGTGAGCTGTACTGTACCCATTCTGCAATCTGTTAATAAACTTTTCAATCAATCAATCATAGATGTAGCAGTACTGTCTATCTGTATGTCATATGTTATGATGAATTGAAAATGGGGGACCCTGATGTAAACAAGACGACAGTCTTTCTCTGGTCTGCATCCCAATTGTATGTATTCCTCCCCCCCCCCCCTCAATGTACAGTGTTACTTGTTTATACAGTGTGCCCCCCGCCCCCCCCCCCAACCACCTCCAATGTAAATTACCCAGTATGGTTGTCAATATCCCAATGTACCCAACCCCCCCCACCCAACCTCCTCCAATGTACAGTTTCTACGTCAAATGTATATACTCCCTTTTCTTGACTCCTTCTGTATCACAAACAGTACTGTATTTGCAAATCTGGTATGTCATAAATGTATAGATGTAGCAGTACTGACTATCTGTATGTCATGTATGTCATATATGTCTATATGAACTGAAAATGGGGGACCCTGATGGAAACAAGACAAACGTCTTTCTCAGGTCTGCATCCCCTTAACAATTGTATGTATTGAGCCGTACTGTATTGTACCCATTCTGCAATCTGTTAAATAACGTTTTCATTCATTCATTCATTCATGTATTGAGCTGTACTGTACCCATTCTGCAATCTGTTAATAAAGTGTTCAATCAATTCAATCAATCACATTTGCACTTTTGCACAGATGCCAAACTTATTTTCGTTGTGCTATACTCGTGCTGTATGGTAATGGGAGTGACAACAATACATTAGAATCTAATACATCATGGGTTGACTGCTGTGGTCTGACTCTGCTGCCTGGCAGCCAATGGATTTAGCCGAGGATGGAATGTGACCAAACTCGAATCTCTGTCCCAACGAGCTGAATATTATAGTAGGGACATGCTGTGTATGTATATTATGTATAGTATGAATGCTAAATTAATGTAACACCAGCTGCGGTATTATATATTATATTAATCCGGCCCGGGTTCTTCCTGCTGGCTATCTATCTATCTATCTATCTATCTATCTATCTAACGTTATCGATCCCTCCTTCCATTCAACAGCAGCAGCAGCAGTATCCATTATTATTTCACTCCGAGATGAAAAGAAACGGAGTATACAGGTTTTTGTCAGTTTTCTCCTTCTTCGTCGTCTGTGGGTTCCTGTTGATGTTTTGGTACTTCGTGTTTTATTCAATGGTGGTCGCTCCTTAGCGCAGAGAGAGAGAGGGAGAGAGAGAGGGAGAGAAGCTAACAACTTTAGCATCGGAGAGCTGTCATCCGGACTACAATACCCACGGTGCACCGCGTTATTGACAACACCGCTGCTGCTGCCCGTCACGTGATCCGAACACGGAAGTAGGTGTCCTGGTAAGTGTGGCAGTTGTTTGTGTGACACAGTCAATTATTAGACTGTAAATGACAAATCGTTCGTTGTTTTATTAACTGTCCTCTCGTGTCGTTTAATGAATTAAACAACGTAGGGTCGTCCCCGTGTCACGTTTGAGTGGTTTACTGGTTTCTAAAGGGGGCTTGTCGTGGTGTGAAATGTTGATGTCCCTGCCCAGCAGGCTGTTTGTGTGTGTCTGAGTTGGTTGTTGTTGTTGTTGTTCTCCACAACAAGGATCATCATGTGGGCACTGAAGAATGCTTGTTGCAGCATAGCTTGAAATGACCCAGTACTCTTTGTCAGTTACATTAATACATTCACGTAGACATGTTTTCGACCACTTCTAGGCTACTGGTCTACTACTAGTCACAGCTTGTCCTGGATGGAAAAAAAAACATTCAAAAAAACATTATTGGAAGCTGTGAAGTGAAATTGGCTGGTGACATTCTGAACCACAGCTTTGCCCGTTGGCTAAAATGTTAGTTTTAACTGCCCTGGTTGCCTGTTAAACATCTATTGAAAGAGGAACAAATCCTGACAAGACTGAACTGGGAAACTAGAGAGACCCTTGAAATATATTAGTGTTGAATTTGACAGCATCTATTTACCTTTACAGTAGGCTACAACCTTGTGAATATAGGCTACTTCATAAAGACATTGTTTTTATTTCTAGTGATATCATAGACAACAAATTAGGGATGCATTGATACAGATAGTGGTATCTGATATCGGTCCGATTCCAGGTTAATAGATTGGATCATTGGATCGGTACTCTGTATCGGCTGCTAGTGGGAAGCCAATATCATAATTGAAATTGAAACTCCATTAATCACTTTGGCTAAAAGTGCTAGATACAAATGCAGTTCATTTTAGTTAATTTATCATTCAGTCCATTTACCATTTAGTCCATTTACCATTGAGTCCATTTACCATTTAGTCTGTTTACCATTTAGTCCGTTTACTGGTCTTGTTTCTCAGTCCCCAGCCCGACGCATCTTTTCTAATACGGCGCTGCCTTTTCTCCCTCAGCTTGTACAGCGTTAGCGTGAGCACACAGAGAGCGACAGCATCGCCCCACAGAGCGACCGTATCGCCCACAGCGACCCTATCGCCCCCACAGAGCGACAGCATCGCCCCCACAGAAAGAAGCATTTTGTATAAAAGTATTCTGTACTTCTGTATGACAACCAATAAAGAAACAACTACAAGCTACAGAGAAACGGCATCGCCCCCACAGAGAGACAGCATCGCCCCCGCAGAGCGACAGCATCGCCCCACACACACAGAGCGACAGCATCGCCCCCGCAGAGCGACAGCATCGCCCCACACACACAGAGCGACAGCATCACCCCCACAGAGAGACAGCATCGCCCCCACAGAGAGACAGCATCGCCCCCACAGAGAGACAGCATCGCCCCACACACACAGAGCGACAGCATCACCCCCACAGAGCGACAGCATCGCCCCACACCCACACAGAGCGACAGCATCACCCCCGCAGAGCGACAGCCCCGTCAGTGAGGTCCCCATGGCGTCTGGCTCCGGGGAAGCTGCTGCTTCAGAGCCCAAGCTGCAGTTCGCTCCCTTCAGCTCCGCGCTGGAGGCCGGCTTCTGGCACCAGCTCACTCAGAAGAAGCTGAACGAGTACCGACTGGACGAGACCCCCAAGCCCATCAGAGGGTACTACTACAACGGTGAGCGACGCGTCCGGATTACAGCTGGTTACTTGGTTTGTCCCAGTAGTAGTAGTAGTAGTAATAATAATAATGATAATATATTCAATTTGTACGGGCGCTTTATATTTGTGGAACAAATCTCAAGCCGCTACAGTGTAGAAGAACATAGAAACTAGTAAGAGAGTAAAATAAGTAGGGCTTAAACTAGTAAAAGAACATGAAATGTGAAGGCTAAAACTAGTAAAAGAGCAAAAGAACATGAAATGTGAAGGCTAAAACTAGTAAAAGAGTAAAAGAACATGAAATGTGAAGGCTAAAACTAGTAAAAGAGTAAAAGAACATGTAATGTGAAGGCTAAAACTAGTAAAAGAGTAAAAGAAAATGAAATGTGAAGGCTAAAACTAGTAAAAGAGCAAAAGAACATGTAATGTGAAGGCTAAAACTAGTAAAAGAGTAAAAGAAAATGAAATGTGAAGGCTAAAACTAGTAAAGGAGCAAAAGAACATGAAATGTGAAGGCTAAAACTAGTAAAAGAGTAAAAGAAAATGAAATATGAAGGCTAAAACTAGTAAAGGAGCAAAAGAACATGAAATGTGAAGGCTAAAACTAGTAAAAGAGTAAAAGAACATAAAATAAGAAGAGCTAAAACTACAGTAAAAGAAGATGAAATGTGTGGGGCTAAAACTAGATAAAAATCAACAAAAGGCTCTATTAAAAAGATGTGTTTTTGAGCCCCCCCCCTTTTTTTTTATCCACTTTTTCTCCCATTTTCTATTTTTCTCCCATCCCATTTTTTCGTATCATCCAATTCAACCCTCCCCTGTCTTCGAACACTGTTTCATGCCTCCCACAAGCCGGCTGCAATGTGGACTAAGTCATACATAGCACAAGTCCCCTCCGATACTCGAGGTAACAGCAGTCGCATCTTTCCACCTGCGCAGCTCGATCTCTCAGCGTCGGGGGGTCTGGGCTTTGGAGGGGCCCCGCCCCCGTCGCTTCCTGATTCTACTGCGCAGGCGCACCAACCGACCTGTAGGAGTCGCTGTCCACAACGCCCGATCTCCACCCATCAGTTTCCCTCCCCCTAAATCGGCCAATGTGTATTAGTGCGGACGACCAGCTAAACTGAAAGCAATGTGGAGCGCTGGGCTCGAACAGGGAGATGATCTGTTTGAGCCCAGCCTCCAGTATTCGTGGTGAGCGCCTTGCCCACTGCACCACGTAGCCGACCTTTTTGAGGCCCTTTTTAAAATCATCCACGGTCTGTGGTGTCAGGTGATCAGGCAGAGCGTTCCACAGACTGCATTCCCCGCTCTACTCTTCAGCTCAGTGCCCCCTTCTCTCCCCCAGTGTCTCTCTCAGATGGTCAGGCAGAGCGTTCCACACACTGCATTCCCCGCTCTACTCTTCAGCTCAGTGCCCCCTTCTCTCCCCCAGTGTCTCTCTCAGATGGTCAGGCAGAGCGTTCCACACACTGCATTCCCCGCTCTACTCTTCAGCTCAGTGCCCCCTTCTCTCCCCCAGTGTCTCTCTCAGATGGTCAGGCAGAGCGTTCCACACACTGCATTCCCCGCTCTACTCTTCAGCTCAGTGCCCCCTTCTCTCCCCCAGTGTCTCTCTCAGATGGTCAGGCAGAGCGTTCCACACACTGCATTCCCCGCTCTACTCTTCAGCTCAGTGCCCCCTTCTCTCCCCCAGTGTCTCTCTCAGATGGTCAGGCAGAGCGTTCCACACACTGCATTCCCCGCTCTACTCTTCAGCTCAGTGCCCCCTTCTCTCCCCCAGTGTCTCTCTCAGATGGTCAGGCAGAGCGTTCCACACACTGCATTCCCCGCTCTACTCTTCACCATTTCACTACCACACTACAGACCGTTAACCTTTCACTACCACACTACAGACCGTTAACCTTTCACTACCACACTACAGACCGTTAACCTTTCACTACCACCACACTACAGAAGGCAGTGTTTTCCCTGAAAAAAAATTCAGCAGCGGTGCTGTGCCTCTAGGGGGGTCCGGGGGCATGCATCAATCTGGTGCACACTACAGACAGTGTGGTTGTGAAAGGGTTCTGTCGTGTGGTAGTGAAAGGGTTAACCGTCTGTAGTGTGGTAGTGAAAGGGTTAAGCTCAGTGCCCCCTCCCAGCTGGAGAGACACTGCACTCCTCTTAGCCAAAGCTCATTTAACCCACATGTGCTTTATTGTGTCTCACTATTAAACCTACTAGTATATATTGATCATGATTGATCCGTCTCTATGAACATAATTGACGATTCCGGTTCCACCACAGCAGCCATATTTAATAGACAACATTCCGAATACTAATACTAAGATATGAATGTAGAAGTCGACTGTTTCCTTCCAACACATCTCTCACTCGCAGCAAATTACAGTGTTGAGAAGAGTACGTCACAATATGCTTTTAATACGAAAACAAATCAAAATAAGTCTATCATCCGTGGCCTAATTTAAGTGGGCTGTTTGATGGCGGGTGCTGATTTCCGGTGCTGTGGACAACTTGGCATCATTTTGATTATGGGATGGTTTAGGAAAGGATTTTAGAGCTATTTTGACAACATTATTGCATGTGTGTGTCGGCACACACACATACACACACACACACACACACACGTGCAGAAAAGTCATGTTCTCTGAATATTCTCAGTTCTCTTATACAGACATTTCCTTCTCCTTTTGAGTGATGTGATGTGAAAGGGTGTTTTTGAGCCGTGTGTGATTTCAACATCCCCTCGACTCTGAACAGGCGATCCGGTCGGCCTGCCCACGCGCCTGACGTTGGAGTTCAGTGCGTTCGATGCGTGAGTATCCTCGTCGTCATGGCATCGTAGACGGTGTACTAATCGTAGACTGTGCGATTCATATATTTGTTGTCATTTATCTATACAATTTTTTCCAACCCGATTGTAAACAAATGTGCGGTGAAAGGTTTGTTTATGTTTGCAAACACTGGAGCAGAACAGAACTATATATATTGTGATTTATGTTAAGCTAAGAAGGTTCCCAAGAATGTATGTAAATATAACCAGAATGTATTTGAATAATACCCAGAATGTATGTGAATTTACCCAAAACATATGTGAATATACCCAGAATGTATGTGAATACCCCACATAGTAGCCTCTAGTCCAATTCCAGATTGGATTTTTAATATAATTAAATGCATTTGCAAAAAAATAAGTAACCTTTTAACACTTTGATTACCACTGGTGAACATGGTAAAACCCCGTTAAATGCCACCACCGACTTCAATGATAGCGTTGTGAACGCATATTCTCTCTCTTAAATTATGCCTATGTGTCTAATCTGCCTGTCGTTTATCAATGACTTGTTTGCAGTCAACATTGTCGAAACGGATTGTTTTTTTATCGGTTCATTTTCGTTTTATAGCATTTTGAAAAGCCCTCGTTTTCAAGGAAAATATAAAGATTCCGTGATAAAAGGCATTTACTGGAATATTCTAGAATACACAAAAACGTTGTAATTTTTCGGCCTATTTATGAATCGTTTTCAAATAAACGCTAGATTATCGATTACGCTATAGAGGCGGGCTGAAAAATATATTCTCTCATTTCCTCATCAGCGATCACAGCCACACACACACACACGCATAGGGAAAAAGCTTATATCTCCGTGAAAACAGGTCTGATTATCCTAAGACTGGTAAAATAGATTCCTTACCTGAGATCAGATGTTATCCAAAAAGATTATTCCAATTCCTGATCGCCATTCCAAATATCGATCACGCTTATTGATTACAGTGTTGAGTCCTGTAAATACATAATCCACGCGTTTTCCGGGCCGGTGAGCACAATCGATCCTTCAGATGCCTTGAGGGAAAAATAAAATGAGGAAACTGACCACCCCCCCTTCAGCAGTGTAATGTAATGGGGTGCAGTTACACAGGGAGAGACGATAGGGGGCGGTATCTTCCCAATTGAGCTCAGAGAGTCTCTGCAGCACTAACCCGAGGCTCGATTGATGAAATATTCAAATCCCCAATAAAAAAAATATACGGCAAACAAACGATATATGTCGTTGGCGGGCACTCAACTGGCGGCATGAACTAACGACTTATAGCGTTGGTGGCATCCAAAGTGTTAATAAGCCATTTCTCTCAGATTCCTTATTTGTTTCTTATTTAAAACAATTTTTTTAACAACATAAAAAAAAATGTACATGCATCAAGCGAGACCTGTTAAAAACACACGAGGCTGAGCGCTGGTGTCTTGGTCTTCCCCTCAGCGACGGCCCCACCCCGGTGCGCTGCTGTCCCGCAGTGGGGACCCTGTACAACACCAACACGCTGGACGCCTTCAAGACCGCTGACAAGAAGGCCCTGTTGGAGAAGGAAGCCACGGAGGTAAACACACTCAACGCAGACGGGGATCTCCCCCAGGATCTCCCCCAGGGCTGCATGCCTTCAGACAGGGATCTCCCCCAGGGCAGCATGCCTTCAGACAGGGATCTCCCCCAGGGCAGCATGCCTTCAGACGGGGATCTCCCCCAGGGCCCCATGCCTTCAGACAGGGATCTCCCCCAGGGCCCCATGCCTTCAGACAGGGATCTCCCCCAGGGCCGCATGCCTTCAGACAGGGATCTCCCCCAGGGCCCCATGCCTTCAGACAGGGATCTAACCCAGGGCTGCATGCCTTCAGACAGGGATCTCCCCCAGGATCGCATGCCTTCCTATAAATGGCAAAAACAACAGAGAATCCTGGGGAGACGAGTACCGCGGCCGATTTTTGATCTTTATAGAATCTGTGTTCCAGTCTGCAGAGACATTAAAGACCATAAACGGTATCAACAAACGATATGAGGTCACCTCGCACACGAGCCTTCTTCAGTCATGCCCGGCGCTGGACAAAGAGAGTCAAATGCGAGGGACGTTCTTAAAGAAAAGAAAAAACAAAACCAACCCTGCAGGTTGAGAAGTGTGATTCCGACCCCATGCAGCAGCCAGATCCATTCTGTCTGTCTGTTTTCAATTATTTCCCAGTTAGTGTCTGTTTACCAGACAGGACTGACACGGACTCAGTGTCTGTTTACCAGACAGGACTGACAAGGACCAGTGTCTGTTTACCAGACAGGACTGACAAGGACCAGTGTCTGTTTACCAGACAGGACTGACAAGGACTCAGTGTCTGTTTACCAGACAGGACTGACGAGGACTCGGTGTCTGTTTACCAGACAGGACTGACAAGGACCAGTGTCTGTTTACCAGACAGGACTGACAAGGACCAGTGTCTGTTTACCAGACAGGACTGACGAGGACTCAGTGTCTGTTTACCAGACAGGACTGACACGGACTAGTGTCTGTTTACCAGACAGGACTGACACGGACCAGTGTCTGTTTACCAGACAGGACTGACAAGGACCAGTGTCTGTTTACCAGACAGGACTGACGAGGACTAGTGTCTGTTTACCAGACAGGACTGACAAGGACCAGTGTCTGTTTACCAGACAGGACTGACGAGGACTAGTGTCTGTTTACCAGACAGGACTGACATGGACTAGTGTCTGTTTACCAGACAGGACTGACAAGGACCAGTGTCTGTTTACCAGACAGGACTGACATGGACTAGTGTCTGTTTACCAGACAGGACTGACAAGGACTCGGTGTCTGTTTACCAGACAGGACTGACGAGGACTCAGTGTCTGTTTACCAGACAGGACTGACACGGACCAGTGTCTGTTTACCAGACAGGACTGACGAGGACTAGTGTCTGTTTACCAGACAGGACTGACACGGACTAGTGTCTGTTTACCAGACAGGACTGACAAGGACCAGTGTCTGTTTACCAGACAGGACTGACAAGGACCAGTGTCTGTTTACCAGACAGGACTGACGAGGACCAGTGTCTGTTTACCAGACAGGACTGACAAGGACCAGTGTCTGTTTACCAGACAGGACTGACATGGACTAGTGTCTGTTTACCAGACAGGACTGACAAGGACCAGTGTCTGTTTACCAGACAGGACTGACACGGACCAGTGTCTGTTTACCAGACAGGACTGAAAAGGACCAGTGTCTGTTTACCAGCCAGTACTGACACGGACCAGTGTCTGTTTACCAGCCAGTACTGATAAGGACTCAGTGTTTCCCATTAATTACCTAGACTGTGGCGTAAATATAAAGTTTGCCAATAGGGATGTATCGGTAGTAGTGGTAGTAGTCGTAATGGTAATCCACTATATTTTTTTATTTTCTAAAAAATAAACCAGTTCAACACAGGTAACCACTTTTGCTTAATTTCTTTGATGGCTCAAATGTCTGCTCTAGTCCAGTGGTTTCCAATCCTCTCTTCGAAGCACCCCAGGCGTTCCATGTATTTGTTAAATTGCACCACCAGCACACCTGATTCAACTAATAAATGGCTTGTTAAGTTGAATCAGGTGTGCTGGTGGTGGAATTTAACAAATACATGGAACGGCTGGGGTGCTTCGAGGAGAGGATTGGGAAGCACTGCAGTCTAGTTGATTTTGTGTTTTGAGCACAAAGTTCATCATAGATCTAGCCTCTTTATTTTGCTCTCAAAGTGCACCAGATTGATGCATTTAACTTTAAAGGAAAACTCCAACATTTTGGGAAATTAGCTTATTTAACATCTTCCCTGGAGTTAGACAAGAAAAAGTAAATACACACCTTTTTTGTCTCTCTGCATGCAGTAGGCTTAGGGAGCGCCCGCACCGTTAGCGTAGCTTAGCTTCATCACTGGAAGTGGGGCAGTCCTTTACCCTGAAGTTCCCTACAGTCCCCTACAGTCACGAAATACACTCCAAATACAACTCCAAAACGTTCCTGTAAACATGTTGTGACCGGTGTATTTACCACGTGGAGAAATAAAAGATTATTGAATTCGACATTTACGTTTTCTAAGCAAATATACTCGGAACAATTTTTTGCCGAATCACTCCTCTCGGGGCGCAGTGATTTCACGCAACGCAGTGCTACTTTCTAACGTGACGCCAGTGTTTGTTTACATTATCATTTCATTCAAAGGATCCGAACCGAATGAAGTTTATGGATACCATGCCTTCAAATCCTCTTACCTTGACGGTTAAAAGCCTCCACAATTTAGAAAACAGTATTCCCATGGCTGGTGTTGATATGCTGCTAGCTAACGAAAACCAACAAACACAGAACCGGACACTAAAGCAGACAACGAAGCATCTACTATACTTCTGGTCGGGGGGTTTCAAAATAAAAGAGCGACGTCTAAAGCACCGGAAAAATACGTTTATTTTGAACATTATATAACGTTAACACAAACCTAAACTAACTTTAGGTTAGTTGTAACGTTAGTTTAGGTTCGTTTTAACGTTAGATAATGTACAAAATAAACGTATTTCCGGTGCTTTAGATTGCTAATTTCCCAAAAGGTTCACCCACCACAGTCTCACAAAATCCTGTGGGGAAACACTGAGGACTAGTTTACCAGCCAGGACTGACGAAACGTCGCGTCTCTTCCAGACTTCTGTCAGTTTTTGGCGGCCATCGGGGTAGAAACGGGCTGAACTACAGCATTCGGAGCAGTCGCAGATTGCATTCCGTTTCGTTAGTTTAAAAAATGTTTTCTCTGTTGCCTAGGTACACAGCAACACGACCGACTAACGCTTACCGTGATGGATTAACACGGCTCTCCGCGCACGACGAACGGACCAATAACTGTCGGGGACTGTTGACGATAATAAAAATGAAGTGATTACACTTCATCCCTTTTTTTTAAGCGGTTCTCTGTCCTTCTCTCACAGATATGGGACGCTATCCAGTCCGGCGCTGCGCTCGACGAGCCCTCCACCCTCTGCAGGTTCATCCTGCTGACCTTTGCGGTGAGTCTCTCTCTATTTGCAGCACAAATTGATTGATTGATTGATTGAAAATTGTATTAACAGATTGCAGAATGGGTACAATACAGTACGGCTCAATACACACACTTGTTAACACTTTGAGTGCCACTCACGAGATTTCTCGGAATTATTATTATTATTATTTTTTTGCGATCTGAAAAATTATTGCATCACCCGAGCCTACCCGAGTATAGCCGAGGGGCGCCGGCGATCACTGTGGAAAAAAGCGCCCCCTGTCGTCTCCCAGATGACATAAGTGATTTTGGAATGGACTCAATGAAAATGAATGGGGAAAAAAATCCGGTACTCCACATTTTCCAGTTCACTGATCCAGCCGGGGTTAACTAGAGTTCATTCTGGAGCCTCAGATCCCCGCGGATCATGGAGTTCTACTGTATCGCGTTGGATCCATACACGTATCGATTTTTTCGAATGGTGATCAGGAATTGGAATATACCAGTTGGATACCATCTGATGTCAGGTAAGGACTCTATGTTATCAGTGGTAGGATAATCAGAGTAAGTTTGATGAAGTTATAAGCTGTTTTGTGAAATGTCTTCTTTCGGTTTTAATGTAAAAGTCCGTGAGGAAATCAACGGAGCGATTATCAGTGCGCGGCCCGAATGTGCTTGCGTGCACGTATAATATTGATCATCTAGCGTTTATTTGAAAACGATTCATAAAAAGGCCGACGAATATCAACGTTGTGGAATATTCCACTAAAAGACGATTTTCATAGAATGCTCCAGAATGAGCTGTTTTTTATATCAAAACGGGGGCTTTTCTAACTGCTCTGAAACGGCAACGACGCGATAAAAAAACAATCTGTCTTCACAGCACTGACTGGAAAATAGTCTTTGATAATGCGATGGGCAGATTAGACACATAGCCATAATTTAAAACATAGATTAGGCGATATTAACGTTAACATTGGCGCCGATGGTGGCATTCAAGCGGTAAAACGGAAAACCAGGCGTGGCGCTGAAAGTGTTAAGGGGATGCAGACCCAGAGAAAGACGTTTTGTCTTGTTTACATCAGGGTCCCCCCTATCGCCTCGGCGTCTGAGTCACGGTCACGGTCGTCTCGCGTGACGCAGGATTCGGGGAGACCTGTCCAAAGGGGCAGAAAAGGTGTGGATTTCAAATGAGTTGGTCGATTTAGAATCTAAAATCTGAGTTAGATTAGAATCCAAATCGACCAACTCATTTGAAATCCACACCCTTTCTGCCCCGTATCCAAAATTGTAGATCATTACCCCATTTCATGATTTGACTGAATTATCTCTCTTGCTCTCTGTCTGTCTGTCTGTCTGTCTGTCTGTCTGTCTGTCTGTCTGTCTGTCTGCATGTCTGCATGTCTGTCTGTCTGTCTGTCTGTCTGTCTGTCTGTCTGTCTGTCTGTCTGTCTGTCTGTCTGTCTGTCTGTCTGTCCGTTCTCTTCCTCTCCCTCCCTCTCTCTCTCTCCTATCTCTCTCTCTCTCTCTCTCTCTCTCTCTCTCTCTCTCTCTCAGGATTTGAAGAAGTACCATTTCTACTACTGGTTCTGTTTCCCAGCGCTCTGCTTCTCGGAGGCCATCCAGATGGTGCAGCAGCCGTCTGCGCTGGAGCAGGTGTTCTCCGCCAGACAGGTGAGAGCGGCCTCCGTCACTCCTACTGAAACTTAACATTGATATCTTTGTTTTTGTCAATGCAGAATAAGAAATAAACCATGTACTCCTCCTGAGTAGGGGTGTTTTGGGGGCTTTTTTCTTTTGCAACAGTTATTGTACAATACAAGATGTAATCAAATGAATGTTGAATCCGGCACATTTATTTTCTTTTTTTATTCTATTTAATTTTGGGCTTTCTGTATTTTTCACCCATCCCCAAATGAGTCATTCCCTTCCTAGTCGTTGCGCGCATTGCCCCACTGTCGGCCTGGGGAGGGTGTAGAACTACCACGTGCCTCCTCCGATACATGTGGAGTCGCCAGCCGCTTCTTTTCACCTGACAGCGAGGACTCTCACTGGGGGAACGTAACGCGTGCGGAGGTTCACGCTATCTCCCCCAGATCCCTCCCTCGCTGAGCAGGCGCCCCGACCGACCAGTAGGAGTCGCTGTTTACAACGACCAGGACACACACCCCCCACCGGCTTCCCACCCGCTAACACTGCCACTTGTGTTAGTAGGGATGACTGACCAAGCCGGAGGTACCGCTGACAGCTGGATTCGATCCCAGAGTCTCTGCGGTGGTAGGCGAGTGCTTAGTCCACCGCGCTACCCAGCCGCCCCCGCAAATTTATTTTCTAACCCAATATTCATCCGGTTGAATTAGGGCTGGATCTTTTTTTTTTTTTATTATTTATTAGCATTTTTTTAAATCATTCATTCGAATTAATCGATAAAATCTATTAATCGCCCAGCCCTAGGTTGAATCTAATATCTGTGTGATGTTCTGAAAACAAAATGGGCTTCATAGAGCAGAACAAGAGGAAGTCGGCTCTAAATTAATTTGATTTTGACGATATCTCTTGTTGTCATCATTTGCAGTCGTGAGTCAATGCTGAGCAAACCTGGGCAGAAGGGAAGTGTTTAGGGACGACAGTCGCTCGGGTGGTAGAGTAGCCAGGTCGTCTGGTAATCGGGAGGTTCCCGGTTCGATTCCGGCTCCTCCCGGGCAGCGTGTCGAAGTGTCCTTGAGCAAGAGACACTTAACCCCTTAACTGCTCCCGACGAGCAGGTCGGCACCTCGCGTGGAAGTGAGTGAATGTGATACACGAGTTGTTAAGCACTTTGGATGAACGCACTTTTTACCTGTAAATGCAGTCCGTTTACTATTGACCATTTCATAGGACTATGATTATATAGCAGTCACTATAACATCTCAAAGCACTCGAAAATGTCATTTTAAATTTTTTTACCGATTTCTGAAAAGAGCGACTTTTTGACCATTTCAGAGAAATTCTAAATCCCTTTGTTACCCGCTGGCGGGAGCAAACAGCGTGAGCAGACTCGAGAGGGTTTAACTGTACCATGATATAACATCTATCATTGGTGATAACTGTACCATCATGATATAACATCTATCATTGGTGTTAACTGTACCATGATATAACATCTATCATTGGTGATAACTGTACCATCATGATATAACCTATACCATTGGTGATAACTGTACCATGATACAACCTCTATCATTGGTGATAACTGTACCATCATGATATAACCTATACCATTGGTGATAACTGTACCATGATATAACCTCTATCATTGGTGATAACTGTACCATCATGATATAACCTCTATCACTAATGCGTTCAGTGAGGTACGTCACAATGTAAACACACTAGTTTTCAGCCAGAGCACTTTAGGCTGAGCAGCACCAGAGCTTGTAGTAGTAGTAGTAGTAGTTTATTTTTTCAGTCATCATCTCACACAATACAATATACACAATCATTTATCAATATTTGATTTTGACAGTGACTGAAAAGGTACAGACTGAAGCATAGTGCTTATATGTGCCTGTCCTATATTCTTACCAAAAAAATACAAAAATGTAGATTCCAAAACAGTATTCTAAAAGAAAAAAAAGAAAACAAACCCTTGTAGTTTTCAAAAATAGCTTTACAAACCAAAATCGAATGACTCATTCTTAACTGTATATCAGCATTGTTCCACAAGTTAACCCCAATAATAGAAATACACCTCCTTTTAATCCCTTTCTTAGCTTTTTGAACAGTAAATTTACAAATATCTCAAATCATATTTTCTTTCATGTATTGAAAAAAAAAAAAACTTTGCACCCCATCTGGGAGTACCTTTGCTCTAGCTCTGTACATTATTTGCATAGTTTTATAGTAAACCAAATCATTAAATTTCATAATGTGAGACTTTATAAACAATGGATTTGTGTGTTCATAGTAACCAGCCTTGAAAAGGTTCCGAATGGCCCGCTTTTGCAGTACGACTATTGGAGTCTGAGGTCTTATTGAATGAAAACACATGTCCGAGCTTAGTGGAGGAGGAGGAGGATGTGTGGAGTTCATCGGGAGCGCCGGGCCCCCACCAGAACACTCCAGAGGAGACCCTGCTGGACTGTGAGCGCCGGGCCGCCCCCCAGAACACTCCAGAGGAGACCCTGCTGGACTGTGAGCGCCGGGCCGCCCCCCAGAACACTCCAGAGGAGACCCTGCTGGACTGTGAGCGCCGGGCCGCCCCCCAGAACACTCCAGAGGAGACCCTGCTGGACTGTGAGCGCCGGGCCCCCACCAGAACACTTTTCCACTTTTCCTTTTCTACTAAATTAATTGTATGCTGTTGACTGATTCACACCACGGCAGTGCCAGTCCTGCTGAAGGTGTTGAACTGAAACGCTGGCAGTAATAAATCGCGGGGCTGTTTTTTGCGGTGTGTGCCAGTGTCATTTCTTTCACAATGTCTGTTCTTTAACCCTTTCACCGCCGCACTACCAAAACGGTTAACCCCTTTCACTGTGGCGACACACACAGAAGGTTAACCCTTTCACTGACACACGACAGCCGGTTAACCCTTAAATGGAAAATCCGTCCTAAAATGTAATTCAAACGAATGTTATTTCTATGATAATAATGTATAGCTCAGTTTTGATTTGTAAATATGAACATGGTATTAACTCCGGTGTTCCTCTGTCCAGATCTCTGCGCTGCAGGAGGCCTACGACGGCCTGTGTGTGGCCCGGGGAGCCACGTCTGTCCCCTACTTCCTGTTGAAGTACACGGAGGACAGCGTCCAGGCGGCTGCGTTGGCAGACTGGGACACGTTCTTCACCGATACCAAGAAGGTAGTCTGATTAAAGAATAGTTCCTTTATTTATGATATATATATATATATATATATATATATTATATTAGGACAGTAGTATGAATTTAACTCTTTAGGTGAATATTTTATTTAATATTGATTGTGACTGTTTAACTTGCATGATAAAATATATTAGTGACATGTATTGATGGTGTCTGTTTTGATTTGATTGTTTGATTTGATTGAAGTTTATTTCAAATATGTAACCACAACAAACAAACATCAAGTACAGATATAGCCTTAAGCCGTTCAAATAATAGATGTATATAAGAAAATAAAAATAAAAAAATAAACAGTGTGGGAAGAACCACACTTATTTAATCCCACCCATTTTTACTCATCATCATTAACTTTACTAATTCATACTTTACTAACTGCTCGTTTTATTGTCAGAATTATATTGAAAAAAAAAACGTGCATGGTATTTTACCATGTTTAACTTGCATGGTAACATATATTAGGGAAAGGTATAGATTCTGGCTGTTTAACATGCATGGTAAAATACATTAGTGAAAGGTATAGATTCTGGCTGTTTAACTTGCATGATAAAATACATTAGTGAAAGGTATAGATTCTGGCTGTTTAACTTGCATGGTAAAATACATTAGTGAAAGGTATAGATTCTGGCTGTTTAACATGCATGGTAAAATACATTAGTGAAAGGTATAGATTCTGGCTGTTTAACATGCATGGTAAAATACATTAGTGAAAGGTATAGATTCTGGCTGTTTAACTTGCATGATAAAATATATTGGTGAAAGGTATAGATTCTGGCTGTTTAACTTGCATGATAAAATACATTAGTGAAAGGTATAGATTCTGGCTGTTTAACTTGCATGATAAAATATATTGGTGAAAGGTATAGATTCTGGCTGTTTAACTTGCATGATAAAATACATTAGTGAAAGGTATAGATTCTGGCTGTTTAACTTGCATGGTAAAATACATTAGTGAAAGGTATAGATTCTGGCTGTTTAACTTGCATGGTAAAATACATTAGTGACATTGCATTGCGATGTGTTATCTTCAGATTTATTGAACAATAGATATCTATTTATACATTAGTTTCACACACACACTGCGCTTAGATTAATAGGAGAATATATTTAGAGATATTAGTCATACACACACACACACACACGCACACGCGCACACACAGACACTGTTACAGACTCAGTAACTGTGTTTGGCTTCACCAGGTCACCCTGGGGGCGTCTATGACCCGTGCAGTAACTGTGTTTGGCTTCACCAGGTCACCGTGGGCGTCTATGACCCGTGCAGTAACTGTGTTTGGCTTCACCAGGTCACGTGGGTGTCTATGACCCGTGCAGTAACTGTGTTTGGCTTCACCAGGTCACCGTGGGCGTCTATGACCCGTGCAGTAACTGTGTTTGGTGTCACCAGGTCAGGTGTCTATGACCCGTGCAGTAACTGTGTTTGGCGTCACCAGGTCAGGTGTCTATGACCCGTGCAGTAACTGTGTTTGGCGTCACCAGGTCAGGTGTCTATGACCCGTGCAGTAACTGTGTTTGGCTTCACCAGGTCACCGTGGGCGTCTATGACCCGTGCACGCTGTCTCAACATCCTGGCTGGCCCCTCAGGAACCTGCTCGTGCTCCTGGCTCACCGATGGTAAACACTGTGTGTGTGTGTGCGTGTTTTGGTAAACGATGTATGTGTGTTTTGGTTAAACTCTATGTGCGTGTTTGGTTTGTTTTCTGGTAAGGTGTGTGTGCAGTATGGGTTTATGTGTGTGTAATTTTACTATTTACTCTTCCTCGTCTGTGTGAGAAATACAATTTGTATACTATACTTATATACTAAAAACGTCTATATATATTATACTTATTTACTAAAGTCAACATCTATATACTATATGTATATACTAAGAGGAGAGGGTGGAGGGGGAGAGGGTGGGGGAGGAGAGGGTGGAGGGGGAGAGGGTGGGGGAGGAGAGGGTGGAGGGGGAGAGGGTGGGGGAGGAGAGGGTGGAGGGGGAGAGGGTGGGGGAGGAGAGGGTGGAGGGGGAGAGGGTGTCAGAGGAGAGGGTGGAGGGAGACAGGGTGGGGGAGGAGAGGGTGGAGGGGGAGAGGGTGTCAGAGGAGAGGGTGGAGGGGGAGAGGGTGTCAGAGGAGAGGGTGGAGGGGGAGAGGGTGGGGGAGGAGAGGGTGGAGGGGGAGAGGGTGGGGGAGGAGAGGGTGGAGGGGGAGAGGGTGGGGGAGGAGAGGGTGGAGGGGGAGAGGGTGGGGGAGGAGAGGGTGGAGGGGGAGAGGGTGGAGGAGGAGAGGGTGGAGGGAGACAGGGTGGGGGAGGAGAGCGTGGAGGGGGAGAGGGTGTCAGAGGAGAGGGTGGAGGGGGAGAGGGTGTCAGAGGAGAGGGTGGAGGGGGAGAGGGTGGGGGAGGAGAGGGTGGAGGGGGAGAGGGTGTCAGAGGAGAGGGTGGAGGGGGAGAGGGTGTCAGAGGAGAGGGTGGAGGGGGAGAGGGTGTCAGAGGAGAGGGGGAGAGGGTGGGGGAGGAGAGGGTGGAGGGGGAGAGGGTGTCAGAGGAGAGGGTGGAGGAGGAGAGGGTGTCAGAGGAGAGGGTGGAGGGAGACAGGGTGGGGGAGGAGAGGGTGGAGGGGGAGAGGGTGTCAGAGGAGAGGGTGGAGGGGGAGAGGGTGGAGGGGGAGAGGGTGGAGGGAGACAGAGTGGGGGAGGAGAGGGTGGAGGAGGAGAGGGTGGAGGAGGAGAGGGTGGAGGGGGAGAGGGTGGAGGGGGAGAGGGTAGAGGGGGAGAGGGTGGTTTGGGGTTTAGCATAAGAAAAGGATACAATATATTATACTTATTATTTTACTTATAGTATATACTAAAGACAACTTCTATATAGTATACATATATACTAAAGACAACTTCTATATATTACACATACTCTATATACTAAATACAACATCTATATTTTATACTTCTCTACTAACGACAACATCTATATACTCTACTTCTATACTAAAGACAGCTTCAGTATACTATACCTCTCTACTAACGACAACATCTACATACTCTACTTCTATACTAAAGACAGCTTCAGTATACTATACCTCTCTACTAACGACAACATCTACATACTCTACTTCTATACTAAAGACAACTGCTGTACTATATTTCTTTACTGAAGACACGTTCTACAGTGTATACTATACTTGTATACGTACTTCTACATGTATGAACATAAGGCCAAGTTATTATATCAGAGCTTGTTATAATAATGACCTCGTCATCTAGTTTACTTCATTTGAAATGCATTCTCTGAGGCGTCCAACTCTCTTACAATGAGTTGTGTTGCATCTTGCAATCTTTACAAGTATACATATTCTATATTATTAGGGATGCTCGATATTGGCTTTTTTACCGATACCGATATTGTCCAACTTTTAATTTCCAATACCGATATCAACCGATATCAACCGATACCGATATATGCAGGGTTTCCCCCCCCAAAAAACGGAATAATTTCAGGTAATTAACATTACATATCTCTTGTTGTGGAATTAACACAACATTATGCATACTTTTGACAATAAATAAAATCTGAATTTGTTCTTACTTGCTTGCCTGGGTAAATAAAGGTTATAGGAATGTAAAAAAAAAATTGAAAACCGATACCGATATTTTCCGATATCACATTTTAATGCCGATATCGGCCGATAATATCGGACATCCCTATATATAATATATTACATTTACATTTAGTCATTTAGCTGAGCGCTTTTATCCAAAGCGACTCACAAGTTCTGTACGACAAGTCAGCAGGAAGGGTACGACTCTTACAGCCGAGTAACAACGATCATCAAACAGTGTTGAAACTTGGGTGTTGAGTGCAGAGTAGTAGAGACGTATTAGTAGGAAGAGTGCATGATGGTATGAGACAGTATATGAGACTTCTTCATTTCCAATATTGATTGAAGAAGTGTGTTTTTTAGTCGACGGCGAAAGATTGGTGGTGTTTCAGCTCCCAACTGTGAAGTTCGTCTCCTCCATTGTGGAGCGAGGACAGAGAATAGGAGGCTTCTCCTCGACGACCCTCCCGGAGCTCAGATACAAGGACCTTCTTTGCTAATCTCTCCTCCACACGAGAACCACTACTGTTTTGACACATCAACGCGAATAGTAGCCTTCGACCCTGCTTCAAGAAACTGTGTTCTAAGGCTGTGCCCCCGAAGCCTGTTTTTTGGGGATTTTCGAACTTCGTCAGGGTTTCTCGAACGGATGTTCGAACCTTCGTTTTTAATAATTACAAAAAAATTCAAAAAAAAATTTAAGATTTTTTTTATTATTATTATTATTATTATTATTATTATTATTATTATTATTATTATTATTATTATTATTATTATTATTATTATTATTATTATTATTATTTAAAAATATATATATATATCCTCAAACTAAATCCTCAATTTGAATAAAGTGATTAATCTGATTAAATTAGTATTCTTTTTATTTCTATTAAATCAACTTTCTTTAATGAATATAACTCATCAGTTTCTTTTAATACTATAATATTAGTGTAGCCTAATCTGTATCTGCAACTGTGAAGAAAAAAAACCCCATTGGTTTAAACAGAATGAATAGACGCAAGAATTTGAACGCCAACGTAACGAACGAAGGTTCGAACGTTTGGGCTCAGCCCTACTGTGTTCTAATTAATTAGATACATTTAAAAAATAATCTATTCTTAATCCTTCTCACATCCTCACTGTTGTTAAAAGCCAGAGGCTCGATGGAGAGTGAGCAGCGGCGGCCGCTTTGATACGAGATGTAAATCTGACTGAAATATTCACTAAGGAAACATACTTCCTCACAGCGGGAGGTGACTCAGTACTTTAGATTTATTATTATTTATTGCCGCACATTTCATCCGGGGGAACCCAGTCCAAGCACGTTGAAGTTTTCACACAAATATTAAAAACAGATGCTGTTTTTATAGCTGCACACACACACACACGCAGACTAACACACACACACACACACACACACACACACACACACACACACACAGACGCACATGCACGAATCAGAGTTTGCATTAAAACCTGTAATCAGCTAAACCTCACAGACGTAGACATTCTGTCCGGCAGTAAAACAAAACCCAGATCTGCAGAATATCGACCTCCTCGCTCCTGAATCACCGTCCTCATCCCGTCATCACCTGACCTCCTTTGTGGACGGAGCTCCCGGACGCAGCAGGGGACACGCGGACGATGTTTCCACCTTGGAATCCTCTTTTTTTTTTTTTTTTTTTTTTTACCTACTTTTTCTCCCATTTTTCTATATTTTTCTCCCGTCCCCAATTTCGTATCGTCCAATTCTTCCCTCCCCTGTCTCGAACGCTGTTAGGCCATGCCACCCACAGGCCGGCTGCAATGTGGATGAAGCCTTTCATCACATGTCCCCTCCGGTACTCGAGGAGGCATCCGTCGCATCTTTTCACCTGCACAGCGCGATCTCTCAGCGGCGGGGGTCTGCGCTTTGGAGGGGCGCCGCCCGCATCGCTTCCTGATTCTACTGCGCAGGCGCACCAACCGACCTGTAGGAGTCGCTGTCCACAACGTCCGATCCCCACCCACCGGCTTCCCACCTCCTAATACTGGCAATTGTATTAGTATGAACGACCAGCCAAGCTGGTAGCAACGCTGAGAGCTGGGCTCGAACCCAGCATCTCCTGCATTAGTGGCGAGCGCCTTGCCCACTGCGCCACTTAGCCGCCCTGGAATCCTCGTCTTAAAGCAAAACGCGAAACTCCAAAAACAGAGCCTGCAGGAGCTTGTTCTGTTCCAGTGAGCGGTTAACCCTTTCACTGTCACACTACAGAAGGTTAACCCTTTACTATCACACTACCGACGGTTAACCGGCTGTTGTGTGGCAGTGAAAGGGTTAACCTGCTGTGTGTTGTCGCCAGTGAAAGGGTTAACCGTTTGGTAGTGCGGCAGTGAAAGGGTTAACATGACACGCTTTCACGAGAAAACATAAATAAAGAACTAATCGACAATAGCCATAACCCATATATTTACGTATTATATATCGGCAACAGTCCAAAACAAACGCAGCGACCAGGAGTTAAAGGAACACGCCAACATTTTGGGAAATTAGCTTACCGTCTTCTCCAGAGAGAGAGAGAGACGAGAAGATAGATACCAGTCTCCTCTCTGTGCGTTCAGTAGAAAGCTATCTGGCTGCATGTTAGCCTAGCTTAGCACAATGAATGGAAGCGGACAGTGACGGGTAGCCTTCGGGAGAGGGGTTAGTTGGACAATGCCTAGGCTACCCGTCATTGTCCGTTTCCATTCATTGTGCTAACAAAAACACAAACACCATAATTAACCAATTAGGTCAGTACTACCGAGCACCTATTCACATTAAATCAATATCACATTAGATCAATCTGTACCAAAGGGGATAAACATTCATATTTCCCAACCCAAAGCTACATTTTACTAATATTCTGAACTTTACAATTAGTTGCACTCAGCAGCAACAGGAAGAAAGAAACTTCAGCACCTTGGACAGAGCCACAGACTCTGTAGCCTGGGAGCGGTGTGGCTCTGGCTGTCAGCAGGGAACAAAATAAGTACCAGCCAACCGCCAATGGCTGGTAAAAAATCTGCCTGGCTGGTAGTTTTTAAAATCTACCAGCCAAAAGGCTGGTAAGTCAAAAAGTTTAGTTTGTTCCCTGAGAGCAGAGCTACACAGCAGTGCGCCTATTTTGCGAGCCGAAATAAGTCTGTGGTTTTTTCTTCTTCTCACAACGGGTCAAATGCATCTAACATGCATTGCATCGTCGCCATTCCTTTATGCCCACATCGCCCGAAATGAACGTTATGTTAGCGTAAGCTAACAAGCTAATCCTGATCAGCGGCAGAGCCATAGAGAACAGCAGACAGTGTGGACTGGGGAAAGGGAAATGGGGGGGGGGGGGGGCACTCTCCCTTTCTCTGTGTGTTTGTGTGCGTTTGGAAAGACGATGAAGTCACTAGTCAGGACTCAGGAGAGGAGTATATTGTAGTAAACTCAGGATTACTGAGGATGCACAGATAATGTTGATATTCAAATATAAAAAGGTTTCGAGAGGAGTGGAAGTTTGAAGACAGACTAGACTACAATATGATGCGGGGGTGGTGAGTTGAAACAGTGTGTGTGTGTCCGACCCCACTTCTATGTTTCAATAAATTATTTGCATTTAAAACTATTAACGCTGACTCATTCCTTCAGTCCACTCAAAATTATGCTAATATTCCTTATGTTGTTTATGATATTAATTGAAAATAGCATATGAGAGTATTATATAGTAATAATAACACATGGCAATATACTAAAAAGCTATTTTAAATTTTTGGCTGGTAAAAAATCTGCCTGGCTGGTCATTTTTTAAATCTACCAGCCAAATGGCTGGTAAGTCAAAAAGTTAAGTTTGTTCCCTGGCTGTCAGGGCTGAATGGACGGCTAGCAGTGCAACTTCAGCACCTTGGACAGAGCCACAGACACTGCAGCCTGGGAGCGGTGTGGCTCTGGCTGTCAGGGCTGAATGGACGGCTAGCAGTGCAACTTCAGCACCTTGGACAGAGCCACAGACTCTTGTTGTGGTGCTGAACGGACAGCTAGCAGTGCTACAGTACCTTGATCCCCTTGAAGCACTGCTACCGTAGCTGTCCATTCAGCACCACATCAAGAGTCTGTGGCTCTCGTGTGATAGTAAAGTATTTTAAATTTTTTTTTAAATCTTTTTCCCCCCTCCTTTTTTCCGATTCTTCTCCCATCCCACTGTTAGTCGTTATGCCTCACCGGGAGAGTGTAACGTGTGGAAGGTCACACTGCCTCTCTCCAGCTCCTTCCCTTGCTGTGCAGGCGCCCAGACCGAACTGTAGGAGTCGCTGTTTACAACGACCAGGACCCACCCACGCCGGCTTCCCACCCGCTAACACTGCCAATAGACCTATCTCAAACCCTGCCCTCTTTTCTTGATCCTCCAATCACAACGGTCTCTTGCCTCGGACAAGCTTTGTTTGTCCGAGGTAAGCGACAGTTGTGATTGGAGGATCAAGAAAAGAGGGCAGGGTTTGAGATAGGTCCATTGTGTTAGTATGGACGGACGGCCAACCGGGAGGCACCACAGCCGGATTCGATCCCACTGTCTCTGTGGTGGTAGACAGACGCTTAGTCCGCTGCACTACCCGGCCGCCCGGTAGTAAAGGGTTAACCTTCTGTAATGTGGTAGTGAAAGGGTTAAACCCCCACAATAAGTACTATTTTGTAGATTTGGCGAATAAAGCGATGCGGCATCCGTTTCAAAGGGCCTGCCTTTGTCAGTGGTGTCACTGGCTCTAGAGCCACACAGCCCCCCAGTCTGCACTGTTGGTGGTGCTGAATGGACACTCTGGTGGATGTGTGCTCGGCCACTAGCAGTGTTGTAGTCCAGTCACCAGGGCTTGACGTTGACACCTGCCCACCTGCCCAGGGCTAGTGAAAATGCTGAGTGGCTAGTGACTTTGGAAAACCACTAGCCACAGTGGCTAGTGAGCCAAAAAGTTAACGTCAAGCCCTGCCAGTCACTAAATCTCAAGTCCCCAGTGTCCAAGTCCGAGTCACCAAGGAAGAGCCCGAGTCGAGCCCGAGTCGAGTCCCCATTACCCAAGTCCGAGTCACCAAGGAAGAGCCCGAGTCGAGTCCCCATTACCCGAGTCCAAGTCCGAGTCACCAAGGTTGAGTCCACTCCACTCTGCCAGTCAAAGAGCTGACGTACAAATAACAAAAGGTCTACATTAAACATAAATGACACCATTTCAAAGGGAGTTTATTTACTTTGAGCCAAACAAATGCACTAGTAGTAGCCATCAATATCTTATGCCAAATGATTAGGGCTTATTACAAAAAAATTAAATAACTATTTATCAATTAGTCTTGAGTCCTCGTCTGCACCTTCCGAGTCCGAATGCAGTCGATGCTCGAGTCCAAGTCTGAGTCATCAGTACTCAATATTAGGGATGCCCCGATCCGATCACGTGATTTTCCGAAGATCGGGATCGAAAAAAAATATATAAAAAATCTGGATTTTTTATTTTTATTTGTTTTTTTACTTTTTTTTCTTTATTCAACAAACATGACCATGTTCACGTCTTACACTCATACTGAGGCCTTAGTTTTGGTTTTAAATTGCATATCATCATTAATTTATTTATTGTCACACCGAGCAGAAGAATTTTGCCAAAACAAACCAATAGTATCCAGCTGCAGAACGGCAGACCAGCCACACCCTCAGACCCAAATTAAAAAAAATATATTTTAATTTTTTTTATCCCAATTTCTCACATTACATTCACCCTGAATGTTGACATTATCCAGGTGAAAAGTTAACTTCATTCAAGCGAGGCATTGCAATCCTTGACATAAATCATTTGATGTATAATTAAATCAAAGGAAATGCGTTTGGGTCTGAGAGTGTGGCTGGTCTGCCGTTCTGCAGCTGGATACTATTGGTTTGTTTTGACAATTCTTCTGCTCTGTGACAATAAATAAATAAATTATGATATGCAATTTAAAACCAAAACTAAGGCCACAGTATGAGTTTAAGACGTGAACATGGTCATGTTTGTTGAATAAAAAAAAAAGGTTAAAAATAAAAAAAAATAAAAAATGTATCGGATCGGGAAAGATCGGTATCGGTAGATCACATGATCGGGATCGGATCGGGAGCACAAAAACGTGATCGGGACATCCCTACTCAATATATATATATATATTATATATGATTATTACATGGCGTTTTCACATTCGCCGAAATGCTTGCTTGTGATTGGTCAATAGCCCCCCGACAGCGGTCATTATTTTTCAATAATGACCGCTGTTTTTTCAATAATGACCGCAGTGCGCAGCTGTTGGCAATCAAGCCCACATCAGTGCAGCAAATCAGACACACCTGCCGCGCTGCACTGACAGCGGAGTGTCAGCGGAGCCAGAACAGCCCGCGATAATAATAATCACTTTATTTGGGCTGACAGAGCCACAGAACAACTGCGATTTGTCAAATGAATTAGGTATATTGTTAGTAAGTTAGCCATGTAATAAGCGGGATATTGTATAGCGCTGCACTGACAGCGGAGTGTCAGCGGAGCCAGAACAGAGGCTGCTGCCCGCGATAATAATAATCACTTTATTTGGGCTGACAGAGCCACAGAACAACTGCGATTTGTCAAATGAATTAGGTATATTGTTAGTAAGTTAGCCATGTAATAAGCGGGATAATGTATAGCCTACTCGGTCATTGTCGCAAAATAATTGACCTTCACTGACGTTTAAAACACCTCGGCGCGGCGCCTCGGTATTTTAAACTACGTGTCGGTCAATTATTTTGCGACAATGACCTCGTAGCCATACATTATCCCTTACATAATGACCAGAGCACTCCAGCTACTGCTTAACCCTTTCACTACCGCACTAATGGTTAACCCTTTCACTGCGACAATACAGAAGGTTAACCCTTTTCACTGCGACAATACAGAAGGTTAACCCTTTTCACTGCGACAATACAGAAGGGTAACCCTTTCACTGCGACAATACAGAAGGTTAACCTTCCGTAGTGTGGTAGTGAAAGGGTTAACTTTACAGACGGACACTCAAAAGCAACAGCTCTTCTACTTGAGTAAACTACCCTTTCACTGCCACACTACCAAACGGTTAACCCTTTCAATGTGACAATACAGAAGGTTAACCCTTTCACTACCACACTACAGAAGGTTAACACTTTACTACCACACTACATAAGGTTAACCCTTTCACTACCACACTACAGAAGGTTAACCCTTTCAATGTGACAATACGGAAGGTTAACCCTTTCACTACCACACTACGGAAGGTTAACCCTTTACTACCACACTACATAAGGTTAACCCTTTCACTGCCACACTACAGAAGGTTAACCCTTTCACCGCCACGCTACAGAAGGTTAACCCTTTCACTGCCACACTACAGAAGGTCCCTTTACTAACATTACAGACGGTTGGTTAACCTTCTGTAGTGTGGCAGTGAAAGGGTTAAACCCCACAATAAGTACTATTTTAGCGAATAAAGCGATGCAGTGTCGATTTCAAAGGGCCTGAGCGTTCAGCCGACGTGGCCACAGGCAGGCGAACCCTCTCCCAGCGGGGACCTCGTCACTCTGGTGCACGACTGCAGACCCTCCTCTCCCAGCGGGGACCTCATCACTCTGGTGCACGACTGCAGACCCTCTCCCAGCGGGGACCTCATCACTCTGGTGCACGACTGCAGACCCTCTCCCAGCGGGGACCTCGTCACTCTGGTGCACGACTGTAGACCCTCCTCTCCCAGCGGGAGCCTCATCACTCTGGTGCACGACTGCAGACCCTCTCCCAGCGGGGACCTCATCACTCTGGTGCACGACTGCAGACCCTCTCCCAGCGGGGACCTCATCACTCTGGTGCACGACTGCAGACCCTCCTCTCCCAGCGGGGACCTCGTCACTCTGGTGCACGACTGCAGACCCTCCTCTCCCAGCGGGGACCTCATCACTCTGGTGCACGACTGTAGACCCTCCTCTCCCAGCGGGGACCTCATCACTCTGGTGCACGACTGTAGACCCTCTCCCAGCAGGAGCCTCATCACTCTGGTGCACGACTGCAGACCCTCCTCTCCCAGCGGGGACCTCATCACTCTGGTGCACGACTGCAGACCCTCCTCTCCCAGCAGGAGCCTCATCACTCTGGTGCACGACTGTAGACCCTCTCCCAGCGGGAGCCTCATCACTCTGGTGCACGACTGTAGACCCTCTCCCAGCGGGAGCCTCATCACTCTGGTGCACGACTGCAGACCCTCTCCCAGCGGGAGCCTCATCACTCTGGTGCACGACTGCAGACCCTCTCCCAGCGGGAGCCTCATCACTCTGGTGCACGACTGCAACACACACACACGAACTAAAACGAAAACGCACAAAAAAAAACGCACAAAAATGTACGAACTAAAACGAAAACACTAAAAAATAAACGCTAAAAAACGAACGAACTAAAACGAAAACGAACGCAAAAAAAGAACGAAAAAAAACGAACAAAAAAAACGAAAAAAAAAAAGAAAAAACGAACGCAAAAAAACGAACGAACTAAAACAAAAACGCAAAAAAAAAACAAAAAAATTAACGAACTAAAACAAAAACGAATGCAAAAAATAACACAAAAAACAAACAAAAAAAACGAGAAAAAAAAAAACTAAAACTAAAACGCAAAAAAACGAACGCAAAAAAACGAACGAACTAAAACGAAAACGCAAAAAAAAAACGCACAAAAATGTACGAACTAAAACGAAAACACTAAAAAATAAACTAACTAAAACGAAAACGAACGCAAAAAAGAACGAAAAAAAAAACGAACACAAAAAAAGGACACAGGACACACAGGACAGAGACACACAGGACACACAGGACAGAGACACACAGGACAGAGACACACAGGACAGAGACACACAGGGCAGAGACACACAGGACAGAGACACACAGGACACACAGGACAGAGACACACAGGACAGAGACACACAGGACAGAGACACACAGGACACGCAGGACAGAGACACACAGGACAGAGACACACAGGACACACAGGACAGAGACACACAGGACACACAGGACAGAGACACACAGGACAGAGACACACAGGACAGAGACACACAGGACACACAGGACAGAGACACACAGGACAGAGACACACAGGACAGAGACACAGGACACACAGGACAGAGACACACAGGACAGAGACACACAGGACAGAGACACACAGGACAGAGACACACAGGACAGAGACACACAGGACAGTAACACACACACCACCAGGTCTCCATGGTAACACACACACACAAACTAAAACGAAAACGCACAAAAATGTACGAACTAAAACGAAAACACTAAAAAATAAACGCTAAAAAACGAACGAACTAAAACAAAAACGCAAACGCAAAAAAAAAAAAAAAAGAAATTAACGAACTAAAACGAAAACGACCGCTAAAACGAACACAAAAAACGAATAAAAAAAGAAAAACTAAAACGCAAAAAAACGAACGAACTAAAACGAAAACGCAAAAAAAAAACGCACAAAAATGTACGAACTAAAACGAAAACACTAAGAAATAAACTTACTAAAACGAAAACGAACGCAAAAAAACGAACGATCTAAAACAAAAACGCAAACGCAAAAAAAAACCAAAAAAATTAACGAACTAAAACGAAAACGAACGCAAAAAAAGAACAAAAAAAAAAAACAAAAAAAACGAACACAAAAAAAGGACACACACGACTGCAGACCCTCTCCCAGCGGGGACCTCATCACTCTGGTGCACGACTGTAGACCCTCCTCTCCCAGCGGGGACCTCATCACTCTGGTGCACGACTGTAGACCCTCCTCTCCCAGCGGGGACCTCATCACTCTGGTGCATGACTGCAGACCCTCTCCCAGCGGGAGCCTCGTCACGAAAAAGGACGAAAAAAAAGAACGCAAAAAAATGAACGAACTAAAACGAAAACGCAAAAAAACGAATGCAAAAAAATTTACAAACTAAAACGAAAAAGAACAAAAAATAAAAAAACGCAAAAAAAGAACGAACTAAAACGAAAACTAAAAACAAGAACGCAAAAAAGAACACAAAAACGAACAAAAAAAAGAACGCAAAAAATGAACTAACTAAAACAAAAACGCTAAAAAATAACGCAAAAAAATGAACGAACTAAAACAAAAACGCAAAAAAAGAACGAACTAAAAAAAAAAAAAAAATAAAAATAACGCAAAAAAAATGAACTAACGAAAACGAAAACACAAAAAAACGAAACGAACTAAAACAAAAACGCAAAAAACAAACGCAAAAAAATTTACAAACTAAAATGAAAAAGAACAAAAAATAAAAAAAACGCAAAAAAAGAACGAACTAAAACGAAAACGAACAAAAAAAGAACGCAAAAAAAGAACACAAAAACGAAAAAAAAAAAGAATGCAAAAAAATGAACTAACTAAAACAAAAACGCAAAAAAATAACGCAAAAAAATGAACGAACTAAAACAAAAACGCAAAAAAAATAACGCAAAAAAATGAACGAACTAAAACAAAAACGCAAAAAAAATAACGCAAAAAAATGAACGAACTAAAACAAAAACGCAAAAAAAATAACGCAAAAAAATGAACGAACTAAAACAAAAACGCAAAAAAAAGAACGCAAAAAAATGAACTAACTAAAACAAAAACGCAAAAAAATAACGCAAAAAAAAGAACGAACTAAAACAAACGCAAATAAAAAGAACGAACTAAAAAAAAAACGAACAAAAAAAATAACGCAAAAAAATGAACTAACGAAAACGAAAACGCAAAAAAACGAACGCAGAAAAAAGAACGAACTAATACAAAAACGCAAAAAAACTAACGCAAAAAAATTTACAAACTAAAATGAAAACGCAAAAAAAAGAACGCAAAAAAATAAAGGACCTCATCACTCTGGTGCACGACTGCAGACCCTCCTCTCCCAGCGGGGACCTCATCACTGGTGCACGACTGCAGACCCTCCTCTCCCAGCGGGGACCTCATCACTCTGGTGCACGACTGTAGACCCTCTCCCAGCGGGGACCTCATCACTCTGGTGCACGACTGCAGACCCTCTCCCAGCGGGGACCTCATCACTCTGGTGCACGACTGTAGACCCTCCTCTCCCAGCGGGGACCTCATCACTCTGGTGCACGACTGTAGACCCTCCTCTCCCAGCGGGGACCTCATCACTCTGGTGCACGACTGTAGACCCTCTCCCAGCGGGGACCTCATCACTCTGGTGCACGACTGCAGACCCTCCTCTCCCAGCGGGGACCTCATCACTCTGGTGCACGACTGCAGACCCTCCTCTCCCAGCGGGGACCTCGTCACTCTGGTCCACGACTGTAGACCCTCCTCTCCCAGCGGGGACCTCATCACTCTGGTGCACGACTGTAGACCCTCCTCTCCCAGCGGGGACCTCATCACTCTGGTGCACGACTGTAGACCCTCCTCTCCCAGCGGGGACCTCGTCACTCTGGTGCACGACTGCAGACCCTCCTCTCCCAGTGGGGACCTCATCACTCTGGTGCACGACTGTAGACCCTCCTCTCCCAGCGGGAGCCTCGTCACTCTGGTGCACAACGAACTAAAACGAAAACGCAAAAAAACGAACGAAAAAAAACGAACGCAAAAAAGTGTACGAACTAAATAAAAAAAAAAAAAACGCAAAAAACGAACGAACTAAAACAAAAACGCAAAAAAACGAACGAACTAAAACAAAAACACAAAAAAAAGAACGAACTAAAACGAAAACACAAAAAAAAACGCAAAAAAATTTACGAACTAAAGAAAAACTTAACTAACTTTATTTTTTTCTATGTTTTTGGTAGATTTTTTATTGTTTTTACTACCGGGCAGTCCGGTAGAGAGAGAGAGAGAGAGAGAGAGGAAGAACTGGAGACAGAGCGGGGGGGGGGACATTCGGTAAAGGACGGCGGGTCTGGGAATCGAACCCGGGTCGGCCGCTTCGCAACGCAGAGCGTTACATGGTTCCCCACTTGGGCGGAATGGGCGCCCAGGATAAATGGATTACTGTGTGATTCTGTTTCAATAATATTTAGGCTATGTCTGTCTGTTATAACATGGTGTGTGTCTGTTGTGTTATAACATGGTGTGTGTCTGTTGTGTTATAACATGGTGTGTGTTGTGTTATAACACGGTGTGTCTCTGTGTCTCTCAGGGGAGCTGTTCTGGGATCAGTGGAGGTGTTGTGTTATAACACGGTGTGTCTCTGTGTCTCTCAGGGGAGCTGTTCTGGGATCAGTGGAGGTGTTGTGCTTCAGAGACCGGACCCTGCAGGGAAGTCGCTCCGTCCAACACAGCATCTTCTTTACTGTCAAGCTGCCTTCGCTGGACCTCAATAACCCAGGTGAGGGGGGGGGGGGGGGGGGGGGGTGCGTGTGTGTGTGATTTAGTTAACCAGATTCAAGTGAATTAGATAACCAGATTCAAGTTAATTAGATAACCAGATTCAAGTGAATTAGATAACCAGATTCAAGTGAATTAGATAACCAGATGCAAGTGAATTAGATAACCAGATTCAAGTGAATTAGATAACCAGATTCAAGTTAATTAGATAACCAGATTCAAGTGAATTAGATAACCAGATTCAAGTGAATTAGATAACCAGATTCAAGTGAATTAGATAACCAGATTCAAGTGAATTAGATAACCAGATTCAAGTGAATTAGATAACCAGATTCAAGTGAATTAGATAACCAGATTCAAGTGAATTAGATAACCAGATTCAAGTGAATTAGATAACCATATTCAAGTGAATTAGATAACCAGATTCAAGTGAATTAGATAACCAGATTCAAGTTAATTAGATAACCAGATTCAAGTGAATTAGATAACCAGATTCAAGTTAATTAGATAACAAGATTCAAGTTAATTAGATAACCAGATTCAAGTTAATTAGATAACCATATTCAAGATAACCAGATTCAAGTTAATTAGATAACCAGATTCAAGTTAATTAGATAACCAGATTCAAGTTAATTAGATAACCAGATTCAAGTTAATTAGATAACCAGATTCAAGTTAATTAGATAACCAGATTCAAGTTAATTAGATAACCAGATTCAAGTTAATTAGATATTCAAGATAACCAGATTCAAGTTAATTAGATAACCAGATTCAAGTTAATTAGATAACCAGATTCAAGTTAATTAGATAACCATATTCAAGTTAATTAGATAACCAGATTCAAGATAACCAGATTCAAGTTAATTAGATAACCAGATTCAAGTTAATTAGCCACAAATAAACCTTATGGAAAACAGTATGGTCTGGAATCGAACCCCCAACCCTGGCAGTGTTAGCCCCGTGCTCTACCCAATAAACTACACAAGGAATGGAACCCCCAACCCTGGCAGTCTTAGTGCCATGCTCTACCCACTGAGCTACACAGGGAATGGAACCCGTAACCCTGGCCTTGTCTCCACTAGCATGCAGGGTTTAGCCGTGCTGTGGCCTGTCTGGCACACAGTGAGCGTGAGCGTCTCCATTGTCGTTGGAACCTTTGCCAAACCCGGCTGGACCACCCCGGCAGAGACAGACACCTTTCACAACCTGGCCAGACCTGGCTGGGACTGTTGTATCATCATGGTTTAGCTTGTGTCCCACAGTTGCTGGTGTGTGAATGTTGAAAGGTTGCCTAGCAACCAGAGAGTTTACAAGAAGCGCAATGGAGACGCAAAACCCAACCACACCACACCAAACCTGGCCATGGTTATAGCCCCAACCAGACTGAACACAGCTAATGGAGACAAGACATTAGTGCTCTGCCCCACCTGACACTAACCCCCCCCCCCTCCCCCCCACCGGGGATAATGACATGTTATTGAATTGGTAATTTCTTTTTTTGATCCACTTTTTCTCCCATTTTCTATATTTTCTCCCATCCCAATTTCGTATCATCCAATTCAACCCTCCCCTGTCACGGACGCTGTTTCTTGCCTCCCACAAGCCGGCTGCAATGTGGACTAAGTCATACATAGCACAAGTCCCCTCCGGTACTTGAGGTAACTGCAGTCGCATCTTTTCACCTGCGCAGCTCGATCTCTCAGTGGCGAGGAGTAACGCGTGGGAGGCTCACGCTGCCCCCGACACTTCCTGCCCACTACGCCACGTAGCCGCCCTTGAATTGGTAATTATTATGGTTATGTTTTCCTCTCCAGCGTGTCCTAAGAACGTGGGTTGGGAGAAGAACCCCAAGGGAGCCATGGGACCCAGGATGGTGAACCTCAGTGAATGCATGGACCCCAAGAGGTACGTTAGGACCACTGCGTGTGAAACAGACAGGTGTACAGTACTCGGGGTTCGCACACAAGGTCCTTGAAGTGCTTAAAGTGCTTGATTTTTGACGAAAAAAAAGTCAAGGCCTGGAATTCCTTGAAAACAGCCCATTTCTTTTACAAGGTGCTTAAAAAGTCCTTGAAATTCAAATCAACCATTTGCATTGAAAGTTTTGTTCATCCATGATCAAATTGTTCTTGTTTAAATGCCCTTTTAAAATTAAAAATGGTGCATAGGAAAGTACTTGAAAGTCCTTGAATTTCATTTTGCAATGTAACGGTCGTGCCTCTCTCCTACACCCCCCCTGCCCCCCCCCCGCCCCCTTCCCCGCCCCAGGGTAGTATTTAAGGCCATGGTCACACTGGGGGTTTTGTTTTTGTTGCTGAATGATTACGTTTGCTGTCCAAGTTAAAAAGAAACGCAGTTTTGGCAGGAAAACACATTCCCCTAGCGGGAACACTCAAAATGTGTTTTCGTTTTGGAAATTCGCCGAAACTCGCCAACAATGGTGCCATGTAATCTGCGCGAGCCGGATACGGAGCCGTTCTGCCCAATGCCCATGCACGCACGGACCCGCAAGGTTATTTCCAGTGTTTACAGCAGAGCTGTCCCAAGTAGCTGCGGCTACCAACGTGTTGTCAAGTTATTGTTATAAGGAGCCCAGTCCAAGCTACAACAGTCTGCATTCCCTTAACAATTGTTTGTATTGAGCCGCATTGTATTGTACCCATTCTGCAATCTGTTAAATAAAGTTTACATCCATTCATTCTGCTAGCATTAACGTTACCAAGCTGCTAGCCACAATGCTATACTGTTATAATGGCATATCCCAATCACGTTAGCACATAAGCTAATAAACTTCGCTGCTAGCCACAATGCTATACTGTTATACTGGCATATCCCAATCACGTTAGCACGTAAGCTAACAAAATCGGCGACGATCTTTTTGTGAGACTAAACTCCGCTCTTGGTGGTCAATTGTGTTGATGTTAGTTTTGTTTCATCAACAAATGAGAGGTAGAACACACAGTGAATGTATCCGTTTTGTTTATTGCACTTTTATTGCACTTTCTTTGCTGAAAAATAAATGCTACGTTGGCTAAATGGCTCACGCGAGGCATTTAAAGATGGTGGATTGTTGATTTTTAGCAGGAAGTGTATTGGCACATTCAACTTTTTTCTGATTGGTTGAAAATTGCCTTCATGTTTGAACTACATCGCCACCTACTGCTTTGGCATTGTACTACATGTAGAGCTGCCGCGGTATTGATGTTTTCCTTACCGCACAAATTTGCAAAATATTTCCTACCGCCGCGGTCTACTCTTGATAGCATATAGCCTGCCTCTAGTCTAAATGTCTATCTTTAGAGGATGACTTTGCAGCATGAATATTGTTTGGGATTCGGCATGCACGCATTCGTTATTAAAAGTGAAACACGGATTCGAAGTCTCCCCTCGGTGTCGCGAGCAGGGGTGGTAGCGGCGCGCCCGCCGGTTACCCCCCCGACCCTTTCTTCTTCTTCTTATTATAACGTTACTACTTATGATTACAAAGGCATTCGATTTGTGGCATTAACGTTAGTATAATTACACGTTCGTATTTACCGGACCATAGCAAGGCAAGCGTTACTCAATTAATATCTAAGTTCCTTTTTTTGCTCAGAGCGTGCCGAGTTGTACCCATTCTGCGGTCTGTTAATAAAGTTTTCAATCAGACAAGTGTATAGAACGAAGGGCTTTTATTATAACATTTCGTTGCAGTAAAATCATTATGCCTCGTTCCCTGAGGAGCGACGGCGTCGGTAATCCACTCCGGTCTCCGGTGGGAGCTAACGTACTATTAGCCGTGTTGTGACTGTGAGCTCTGATCAATGGCTCATGGCTGAGATTCAGGAAGTAAAAGCACTGCAAGATGCTCCAGCATGTGACGCGTATCTCTTCTGACCAATCAGTGGTCTGCAGTGTTTCATGTGACTTTTCTGGTACCCAATAGGGTCGCTTGGAATCTCGACAGAGAAGTAGGGTATATCTGCAGAGCCGCAAGCCCAAAGAGAGCGTAATAATAATAATAATATAATAAAAAACAGCGGTGATGCCGGTATTCAGCCCAACGCTGCGGTGGGCATGATGTAACAGCGATACCGCGGTAATACCGATACCGCGGCAGCTCTAACTACATGTATACATCACTGTGCTCAGGAGGCAAAAACGATGTCTAACTTGCCTGCCGTTACGTAGCGTTCTGAAAAGCGAAACTGAAACTGAAAACTGAAACGAAAACCGGGCCTAGTGTAACCGCAGCCTAAATAACCACAGCCGTGCTCTATCCCAGTGGTTCCCAAAGTCGGGGTTCGCGACCCAAAGGTGGGCCGCGAGCAGCCACGGGAGGGCCGCGAGATGATTAAGCCACTGAACTTAGAAGCAGGCCAGGACAGTGTTTCTAGTTGTATTCTAAAATCCTATTCTATTGTATTCTAAAATGTGACTATATGGTTTTATATTAACTTAATAAATAAACAAAAACTAAAAATCTACTTATTTCAACGAACATTTCAAACTAAATAACAGATTATGCACATAAAACGCTGAAAACAACCGAAGCAACAATAGTATTTTAATGAGGCTATTATTATTATCATTATTATTTTGCAACAAGTTAGCCCTCTCATAAATAGCACATATAAATGAATAACTACCTTGAACTAACTTAATAGGATTGAAGTGATATTTGGCTTAAAAAATCGGTCGCCTGGCAAAAAAATAAATAAAAAAAGCCTGACGATGTGCATTGGGCCGCGGCTCTCTGACGCCTTATTTTCTGGGCCCCGGCCTGAAAAGTTTGGGAACCCCTGCTCTATCCTACATCCCCCCCCCCAGGCTACTATTTAAATAACCACAGACGTCCCTCTCCCCCCCCCCCCCCCAGGCTAGCAGAGTCGTCTGTGGACCTGAACCTGAAGCTGATGAGGTGGAGGCTGGTTCCCTCTCTGGACCTGGACAAGGTGGTCAGCACCAAGTGTCTGCTGCTGGGAGCTGGAACTCTGGGCTGCAACGTGGCCAGGACTCTCATGGTACAGTAACTACTATGTACTGTTTGATTGATTGATTGATTAAACATTTTATTTAACAGATTGCAGAATGTGTACAATAATACAGTACGGCTCAATACACACAATTGTTAAGGGGATGCAGACCAGAGAAAGACTTTGGTTTTGTTTACACATCAGGGTCCCCCATTTTCAATTCATCATAACATTTATTACATACGTGACATACAGATAGACAGTACTGTTACATCCAGACATTTATGACATACCAGATCTACAAATATACAGTACTGTTTAAGAGTACAACGTCTGCGGCGGCTACGTGGCGTAGTGGGCAAGGCGCTCGCCACGAATGACGGAGACGCTGTGCTTGCCTGTTCGAGCCCAGCGCTCCACATTGTTTTCAGTTTAGCTGGTCGTTCATACTAATACACATTGGCCGTATTAGGGGGTGGGAAACTGATGGGTGGGGATCGGGTGTTGTGGACAGCGACTCCTACAGGTCGGTTGGTGCGCCTGCGCAGTAGAATCATGAAGTGTCGGGGGCAGCGTGAGCCTCCCACGCGTTACTCCTCGCCACTGAGAGATCGAGCTGCGCAGGTGAAAAGATGCGACTGCTGTTACCTCAAGTACCGGAGGGGACTCGTGCTATGTATGACTTAGTCCACATTGCAGCCGGCTTGTGGGAGGCAAGAAACAGCGTTCGTGACTAGGGATGGGTATCGTTAGGATTTTATCGATACTACTACTCTTATCGATACTGCTTAACGGTTCGGTACTTTATCGATACTCTTATCGGTTCTTTTTGGTTCTTTTTTTGCAAGAAAAAAAGACAATTAATTAAGAACAGAATCAACATTGCTTTATTATTTATAAATACAACTTTATAAATAAGTATTATAAATAAATATAATTTCTTCAGCAACAGCAGCAGCAATGTTCTTTTATATAACTTTATAAATAAATATAATAAATTAATATAATTTCTTCAGCAACAGCAGCAACAATGTTTTAAATGTGTCTGACTCTGAATTATAGACTTTTTATAATAAACAACAAATGCAAAAGGCTAACAGAACTGTGACACTGGTTCACCCTATCCTCTGTCATCCTTCCTCTAGCTGCTAGGGAGAAAGGACTTTGGGTGGTGGAGGGAGGGAGGATGTGTGGTGGCCCTGGGCTCACTGGCCTGGGACATAGTGGCTGACGCCTCAGCTTGACGATCTATAAAAAGTTTAGATTGTAGTATTTGTAGCTAAACAATTGTTTTGTTTATTAGCCTATTTGTAATAATTCGTTATTAGCCTAGGCAACTCCGTATCTTGGCTTACGGTTACGGCTGCAGTGGATGCAGATGGAACACTGCGCGCAAGGCAGTCGAATACGCGCATTTCTGCACACTAATATCATGTTTTGCCAACAGATGTTTTGATAAATTTATTTGCTCGTATTGCCACCCTTACTGGCAAATGTTTTGTTGCACTTGTGGCAACGTGCATTGTCGGCATTGACCCTTGTAAAGTATATCCATACTTTAGAACGCTTCGCTCTATCCGCCATGATCACGACTCAGTGGATGCAGAGCTGCTGTCTGTGTGCAGAGCGCTATAGCACGGGGCGTCGGGGCACTTTCATTAAGGAGTACCCGTATGTAGTACCCGGATGTCTATGTGTAGCACTAGCGAGCGACTCGCGAGGAGTGTGTGTAATAATTGACTCGCTGGCTGCGGCTCGCTTCTCGTGCAGAGACAGAGAGGATCGTTCGCAACTTTTAAATAATAATAATAATAATAATAATAATTTCTCTAGAGTATCGATAGCAGTACCGAGGACGTCAGAGCTTATAAATACTCCGGTATTTTCTAATATAGTACCGGTTCCCGTTTAAAACCGGGGTCCGGGGGGCATCCCTATTCGTGACAGGGGAGGGTTGATTTGGATGATACGAAATTGGGATGGGAGAAAATATAGAAAATGGGAGAAAAAGTGGATAAAAAAAAAAAGAGTACAACGCCTGTCATATAGACCCCTGGCGTTGGAAACTCTGATTAATAGACAGAGTTTCTAAGAAGAGAGTATATACATTATATACATAGCCAGAACTCTCATGGTAACTACTATGTAGCCAGAACTCTCATGGTATCAATGTGACGTAAAGTCTTTGTCCTCTTGTTTCAATGAGACATAAAGACTTTGTCCTCTTGTTTCAATGAGACATAAAGACTTTGTCCTCTTGTTTCAATGAGACATAAAGACTTTGTCCTCTTGTTTCAATGAGACATAAAGACTTTGTCCTCTTGTTTCAATGAGACGTAAAGACTTTGTCCTCTTGTTTCAATGTGACGTAAAGACTTTGTCCTCTTGTTTCTGCATCCCTTAACTAACTTCTCTCTCTCTTTCTCTCTCTCTCTCTCTCTCTCTCTCTCTCTCTCTCTCTCTGCCTGTGTGATTGATTTATCATGTTATTCATGTTCCTTACTGCAGAGCACAGTCAGTGACCCAGGCGATACATTTATCATTGTTGTGAAAACACTCCCAACTTTTATTTCAGCACATAAACCTTGACTGTATTCTCACCTTCCTCCAAGTGTTTAGACGGAAAATAACGCTTTATAGAACTTTCAGTCTCAGAAGTCGTGTAAAAACTGATTTGTAGCTCTCCCTGTAATGTAGTAGTAAGTCTTTAAATAAAAGTTGCAATCCAATAGTAATACTAATAATAATAAACGTTATGTGTACCTTTCCACAAATATAAAGCGCCCTTACAAATCGAATATATTATTATTATTATTATTAGGGATGTCCGATATTGACTTTTTTACCGATATCCGATATACCGATATTGTCATTTCCGATACCGATATCAACCGATAATGATATATGCAGGGTCCCCCCCCCCCCCCCCCCTCCAAAAAAACTGAATAATTTCAGTATATAGTATATAGTATATAAAGTTTTAATTTGAATTTTTGAAAACCGATACAGATAATTTCCGATATTACATTTGAATGCCAATATCGGACATCCCTAATTATTATTAGTATTAATAAAAGTGCCCCCGTCCTCTCTTCTTCAGGGCTGGGGTGTGAGGCACATCACGTTCGTGGACAACGCTAAGATCTCCTACTCCAACCCGGTGAGGCAGCCGCTCTACGAGTTCGAGGACTGTCTGGGAGGAGGCAAGCCCAAGGCCATGGCTGCTGCCGCCCGCCTCACCAAGATCTTCCCTGGAGTGGTGAGTACCGCCGCCGTTCATGTTGTCAAGCTGTTTGTCACTTTAGTTTCAGTCTTAGTCGTGTCATGTGTCAAATGCTTAGTCACCTTTAGTGTACTGTGTCACCGGACTGTGTACTGTGTGTATACTGTGTTACCAGGCTGTGTACTGTGTGTATACTGTGTTACCAGGCTGTGTACTGTGTGTACTGTGTGTGTACTGTGTCACCGGGCTGTGTACTGTGTGTACTGTGTGTGTACTGTGTGTACTGTGTGTGTACTGTGAGTGTAATGTGTCACCAGGCTGTGTACTGTGTGTACTGTGTGTGTACTGTGTCACCAGGCTGTGTACTGTGTGTACTGTGTGTGTACTGTGAGTGTAATGTGTCACCAGGCTGTGTACTGTGTGTACTGTGTGTGTAATGTGTCACCAGGCTGTGTACTGTGTGTACTGTGTACTGTGTGTACTGTGAGTGTACTGTGAGTGTACTGTGAGTGTACTGTGTCACCGAGCTGTGTACTGTGTGTGTACTGTGAGTGTACTGTGTGTACTGTGAGTGTACTGTGTCACCGGGCTGTGTACTGTGAGTGTACTGTGTGTACTGTGAGTGTACTGTGTCACCGAGCTGTGTACTGTGTGTGTACTGTGTGTACTGTGAGTGTACTGTGTCACCGAGCTGTGTACTGTGTGTGTACTGTGAGTGTACTGTGTGTACTGTGAGTGTACTGTGTCACCGGGCTGTGTACTGTGAGTACTGTGAGTGTACTGTGAGTACTGTGAGTGTACTGTGTGTACTGTGAGTGTAATGTGTACCCAGGGCTGTGTACTGTGTGTACTGTGAGTGTAATGTGTACTGTGAGTGTAATGTGTACTGTGTGTACTGTGTGTGTAATGTGTACTGTGTGTATAATGTGTACTGTGAGTGTAATGTGTACTGTGTGTATAATGTGTACTGTGTGTATAATGTGTGCTGTGAGTGTAATGTGTACTGTGAGTGTAATGTGTACTGTGTGTATAATGTGTGCTGTGAGTGTAATGTGTGCTGTGAGTGTAATGTGTACTGTGTGTATAATGTGTACTGTGAGTGTAATGTGTACTGTGTGTATAATGTGTACTGTGTGTATAATGTGTGCTGTGAGTGTAATGTGTACTGTGAGTGTAATGTGTACTGTGTGTATAATGTGTGCTGTGAGTGTAATGTGTGCTGTGAGTGTAATGTGTACTGTGAGTGTAATGTGTACTGTGAGTGTAATGTGTACTGTGAGTGTAATGTGTACTGTGAGTGTAATGTGTACTGTGAGTGTAATGTGTACTGTGAGTGTAATGTGTACTGTGAGTGTAATGTGTACCCAGGGCTGTGTGCTGTGAGTGTAATGTGTACCCAGGGCTGTGTGCTGTGAGTGTAATGTGTACTGTGAGTGTAATGTGTACTGTGAGTGTAATGTGTACTGTGAGTGTAATGTGTACCCAGGGCTGTGTGCTGTGAGTGTAATGTGTCCCCATGTCCCGCAGAGACGGTCCAAAACAGACCTGAGGTCAGACCTGGAACAGTAGATGTAAATGAGGCTGCATTCGTATTCAGAGACATATCGTTTGGATCTGTGACGACTCCTCTTCACGTGTGGTTCATGGAACTAGTGTTGGACGAATACAACTAGTTTTGATCTAATAGAACTAATTACTGTTGGACATGTAGGCCTGTCTGTTGAGCAGGCCTTCCCTGCTTTAAAGAACCCTTCTGCCTCTTCCGTCTGTCTCTTCTAAGAACTAACTAACTGGACTCAGAAAGCCCCTCAACACCCACTAAAACACAGGAGTGATTATCTTCTAAGACCGTTGTAACTGGACTCAGAAAGCCCCCCAACACCCACTAAAACACAGGAGTGATTCTCTTCTAAGACCGTTGTAACTGGACTCAGAACGCCCCTCAACACTCACTAAAACACAGGAGTGATTCACGGAGCGTCTCAGCCTCAGGAGAAACTCCTCGGGTGGAAAACTGCAGCAGAGAAGCCTCTTCTGGAGCTCAGGACCCCTAGCAGAACCCGGATAGATGTGTTCATTAATAGTTTGAATGACACAGTCCCAAGTGTTCCAGACTGGATGGACGTTGATAGGTGGCTATAAGGTTTGCAGGGTTCGCACAAGGTCCTTGAAGTGCTTAAAGTGCTTGATATTTTGTGGGGAAAAAAAGGCCTGTAATTCCTTGAAAACAGCCCTTTTTTTTAACAAGGTGCTTAAAAAGTCCTGTTCTGAATCAAAAAGTGTAACTAATTGTCGGAAATTGGTTTTAAGATTTTTTTTTTGTATCCACTTTTTTCTCCTTTTTCTATTTTTCTCCCCATCCCAATTTAGCCGTGCCAATTCTCCCCTCCCCTGTCTTGATCGTTGCTCGCATGTGCCCCCCACTGGCCGGTTGTATGGAGGATAGAAGCCCATCGCATGTCCCCTCCGATACATGTGGAGGCAGCCAGTCGCATCTTTTCACCTGCCAGCGCGGACTCTCATTTGGCGAGGAGTAGGAGGCGTAGGAGGCTCACACTGCCCCCGCCATTTTCCTGTCTCTGCTGTGCAGGCGCCCCAACCGACCTGTAGGAGTCGCTGTTTACAACGTCCAGATTACCACCCATCGACTTCCCACCTGCTAACGCTGCCAATTGAGTTAGTATGATGGCCGGCCCAAGCCGGAGGCAACGCAGACAGCCGGATTCGATACCGGTGTCTCATGCGTTGGTGACGAGCGCAATGTCCGGTATACTAACCCTTTCAACCTCCTCCTCCTCCTCCTCGTCTCCCCTCTTCTCCCTCTCTCTCCCTCTCTCTCCCTTGCTCCGCCCCTTCCTGTGTTTGCTAAGAGCTGAGAAGTGACTACGGTTGAACTCTGTGTATATGAAGCATAGAAGGAATCTCATAGAAGGATACTAATGCCCATATACAGTAAGGATACTCAGGAATTCGGCTATGATTTGGCATAATGTAAACTTCACGTCCTGTTAATAATACCTGGTATACACAGTAACGTCATGTCTTGACTATGTGAAACCTGAATGTTGTGTTAACAGGGATACTGGGACATAGAAACACCTTTTTCCATTTACTGTTGGCGTCTGTGGTCTGTGTGACCTCGGTTTCCATGGCGCTCGCAATATTTCATCAACGTATGAAATTTTCTCCCATCCCAATGTTAGTCGTTATGCCAATTCCCAATCCCCTTCCTGGTCGCTGCGCACTTACCCCCCACAGTCGGTCTGGGAGAGTGGAGGCTATCACGTGCTTCCTCCGACACACGTCCAGCCAATCAACCGCTTCTTTTCACCTGGCAGCGCGGACTCTCACTGAGAGGGCGTAGCGTGTGGAAGGATCACACTACCGCCCTTAGATCCTATCCGCGCTGAGCAGGCGCCCCGTTTACATCGACCCGGACCCACCCCGCCAGCTTCTCCCACCCTCTAATACTGCCAATTGTATTAGTGTGAACGGCCAGCCAAGCTGGTGACAACCCCGGGGCTGTGAGCTGGATTCGAACAGGCGAATCCAGCGTCTCCGGGGTTGGTGACGAACGCAATCTCCGCTACGCCACCTGACCGCCCTGTATACGGCCATATTAGTAATTTGGGTTGTTAAAGTGAATACAAACACGTCCTCCTGTCTTAACCCTTTCACTGCCAAAGGGTTAACCTTCTGTCGTGTGGCAGTGGGGTTAACCGGCTGTCGTGTGGCAGTGAAAGGGTTAACCTTCTGTGTGTTGTCGCAGTGAAAGGGTTAACCGTTTTGGTAGTGCAGCAGTGAAAGGGTTAACCGTTTTGGTAGTGCGGCAGTGAAAGGGTTAAGACCCTGACTCATTGTGTTCCAGGAGGTCGGAGGTCACTGGCTGCCGCGAGAGAAGACGCACAACAGACTCTCTGGGCCCGTTTATCAATATAATATTCATACATCATATCCAGTTTATCAATATAATATTCATACATCATATCCAGTTTATCAATATAATATTCATACATCATATCCAGTTTATCAATATAATATTCATACATCATATCCAGCGCAGACAAGGCGGCGCATTATGTTTTTTAATATATATACAGGTGCATCTCAATACATTTGAATATTGAGGAAAAGTTGTATTTATTTCAGTAATTCAATTCAAAAAGTGAAAACCATATATATATATATTCATTACACACAAAGTGAAATATTTCAAGCCTTTATTTCTTAAAATGTTGATAATTATGGCTTACAGCTAATGAAAACCCCAAATTCTGTATCTGTGAATTCTTATTGAATATGACATAAGACCAATAAAGAAATATATATATATATATATATTACAGAAATGTCGGTCTACTGAAGTATATGCACTCAATACTTGGTCGGAGCTCCTTCTGCATCAATGCAGCGCGGCCTGGAGGCAGCCGATATATGTCCTCAATATAAACATGTATTGAGATGCACCTGTGTTAAAGGGGTGCATGGGCTCTCCTCACGTCTCATTGTGTAGTGTGATTAGGGATGGGTACCGAATTCGGTACTTTTAAAGGTACTTACCGAAACACGTCGGTACTACCGAGTATCGATTCACGTGAGATACCGTAATTTTTTTATTTTTGTATTAAAAAAAAAAAAAAAAAAAAAAAAAAAAAAGATTACACGTATATATATTTTTTATATATTTTTTTTAACCTTTTTTCTTTTCATGTCAACGTTCACACGCACAATATGCACTTACCTAGGATTTGACTTGATTCAACAACAAAGCAGTCGGGGCAATGGCAAGCCGAAAACGGTCGAAAGTGTAGTTATTTGAAGTTTGGATTTTTTTTTCATGACTGCGGTAGGTAGATTACATTTTTATAGACTAAAGTACCGAAAAAAGGTACCGTTGGGTACCGGTATCGATTCACAGGTACCGGTACCGTATCGGTTCAAATGTGAACGGTACCCATCCCTAAGTGTGATGCGTGCCTGGTGCCTGTATGGTAGTCACTGTGTAGTGTGATGTGTGCCTGGTGCCAGTGTATATAGTCACTGTGTAGTGTGATGTGTGCCTGGTGCCAGTGTATGGTAGTCACTGTGTAGTGTGATGTGTGCCTGGTGCCAGTGTATGGTAGTCATTGTGTAGTGTGCCTGGTGCCAGTGTATGGTAGTCAGTGTGTAGTGTGATGTGTGCCTGATGCCAGTGTATGGTAGTCATTGTGTAGTGTGATGTGTGCCTGGTGCCAGTGTATGGTAGTCAGTGTGTAGTGTGATGTGTGCCTGGTGCCAGTGTATGGTAGTCAGTGTGTAGTGTGATGTGTGCCTGGTGCCAGTGTATGGTAGTCAGTGTGTAGTGTGATGTGTGCCTGGTGCCAGTGTATGGTAGTCATTGTGTAGTGTGCCTGGTGCCAGTGTATGGTAGTCAGTGTGTAGTGTGATGTGTGCCTGGTGCCAGTGTATGGTAGTCACAGTGTAGTGTGATGTGTGCCTGGTGCCAGTGTATGGTAGTCATTGTGTAGTGTGCCTGGTGCCAGTGTATGGTAGTCATTGTGTAGTGTGCCTGGTGCCAGTGTATGGTAGTCAGTGTGTAGTGTGATGTGTGCCTGGTGCCAGTGTATGGTAGTCATTGTGTAGTGTGATGTGTGCCTGGTGCCAGTGTATGGTAGTCATTATGTAGTGTGATGTGTGCCAGTGTATGGTAGTCATTGTGTAGTGTGATGTGTGCCTGGTGCCAGTGTATATAGTCACTGTGTAGTGTGATGTGTGCCTGGTGCCAGTGTATATAGTCACTGTGTAGTGTGATGTGTGCCTGGTGCCAGTGTATATAGTCACTGTGTAGTGTGATGTGTGTCTGGTGCCAGTGTATGGTAGTCACTGTGTAGTGTGATGTGTGTCTGGTGCCAGTGTATGGTAGTCACTGTGTAGTGTGATGTGTGCCTGGTGCCAGTGTATATAGTCACTGTGTAGTGTGCCTGGTGCCATTGCGCCTGCGTAGCCCAAAGTTGGGTGGTGGTGAAGGAGGCAATTTCCACCAAAATGCCATTTACCAAACACTCTGTGTTCACGTGACTCCAAATGGCCAAAACACATGCAGTGTTTTGTCTATGGACAAAGACATTTGTGAGATATTTGCACAACATTTCTAATGTGATGTTTGGCAACAGCGCCTTGTCCTCTCGGAGACTGTTACTGGGAATTGACGGAGCTGAAATATCCCAGTGACATTCTCATTGTTTTGGTGACATTGTTTCCTACCGCGCCGTTATCGAGGAGATGGATTACTGCTGTTGTTCCTGTAGCAGAGCCTGGATGACAGGGACATTTATTGGTTTCAGTCCGACCTAACCGACCGGAGTTTCTCTGTGCAGCTAGGAGACCTCCTCTCTTCTGTGGCCCCCCTTACCTGTGGGTAGGGCTGGGCGATATGGCCTAAATTTTTTATCTCAGATTATTTAAAAAAAATTAAATACGGTTTATGATTTTAATAGATTTTTTTCTCTTGAAAACTAGAAATCATTCAAATAACCTTTGTTTTTATTTGACACAAAAAAAATATCAAACCAAGATGAATTTCCCTATTGGGATTGAAGTGCAAACCTAACTTTCACCAATCTTCACTAAAAAATATATAATAATTATATATATATAAAAGGTTACTCTTGATCAAACAAAGATGAATGTCCCTATTGGTATTAATAGTGCAATAACTTGCTTTTTCACCAAACTTCACTTAAAACAAATAAAAGGTGCCTCTTGATCATCAAACAAGAATCAATTTCCCTATTGGGATTAATAAAGTGCAAATCTAACTTTCACCAAACATCACTGTTTGTAAAATAAAAGGTGACTCGTAAAAAAAGATCTATTTTAATTTTTCAAACTCGTCCTAAATCATTCATTCGAATTAATCGATAGAATCGATTAATCGCCCCCGCCTCTTCCTGTGGGGTTCCTCAAGGGTCAATCTTAGGTCCCATCCTCTTCTTACTGTACATGCTACCTTTAGGTGAAATCCTGGCCAAGCACAATATATCCTTCCCCTGCTTTGCAGATGATGTACAGATCTACCCTCTCAGGGCCACAGGACGGGTCGCACTTCAGCCACTGCTTGACTGTCTAACTGACATCAAAGCATGGATCAGTGCACATTTCCTCGACCTAAATGAGAGCAAGACCGAGATCATCATTTTTGGCGATACCTCTCCAGTCCCGTTTGCCAATGCCCTAAGGTCCTCTGGGCTCTAACATCCGGTCCTCCGTTAGAAACCTGATTATGATTCATGATTGATTATGCAAAGATATTATAAATTATGCAAATCAGCCAACGTGGTATAATTAAAATTGAGGCACTTCTTGATTATTTTTTTTAAAGATGTGGTTAAATTCCCTGGCCTCGAACCAGCCCAGGTAATACAGTCCAAGGTCAAAAACAGGCTCTCGTACAAAAAAGGATTGTTCAATACTCAGAGTTGTCTTCCGGTCCAGGGTCGGTACACAAGGGGGTTTCTCAGCCAGTCCAGGGTCCAGTACACAATGAACACCTTCTCGCCTTCACCTCTCCTCTCACTACCTCTCACCTCACAACACTCCGTTAACAACAATCACTCTCTCTCTCTACTTCGCTCCTACCTCACCTCCTCTCAACAATACACTATCTGTCCTAGTGTTTTATGTTATGTGTGTCTCTTATGTGTGTGTGTGGGATGTGGGTGATCTAATGGTACACAGGTGTGTTCTATCAGTCCTAATCAGCTGCCTAATTGCTTCCACTCCTCCCGTGGCAGTAGTATCTCCCATCCTTCACATAGCCATGAGACGGGGGGTGATATCTGCCACAATATGGTAAATACAGCATTGTTGTACATGCTATATGACTAAGCTGTCTCTCTCTACCTCTCTCTCTCTCTCTCTCTCTCTCTCTCGCTCTACCTCTCTACCTCTCTATCTCTCTCTCTCTCTCTCTCTCTCTCTCTCTCTCTCTCTCTCTCTATCTCTCTCTCTCTCTCTCGCTCTCTCTAGACGACAGAGGGTCACACCTTCAGCATCCCCATGCCGGGCCACCCCGTGAACTTCTCCGAGGCCACGTTGTCCCAGGCCCAGAGCGACGTGGAGCAGCTGGAGAAGCTGATCTCAAGTCACGACGTGGTGTTTCTCCTCATGGACACCAGGGAGAGCCGCTGGCTTCCTACCGTTATAGGTGCTAGCCAGAGAAAGGTATGGCTTCCTAGTGTTATAGCTGCTAGCAAGAGGAAGGTATGACTTCCTACTGTTATCGCTGCTAGCAAGAGGAAGGTATGACTTCCTACTGTTATCGCTGCTAGCAAGAGGAAGGTATGACTTCCTACTGTTATCGCTGCTAGCCAGAGAAAGGTATGACTTCCTACTGTTATCGCTGCTAGCAAGAGAAAGGTATGGCTTCCTACTGTTATCGCTGCTAGCAAGAGAAAGGTATGGCTTCCTACTGTTATCGCTGCTAGCAAGAGAAAGGTATGGCTTCCTACTGTTATCGCTGCTAGCAAGAGAAAGGTATGACTTCCTACTGTTATCGCTGCTAGCAAGAGAAAGGTATGGCTTCCTACTGTTATAGCTGCTAGCAAGAGAAAGGTATGGCTTCCTACTGTTATCGCTGCTAGCAAGAGGAAGGTATGACTTCCTACTGTTATCGCTGCTAGCCAGAGAAAGGTATGACTTCCTACTGTTATCGCTGCTAGCAAGAGAAAGGTATGGCTTCCTACTGTTATCGCTGCTAGCAAGAGAAAGGTATGGCTTCCTACTGTTATCGCTGCTAGCAAGAGAAAGGTATGGCTTCCTACTGTTATCGCTGCTAGCAAGAGAAAGGTATGACTTCCTACTGTTATCGCTGCTAGCAAGAGAAAGGTATGGCTTCCTACTGTTATAGCTGCTAGCAAGAGAAAGGTATGGCTTCCTACTGTTATCGCTGCTAGCCAGAGAAAGGTATGGCTTCCTACTGTTATCGCTGCTAGCAAGAGAAAGGTATGGCTTCCTACTGTTATCGCTGCTAGCAAGAGAAAGGTATGGCTTCCTACTGTTATCGCTGCTAGCAAGAGAAAGGTATGGCTTCCTACTGTTATCGCTGCTAGCAAGAGAAAGGTATGGCTTCCTACTGTTATCGCTGCTAGCAAGAGAAAGGTATGGCTTCCTACTGTTATCGCTGCTAGCAAGTGAAAGGTATGAGTTCCTACTGTTATAGGTGCTAGCCAGAGAAAGGTATGGCTAGAGCCATATGAAATCCGTTTTATTCTTTTCCAAATTCCATTTTCTTTTTTTCCAAATTCCGTTTTTTCCGTTTTAATATTTCAGAATTCTGTATTTTGCTTTGTACGCTCATTTTACCATCAGAAATAGTGTCTAATAAGTGAGAATGAATAAATGCCCACAATTTAATAAGATATAACAGTCCATTTAATAGGGCTGTCTTAAATACTTCGAAGCTTCGTTCGATGAGCATGGGATTCGAATATGAAAATAAAATTCGATTATTTATAAAAAAAAAAAGAAAAAAAAATTATATATATTTTTGCTAAATCAACTCTGCCTCTCTTTGTTAACTACAACAAGCAATGCTGTTTGTTATTTAAGATGAGGTCGGACTCGGCACTGACAGATTTGTGTTCATTGTGCTGCTTTTATAAAGCCTCAAATGACGGCTTACAATATTTCATGAAAGCAAAGTGTTTTGTTTGTCTAAGATTTTAAAAGGTTTAAACTTTACAGCACTGACAAAGTTGAACAAAGTGCTGTACAAGTCCCACAACATTAAAAAAAAAAAAAGTAAAAAAAAAAAATAATAAAAAAAAAAGAAATGTATAGTTTGATTCCATTTTTATTGCTCAATTCCGCGATTCCGTCCGCGATTCCGTGATCGCGGATTCCATATGGCTCTAGGTATGGCGTCCTACTGTTATCGCTGCGAGCAAGAGAAAGGTATGGCTTCCTACTGTTATCGCTGCTAGCAAGAGAAAGGTATGGCTTCCTACTGTTATCGCTGCTAGCCAGAGAAAGGTATGGCTTCCTACTGTTATCGCTGCTAGCCAGAGAAAGGTATGGCTTCCTACTGTTATCGCTGCTAGCAAGAGAAAGGTATGACGTCCTCCTGTTATCGCTGCTAGCAAGAGAAAGGTATGACTTCCTACTGTTATCGCTGCTAGCAAGAGAAAGGTACGGCTTCCTCCTGTTATCGCTGCTAGCAAGAGAAAGGTACGGCTTCCTACTGTTATCGCTGCTAGCCAGAGAAAGGTACGGCGTCCTACTGTTATCGCTGCTAGCAAGAGAAAGGTATGGCTTCCTATTGTTATTACTGCTAGCAAGAGAAAGGTATGGCTTCCTACTGTTATCGCTGCAAGCAAGAGAAAGGTATGGCTTCCTACTGTTATCGCTGCTAGCAAGAGAAAGGTATGGCTTCCTACTGTTATCGCTGCTAGCAAGAGAAAGGTATGACTTCCTAGTGTTATAGGTGCTAGCAAGAGAAAGGTATGGCTTCCTACTGTTATCGCTGCTAGCAAGAGAAAGGTATGGCTTCCTACTGTTATCGCTGCTAGCAAGAGAAAGGTATGGCTTCCTACTGTTATCGCTGCTAGCAAGAGAAAGTGTTGCGAAGGATCAGATTAAACCGAATATATATATTTATTTATTGATATATATTGCATAGTATTTGTATATCGTTTGATATCCCTTGTATATTCCTTGTACATATACACGGAATATCCCTTTAGTCTAGCCCATAATAGTTCATTCTCCTATTGGACAGCGGTCCACCGGCGCCAGGGACCGGCCCCCGGAGCCAAGTTCAAAGTCACCGATACGACAAGTCTGTACTTGCCCGGTCCTGCCCAGGGATACGGCGACAGAAATGAGAGTGGCACTATTTGTTCACTGTGCATATAAATATGGCGCAAGTAAATGTAGAAGTTCTTCTTACCCTTCTTCACTTAGTAACAGAACGTGAAGCCTCACCCACGATACGACGTGCGGTGAAGTATGGCCTGTTTGGCCCCAGAATAGCATTGAGACCTTGTGCGAATTAATAACTGAATTGTCAGAGTTTGGCACTGTACCGTCGAGTGTGACGTATTTCTATTAAGTTAATAATAGTCTATAGTGTATGGTGCATCGTGCGGTTAGAGTTCTAAAGTGACCAGCATCTCCAACGCTTCCTCGTGTTATCTAGAGTCTTATCCAGGCTGGGCCGACCACATGGCGCTTTCATCCGAGGAGATCTAGGCGAGGGCCGAGTGGACATGTACACTGGATTACCTACCCGACGACTGCTGAGCCCTATGCGGCTGGAATATATATTTGCTTTGGTACTGTGATTTGTGGAGCGGATAATCGCCGACGCCTGTGAGTGTTGGATTTACCCCGAGAGGAGTCAAGTCGAGTCGGCGCTCAGAGAGCCTGGGGCCGCCTAGCTTTCTTCACTGTAGAGCTACAGTCTACAAGAGAACCAAGCTGTATTCGCCTGTGGATCAAGGGACTACTGCACCGGCTTCTGTACCTGAAGTCTCCCTAGTCATCGTTGACCAGACGTTCTACTACCGACAGCTCTCCTACCCCCCTTGCCGGCTTACAACCGGGAGGACCCCCTCCAGTATATCCCGCTATATCATTAAGTGTACCATAGATGTAATTCCCTAAGAGCCAGGTTGTATACTTGCTTCCTGCGTAACCAGAGATTGGACATTCAGTGTTGATTTGCCTACGAGTACTCATTTGCCTTACAAGTGCATTCAAATCATAAATGTAATATAAATATCATATGTACCTTTTGCTCCATTAAATATTTGATTATTACCTTTGACTGGAACCGAGTTCATTGTGGGAAGTGTTCATCATATTCATATATCGTGTACTGTATGGCCAGTAGTTAAAGTACATAAAGCGGTAGTGGTTTAATGATACCATACTTATCAATACAGTCAGGGAATTGTACCCCTCAGTTACAGAAAGGTATGGCTTCCTACTGTTATAGCTGCTAGCAAGAGAAAGGTATGGCTTCCTACTGTTATCGCTGCTAGCAAGAGAAAGGTATGGCTTCCTACTGTTATAGGTGCTAGCCAGAGAAAGGTATGGCTTCCTAGTGTTATCGCTGCTAGCAAGAGAAAGGTATGACTTCCTACTGTTATCGCTGCTAGCAAGATAAAGGTATGGCTTCCTACTGTTATCGCTGCTAGCAAGATAAAGGTATGGCTTCCTACTGTTATAGGTGCTAGCAAGAGAAAGGTATGGCTTCATACTGTTATCGCTGCTAGCAAGAGAAAGGTATGACTTCCTAGTGTTATAATAATAATAATGACTTGGATTTATATAGCGCTCTTCATGAGACCCAGAGCGCTTCAGAGTCCATTATTCGTTCATACACAGTCATACCGGTGGCTATATAGGTATGGCTATAGGTATGGCTTCCTACTGTTATCGCTGCTAGCAAGAGAGAGACTCAACTCCAACCCACACATCAAACCAAAACTAAAACATATAAGAAAGTGCCATACTGTACCAAGCACAGCTTTTGCCTCTAGAGGTCACTACTGTTTGACTGCATTACAGATTCTACTTTTTTTTTTTTTTTTTGGTCTTTTCCCCCCCCCATTTTCCTCCGATTTTCTCCCATCCCAATGTTAGTCGTATGCCAATTCCCAGTCCCTTCCTGGTCGCTGCGCACTTACCCCCCACAGTCAGATCATCTGGGAGAGTGGAGGCTACCACGTGCTTCCTCCGACACACGTCCAGCCAATCACCGCTTCTTTTCACCTGGCAGCGCGGATTCTCATCGAGAGGGCGTAGCGTGTGGGAGGACCACACTATCCCCCTCGAGTCCTATCCGCGCTTAGCAGGCGCCCCGACCGAACTGTAGGAGTCGCTGTTTACAACGACCCGGACCCACCCCGCGAGCTTCTCCCACCCTCTAATACAGCCAATTGTATTAGTGCAGACGGCCAGCCAAGCTGGTGACAACCCCGGAGCTGTGAGCTGGATTCGAACAGGCGAATCCAGCTCACAGCTCCGGGGCTGGTGACGAACGCAATCTCCGCTCGGCCACCTAACCGCCTACAGATTCTACCTTTTAACCCTTTCCCCGCTGCACTACCAAACGGTTGACCCTTTCACTGTGACGATACACAGACGGTTAACCCTTTCTAGGGCTGTCTTAAATGCTTCGAAGCTTCGAACGTTCGATTCGATGGCACAAGCTTCGAACATAAAAAAAAAATCGAAGTAAAAAAAAAAAAAAAATAATCAACAAAAAAAAAATCATTTTTATTTTTTTTTTTACTTCGATTGTGTGTGTGTGTGTGTGTGTGTGTGTGTGTGTGTGTGTGTGTGTGTGTGTGTGTGTGTGTGTGTGAACTACCCATCCCAGTTAGGACAGCCGAATCCCGTCCAATCTTTCGCCGTCGACTAAAGACTCACTTCTTCAACCATTATCTGAAATGATTACAAAAAATAAAAAAAAAATCTAACCGTGACTAACCTTACTGTCATGCACTTGTCCTAATAAACTAACCTACACTGTAACACGCAACACTTTGATGAACATTGTTACTCAGCTGATAGAGTTGTACCCTTCTTGCTGTCTTGTCGTACAGAACTTGTAAGTCGCTTTGGATAAAAGCGTCAGCTAAATGACTAAATGTAAGTGTGTGTGTGTGTGTGTGTGTGTGTGTGTGTGTGTGTGTAGGTGTGTGTGTAGGTGTGTGTGTGTGTGTGTGTGTGCGCGCACCTTGTAGAATTCCACACATAAGAAAGAAAGATACTGGGATGAATAAACAAAATAGGAAATAAAATGTAGAAATGCATGCAATACATAAATAAATATGAATCTCCATATATGAAATATAACATTTAGATAAGGTGCTACTGAGATGTTTTGGTGAGTTTATTGTTTTTTTGTGGAAGTTGCCCTTCTTAAAAATGCATGAACATTCACTGATAATTGGTCTGTAGTGGAGTCTACAAGGTCTACATTGCCGGACCATGTAGAATCCGGACCTTGTAGACTGACATAATTCTGTGCATAGTTTAGTCTACACAGGCCATATTTCAAATAATCAAAATCTTACTTCATTCATCTTAAACATTCTTGATTTGGGGGATTGGTAGTTCCCATGAAATCTGAAGTTGTTCAAACGACAACAGCGATCCACCTTGAATTAAATCACACAGCCGAGTGAAACCTTGTTGGATGCGTCAGTCACGAAAGGGGCTACTTAATTAATTAATCCAACCCACTTTATTTATAGAGCACATTTAAAAACAACAACGTTTACGAAAGTGCTGTACAAGTCCGACAACATAAGATAAAAAAAAGAAAAAAAAAAAAAAAAAAAAAATTCGAAGCTTCGAATTAAAATCGAAGCTCGGCCCCGAAGCTTCGATTGCCAAAAAAAGCTTCGAAGGTCAGCCCTAACCCTTTCACTGCCAACAACAGCAGGTTAACCCTTTCACTGCCACACTACAGAAGGTTAACCCTTTACTATCACACTAGCGACGGATACCTGTTTATATTCACAAAACTAACTTCCCACCACAGTTAGGAGCCGAAACACCACAATCTTTTTATTTTAATTTAAACAAATAACACACACACACACACACACACACACACACACACACACACACACACACACACACACACACAGAATATGTCACCCCTGTTTAGAAAGTGTTACCTTGGAGCCGAGGCAGAACGACAAACCTTCAACTATAATCTCATATTCAAAAACAACGGCTCTGTTTTCACAGTGTGGTGGGTTTGCTCTGAGCCTTTTCATATCAAAGAGTTGTGATATTGGCGTGCACCCCACCCCCACATGTCCACATAAACAGAAGTACAAGGAAGCCTCATACAAAGGACATAAACAATGCGAGTGCAATCGGAAAAATTATGAAGAACAGTCAGGTACAAGGTGCATGGGCGGCAGAATCATGGGTAAAGGTAACAGCGCCTCCTCCAAATTGAGCGGCTTCCTATAATTGCTGATACTGAGCAGTACCTGGCTAACTGCTTGGCCTTCCTTTTGGGGAGACCTACTATTTGTAGGCCCCTCACAACCAACTTGTGCACATGCCCTAGGCTGCCAAAGATAAAAACTAGGAGTTTACATCTGTAGCCTAGCTGTGAGATGTTCTGCTGTAGCTGTTGGTATTTCAGCATTTTGGTTAGGAAGGCTTCTTCTGGGCGGTTAGGTGGCCGAGCGGAGATTGCGTTCGTCACCAGCCCCGGAGCTGTGAGCTGGATTCGCCTGTTCGAATCCAGCTCACAGCTCCGGGGTTGTCACCAGCTTGGCTGGCCGTCTGCACTAATACAATTGGCTGTATTAGAGGGTGGGAGAAGCTGGCGGGGTGGGTCCGGGTCGTTGTAAACAGCGACTCCTACAGTTCGGTCGGGGCGCCTGCTAAGCGCGGATTGGACTTGAGGGGGATAGTGTGGTCCTCCCACACGCTACGCCCTCTCAATGAGAATCCGCGCTGCCAGGTGAAAAGAAGCGGTGATTGGCTGGACGTGTGTCGGAGGAAGCACGTGGTAGCCTCCACTCTCCCAGATGATCTGACTGTGGGGGGTAAGTGCGCAGCGACCAGGAAGGGACTGGGAATCGGCATACGACTAACATTGGGATGGGAGAAAATCGGAGGAAAATGGAGGGGGAAAAAGACCAAAAAAAAAAGGAAGGCTTCTTCTAAGCTGTAATCAAAAGTACAGCCAACCTCAAGAATGGACACCTCCCTAAGGTTCATTTACCACAAATACATCAGGGGTGTTAGCTGTAATACTAGAGAACATGGAATCATTATTGCACAGGTTGAACATGCTTGGCTTCACAGTAGAATGCTTATACAGTGTGATGGAGGACCTAAAAATAAGAGAGATATCTTTCGCTATCAAATCTACTATTCTGTCATGCCTTCTTATGTAGAGGCCCCTGTATACATGGCAACCATTTAAGATGTGGGACATGGTTTCAGCTATTTGGTTATTGTCATGATGAATACAGTGAGGAGCATGACTGCCTGGAAACCAGATGGAGAGATTCAGTTTAGATGGTAAGACCTGTAATCTCGCTTTCAGAGTAAAGATAACAATGCACTCATCTATGGCAACATTTTTGAACACAGAGTGAGAGACAGAATGGTCCGCAGCAGGGAGCACACACACACACGCACACACACGCACGCATGCACGCACGCACGCACACACACACGCACACACACGCACACACACGCACGCACGCACAGAGAATATGTCATTCCTGTTTAGAACGTGTTACCTTGGAGCCGAGGCAGAACGACCAAAACCTTCAAATATAATCTCATATTCAAAAACAACAGCTCTGTTTTCACAGTGTGGTGGGTTTGCTGCTCTGAGCCTTTTCATATCAAAGAGTTGTGATATTGGCTTGCACCCCCGCCCCCCACCCCCGAAAGCCGGATCTGGAAGTCTGGAACCTATTTTCAGACTCTCCTGTTCCCGGAAATTAAACGTGTTTCCAGGTAAAACTTCGCCAAACATTCTGTTGCCAGGAAGTCTCTATTGAAGGTGGTGTGTAGAAACACTGGGAGCTGTTAAAGCCCCCTGTGACGTCATCAACGCACCTCAGGAAGGCCTTTGATGATTAGGTTTATTTTTTACATTTGAACAATAATGTTTTCAAAGTTGTCTGCCGACCCTTACTAGTTTACTATAGGTGTGTTGATTTATTATTTACTGACTTGGTTATTTTGATTCATGTGCACTTTGGGTTGGACGATATGGTCAAAATATCATATCCACATGTTTGTTTTAATTTTGATGGTATAACGCCATCATTTTATGGTATCTAGTTTCACAGGACAAATTACATTGTGATATGGCACGATACATTGTGATATGGCACGATACATTGTGATATGGTACATTACATTGTGATACGGTACATTACATTGTGATATGGTACATTACATTGTGATACGGTACATTACATTGTGATATGGCACATTACATTGTGATACGGTACATTACATTGTGATATGGCACATTACATTGTGATACGGTACATTACATTGTGATATGGTACATTACATTGTGATATGGCACATTACATTTTGATATGGCACATTACATTGTGATATGGCACATTACATTGTGATATGGCACATTACATTGTGATATGGCACAATACATTGTGATATGGTACATTACATTGTGATATGGCACATTACATTGTGATATGGCACATTACATTGTGATATGGCACAATACATTGTGATATGGCACGATACATTGTGATATGGCACAATACATTGTGATATGGCACGATACATTGTGATATGGCACAATACATTGTGATATGGTACATTACATTGTGATATGGCACAATACATTGTGATATGGCACGATACATTGTGATATGGTACATTACATTGTGATATGGCACGATACGATTTACTTGGGTAGATTCGGCTGCCATAGCAGCCTGGGGGAGGGGGAGGGGAGGTACAGGTATGGGCAGGGTAATAGTAGAAGACATAAATATAGGCAATATAATTTAGATCTGATCGCTGTGAGCCGCTCTGCCCCTAGTGGTGAAACTGTTTCCTCATTCTCCACGCCCTCACTGTGTCTCTGTCTGTCTCTCTTTCTCTCTCTCTCTCTCCTGTCTGTCTCTCTTTCTCTCTCTCTCTCTCCTGACCTATCTCTCTCTATGTCTCTCTGTCTATCTCTCTCTATGTCTCTCTCTCCTGACCTATCTCTCTCTGTCTCTCTCTCTGTCTCTGCCTGTCTCTCTCTCTCTCTCCTGACCTGTCTCTCGGTCTCTCTCTCTCCTGAACTATCTCTCTCTATGTCTCTCTCTCCTGACCTATCTCTCTCTGTCTCTCTCTCTGTCTCTCCCTGTCTCTCTCTCTCTCTCCTGACCTGTCTCTCGGTCTCTCTCTCTCTCCTGACCTGTCTCTCTCTCTCTCTCTCTCTCCTGACCTATCTCTCTCTCTGTCTCTCTCCTAGCTGGTGATGAATGCAGCTCTTGGTTTTGACACCTTCGTCGTGATGAGGCACGGTCTGAAGAAACCCCTGCCCAATCAGAACATCTCCTCTGGGGCAGACTCCTCCCCTTCCTCTTCCTGCACATCCTCGTCTTCCTCCACGCCGGCTGGCTCCGCCCCCTCCTCCTTGTTCTCCAACATCCCGGGTCACAAGCTGGGCTGCTACTTCTGCAACGACGTGGTGGCGCCTGGAGACGTGAGAACACACACACACACACACACACACAGAGAGACACACACACACACACACAGAGAGAGACACACACACACACACTCATAGCCCTTTCACACCACCAGGGCTCCGGTTCAAGCTCCAGCTCCGTTCTGAACCCTCTGAACCTTGGTGCTCTCTGGCGAACCAGCCCGCGTTTACACCCATTTAAGCAGAACCAACATTCCACCGTCTCCGTCATCAACGGGGGCGTTACTCAGGCGGAGGTAAAAAATTATGCGTGGAGAAAGGCTTAGCGAGCCTCAACGCGCGAGCGCACACACACACAAAAGCACACACGCACACTGTATACATTTTAAATTAATCGTTCCAGCAAAGTAGGCTTCTATTATTCAAATTACTTGTTTTAATGGGTATCATAGTAGTAAGTCCTACTGTAGAACATGACATAATAGCATGACATCTGATTTATTAATGCCAATACTGGACGAGAACCGCAATTGGCATTCGTTAGTACAGGAATATTATTAGTATTATTATTAGTATTATTATTATTATTATATTTGTGTATGTGAGAGGACATTGTGCACACACCTGCTACATGTATAGCTACCATCAGGACTATTATTATTATTATTATTATTATTAGTATTATTATTATTAGTAGTAGTAGTATTATTATTATTAATATGATATTTGTGTATGT
>NC_140170.1:189297249-189343976 GCF_963971535.1 Notolepis coatsorum
AAATTAATGAATGTGGATGAGAGCCGTGATGTAAGTGGTTGCAGCTACGGCTGTGGGGGTGCTGGAGACATGATGCAATAGACTTGTATGCACCTGAATCTCCTGAACACGGCGCGACCCATTCCTAATCGATCGGAACTAAATCGGCAGAGAAAAGGCCCATTTTTAAGCACCTATTCCCCACGCACATGCGCAGATTGCCCACGGATTGTGACGCCACGCACACCCGCCCTGGACTGTTCCATCAGAGGGGTGAGCTTCGGTGGCCAGTGTCCTTTCAGCCGAACAGGATAATGAAACAATGATCCCACTCAATGGCCAGACGCGTCTTATGGCGACATCTACAATTACCTAATTGAGTCTCCAGGTAGACTAATGTTTATATTTAAGTGCAGTGGTCTGTAGCCGCTCACACTACCACCGAAGCTCCCCCCTCTGATCGAACAGTCCAGGGCGGGTGTGCGTGGCGTCACAATCCGTGGGCAATCTGCGCATGTGCATGGGGAATAGGTGCTTAAAAATGGGCTTTTTCTCTGCCGATTTAGTTCTGATCTATTAGGAATGGGTCACGCCGTGTTCAGGAGACTCGGGCGCATACAAGTCTATTGGATCATGTCTCCAGCACCCCCACAGCCGTATCTGCAACCACTTACATCACGGCTCTCATCCACATTCATTCATTTCCTCCCCCCGCAATCTCCTCCCCGATTTCAGAATCCCGGAAGTGTTGCGGTGGTCTATAGCCCGCCCTCGGGACCGTGGTCAACAAGGAAGTACATCTGACTGAACGCAGTGCTGTGATGGTGATGTGATGGTTATGAGAGGGGAGGAGAGGAGAGGAGGGGGGAGAGAAAGAGGAGAGAGATGAGAGGGTATGAATAGGGGGAGGAGAGAGATGGGGGGATCATTATGCAGGCATTAAAGCGTTCCGTCTTGAGACGGATATCCGTCAATTTGATTAGGAGATTCCGTCATTTGATTCCGAGTCGTGACGGATTTTAACCTGAGCCAATCAGAGGCGTCAAGCAGTCATTTGCGAGCAATCGTTTACAGCGCTTTCACCCGCCTCCGCTGTGCTCAGCACCAATGGGAAGCGACCGTTTGCCTTTCAGTTTCTGTTTAGCTCTACTCGAGACCCAGAGTAAACACTGACATGCTGCAACTTTTCCGAGATAGTAAGTTCATTTTACTTATTCTAGTCTAAAGAAACATATATATTACTATTGCTATTGATAAATCTAGGCAAGGTGAATGCCACAAAACGAATGCCTTTTGTTAATCAGAACGTTATTTACGCGACAACGTGTGTTGTTGTTGCGTGTGTGTGTGCTTGCGCCGTTCGCTTTCCGTGTATGATAAATGTACATATGAATGTTAATACATCTAGTTAACGTTAATGCCACAAAACGAATGCCTTTGTTAATCAGAACGTTATTTGCGTTATTATTTGTTTTTTTCTAACGGAAACCTAGGCTACTGGGGGCTGTCTGTTCCGTGTGCCGCAACTATTTCAAAAAGAAAAACAGAAACAACACATTTGTCATTGTCGTGTTACTTCACAGTACCCCCTCCTAATGTACAGTCTCTTCCCCATCATATGTATAATCTCTGTTAGGATCTCTGGGTAACAGTACTGTATATTTGCATATCGTATATGTCACAAATGTAATAGTACTATCTGTAGTATGTCATGTATGTCACTATGAATTTAAAATGGGGGACCCTGATGTAAACAAGACGAACGTGTTTCTCTGGTCTGCATCCCCTTAACAATTGTGTGTATTGAGCTGTACTGTATTGTACCCATTCTGCAATCTGTTAAATATTGATTGATTGTTATTAACAGATTGCAGAATGGGTACAATACAGTACAGCTCAATACATACAATTGTTAAGGGGATGCAGACCAGAGAAAGACTTTTGTCTTGTTTACATCAGGGTCCCCCATTTTCAATTCATCATAACATATATCTGACATACAGATACAGTACTGCTACATCTATACATTTATGACATACCAGATTTACAAATACAGTATTGTTTGTGATACAAAAATAGTCTAAAAAAAGAGAGTATATACATTTGACGTAGAAATTGTACACTGGTGGAGGTTGGGTAGGTGGGGGGACTGTACATTGGAGGTGGTTGGGTGGGTGTGATGGGGGGGGGGGGGTTGTAAGTAACTGTACATTGGATTATCGACGAAACCTTACTTGGTCCCAAGAAGAGGGTCTTGTGTATTAAATAAAGTTTTCATTCATTCATTCACTCTGGATCTGGTAAATCCAGTAGAAATACACACAATTGTTAAGGGGATGCAGACCAGAGAAAGGCGTTTGTCTTGTTTACATCAGGGTCCCCCATTTTCAATTCATAGTGACATTTATGACATACACAACATACATGACATGACATTTATGACATAGGGACATACATGACTTACAGGTATATAGTACTGTTACATTTGTCACATGATATGCAAATATACAGTGCTGTTACCCAGAGATCCTAACAGTAAATATATACGTATGATGAGGAGGAGACTGTACATTAGGAGGGGGTGGGTGGTAAAAAATATATACAAATGGTGGGGAGGAGACTGTCCATTGTTGTTGTGGCATAATTGCGAAACGTGTTTAGTCCCTTGTTTGTATGATAACAAGCCTTTTAGTTCATCGTTCAAAGTAATGGGAAAAGGGTTCTAGCTCGCCATCAATCAGAAGCTAGCCACAAGACTTGCATTCACGCTCTCCAGCACACAGCCTCCCTGCCTGGCACAACAACCACAACAGTAGGGTCTATAGTCACAGTCGGGACAGTAGACTCCCTTAAAACGCTAACGCTATTAAAAAAAAAAAACAGTGGAGGTTAAAATAAGAATATGACTTTGCCAGAAAAAAAGTTCAGTCAGGAGATTTTTTTTTGCTTTAATCCCTGTGTCATTATGTGGGGAGGATGAGGTGTGTGTGTGTAACAATGAGATGACGTGTGTGTGTAACAACAAGGTGTGTGTGTGTGTGTATGTACAGTATGTGTAACAATGAGATGATGTCTGTGTGAGTACACCATGTGTGTATGCGTAACAAGGCCTGTCTGCCCCTCTTATGAAACTATTCCAAATATATAAACCGGCACATTAAACTGCTACTGGATGGTTTTACTGTGTAGACACAGTGCCACCTGGTGGTCATTGCATGCACCGCATCGCAGGTATCACTGAGAGAACAGAGCCTTGTGAATGATCTTCTGTTCAGACTTACTCTTCAGGCGGGGGCTTCAAGTTGTCCCTGTGTTTGGTTGTGTTCCCTCTGGGTGCTCTGGTTGTGTTCCCTCTGGGTGCTCTGGAACGAGCTCCCCCAGGACTTACGTGTCCCCCCCCCCCCCCTGCAGCTGAAAACCCACTTGTTCAGGTTGGCGTTTGGCCATGTACACACTTTTTTGATTGATTGAAGGTTATTTCAAATATGCAACAACAACAATAAACAAACAACATGTACAGATATCGCCTTAAGCCATTCAAATATATAAATAATAATAATAATAATAATAGATTCAATTTGTACCGCACTTTATATTCGCGAGAATCTCAGGGTGCTACAGGAGATATAGACAAAAAGTTAAATGAATAAAACAATTCAAATGAATAAAAACAATTCAAATGAATAAAACAACCAATGAAATGGAAGAACATAAAAGTAAAATAAAATAAAATAATAATAAAATGAATAGAAGTAAAAAGAAAAGTAAAAGAGAAATTCAGGCAAAAGCCTTGTTAAAAAGAAATGTTTTTAGGCCCCTTTTAAAAGCCTCGACGGACTGTGGTGCTCTCAGGTGGATGGGGAGAGCATTCCACAGTCTGGGTGCGGCGGAGCAGAAGGCTCGATCGCCCATGGTGTGCAGCTTAGTCCTGGGGGCTTTGAGGAGGTAGGCTGTGCCGGAGCACATAATAAATAAAACATAATAACATAACATTTACATAATAAAAAAAACAATAGACTAACTCAATTTTGTCATTACATAATTTGAAAAGGCGTGGGAAGAAGTATACACTTAATTAATTCTACCCCTTTTTACTCAAATCGTACTTTATATACTTTACTAATTTAGTCGTGCCAATTCCCCCCTCCCCTTCCTGATCGTTGCTCGCTGCTCGCATGTGCCCCCCACTGGTCGGTCTAGGGAGGGTTGATGGATACTATCGCATGTCCCCTCCGATACATGCGGAGTCAGCCAGCCACTTTTTTTTTTTTTTTAAACTTTATTTTTTAGCGTTTATCGCTTTTCTGGTCAAGCATGACCGACAGAAACAGGTTGAAATGGGATGTAGAGCAGGGGAAGACATTCTGAGAAATGACGGCGGGTCCGGGAATCGAACTCGTGTCCCCCAGATCCGTGACGAGCACGGTTTTCCCCGACGCAGAAATAGCGGCGAGATATGCGGTGAGCTACGGGAGCTCCCCCAGCCACTTCTTTTCACCAGCCAGCGCGGACTCATTGGTGAGGTGTAACGTGTGGGAGGCTCACACTACCCTCAACATATCCCTTCCTTGCTGTGCAGGCGCCCTGACCGACCTGTAGGGGTAGCTGTTTACAACGACCAGATTACCACCCCACCGGCTTCCCTCCCGCTGACTCTGCCAATTGAGCCAGTATGACGGCCGGCCAAGCCGGAGGCAACGCTGACAGTCGGATTTGATACCAGTGTCTCTCGCGTTGGTGACGAGCGCTTAGTCCGCTGCGCCACCCAGCCGCCCATACTTTACTAATTTATAACTACCTGCTCTCTTTATGGTCAGACTTATAATGAATCAAATTAACTTAAAAAGATTAATTTCTTGTTATTATTTGCCAAAACTGTATAGTTCTTCTAGCCATTTTAAATACGTACATATATACAACTACATACCTACATATATATACATACATACATATACACACAGCCAGTTGAATTGTTGATTTAGTTTTCCTGATTTAGTCCTTGCCTGTCTTTATGTTGTATGTTCTCGTAATGTTTTCATGAATCACCCTGTTCTTTTTTGTTTTTAAACATGTGATTCATGTGCATTCGTGCTGGGAAGGTGCTATAGAAATTAAGTTTTACTTACTTACTTACGCTGGTTTCCTCCCCCACCATACAAGACATGCATGCTGTGTACATATTGTACTATGTACAGTGCATACTCCTGTCATTGTTAATGACTATGAATCACTAACCCACCCATCTACATTCATTGCGCGCACACCCACATGTTCACACTCACTTTAAACAAACGGGCACCTTTAACATTCACTTTAGACCAGGGGTCTCAAACTCAATTTACCTGGGGGCCGCTGGAGGTAGAGTCTGGGTGAGGCTGGGCCGCATCAAATATTATATATATGATTTATCTTTTTTTTTTTTTTGCAAAATCAACTCTGCCTCTCTTTGTTAACTACAACAAGCTATGCTGTTTGTTATTTAAGATGAGGTCGGACTCGGCACTGACAGATTTGTGTTCATTGTGCTGCTTTTATAAAGCCTCAAATGACGGCTTACAATATTTCATGAAAGCAAAGTGTTTTGTTTGTCTAAGATTTAAAAAGGTTTAAACTTTACAGCAATGACAAAGTTGAACAAAGTGCTGTACAAGTCCCACAACAGTAAAAAAAAAAAAAAAAAAAACGTTTTTAATTTTTTTACTTTGATGTCAAGTAGGGAGCCGCAAAATATCATCCAGCGGGCTGCAATTGTCCCGCGGGCCGCGAGTTTGAGACCCCTGCTTTAGACACATTAAAACACATTTAACACTATACTGTAGAAATCGTCGGAAAGGAGAAACGCACAATTTCTATCTTGCGACAACACAAAGCCGTGTGTCATTTATTTCATTTATAGCACAAGTGACAGCTGTCAGAACTATGCCGTGCTACTTGCTAGCCTCTGACAGCTCGTAGTAACCAAACATTTATGAATGAAATCCCACACAGGGGGTCTTCTCTCAGCCCAACCCCAAAACCAACCTCCTTAACACATTCCCTGCACTTTCAGCATCTTATACCATTCTCTGCCAGTACTGTAAGTCTATGGAGATGTTCACCTTCTTTGCAGGGCTATAACTTTTTAAATTGTATTGCTAAATTGACATTACTATGGCCCATTCAACATCGATTATCTATCGTTCAGGATGTAGGAACGTTTTACTTTTTCATTCACACATTCATACGAAAATACCGTCTAGAATATAAATATGTTTTTATCGTTTTCTGCAGTAATTCCTAGAACGTGAGATATAGGCATAAATGCATATATAGATTAGCAAATGCCGTTTGTTACCGATCCACGCTATATAAAAAATTGATTATTGATTTATGGCAGCGATCCATATCCACAGTGTGTGGCTAGAGTCCCGCGACGATATGCGAGTGGCCGGACGGATTTAGGAGACGCACCGATATCCAACCGGCCATTTCCAGTTTGGCAACTCGCCGATCATCCACCAGGGGGCAGTATTGAAGCGTTGCAGAGTTGTGCCGGCTCACACAGCATCAGGGCTGCGTGAGGGAAATATGAATACCATGGCGAAAATATGAAATATGATCTCAATAACGTCGTACGTCGTGGATTGGCAGAATTCGCATGAACTTGAAACACGTCGTACAACGTGATTGGCGGGGAAAGTGTTAAAGTGACAGTGCCCCATCAACACATCAAAACATTACAATGGTGAATTATGTCTATAGAACCCACTACAACAAAAACATTTTTTAAATCTATTTATTACAAAAAGATGTGCACTACATCCATACCTATTTTTAGCATTTAGCATTTAGTACTTTGTAGTTTAGGTTGTACTTTACTTTGTATGCTGTATATTTTGTATAATGTTTGGACTTTTTTCTTTTAAACTTTCTTTTACTGTATGACGCACAATCTCAGGGGGTTTATACAGAACCAAGCATTTCACTGTAATGTACATGTACTGTACTTTATATGTGACAAATCAAAATCAAATTAAATGTATTTGTGCAGGCACGTGCACACATAGAGCCCAAGGGGTGCTTGAGCACCTGCCCTTTTGAGGCTCATAAAAAGGTTCCCTTAAAAAAAAAAACGTTACGCCTATAGACTGCCCTTCCAACTGAAATATTTCAGGATAGAATCAAAATATTAGGTAAAGAGAGAGAGATGCCCCATATTCCATTGCAGTTTGCACGGCCTCCTCAGCGTGCCTCTCCGCGGACCTATATATTTTATGCATAGCGTGGTGGTGATGATGATGATAGAAACCGCTGTGGCGCATACAGTTGAATGCTGGTATTACACTCATTGAAGGACACGAAGAAGTCAAGTCCGATGGGATTTGGGAATCTCAAATACAAATCGGGATTGGAATAAAAAATGCATTTATATTAAACAATACAGAATATAGCACTTCTTGGGGTCTGTAGGGTAAGCACTTATTCCCTCCCCCCTTATCGGTGATAAAAGTGTCTTTCAAGGATAAGTGAGCTCCTGCACTGATTATTATAGTTCAATATTCAATATTTTATCACCAAAACCCCCCAAAAACCATAAAAAGGGGGCCCCCCGCCCGAAAAGGGCCCTTAAAAATCGGGCTTGTGCGCTTCACACGCTCGGTTAAAACACACACAGGTATAGTGCCCTTTTTAGCCTTTGAGCACCTGCCCCTCTAAAGTCCTGTGCACGTCCCTGTATTTGTAGATCCCGAGATCACACGGAAGTGCCCCCATGGGCTTTACAAAGTCAAGAAGAAACATCACAATAGATCCAGAACAAAAAGCACCATAAAGTCCACACATGCGACACTCCCAGACTTTCCCCGATGAAGACGAGGAACGACTCACGAAAACCTAGCAATAGGGAAAAAAACGATTTGATGTCGGTGATAATATAACGTTGCTAGGGATGACCGATGGATGGAGAATAGAACAGGCGAATAATTGGTATGCATTTATAATACATGTAATGAAACACATATACATACATGGTAGCAATAGTATCTAAAGTACGTAAGAACATTTTAAAATTCAAATAAAATAGAGCTAAGAACAAAAAAAAAGCATAGGAATACGAGACGAGTGAAACAGAACTTGAAACGTGTCCGAGGTGCTGGTCAGTCCTCAGGATCCTGGCCGTGGCCCACTGCACAAGTAGTTCGTTAATAAAGTATAACCAGTGGTGAAAAGTAACTAAGTATTTTTACTCAAGTACTGTACAATTCTGAGCTACTTGTACTTTATGTGAGCATTTTAATTTTAGGGAACTTTATACTTTTACTCCACTACATTTCAAAGGAAATATTGTACTTTTTACTCCACTACACATCAGTTAGGCATAAAAAAAAAAAAATTGTTTGGTTCCTGTTGGTTGTCAGTTAAGGCCATGGGTAGGTAGGGAATTTATTTAATTTTTTATTAAATTTTTTCCCACGGCGACTATGGATAGGGAATTTCTTTATTTAATTAAAATGTTCACGACAACATGGATGCATGTACTCTGCCAGCATGTTTAATATCCATAATACTAAATGTTTGACTAAGATTTTTATGAAACTTTATTGAAAAATAAAATAAAAAAAATGTATTTAAACTCATAAAATAAATTGGGTCGCACCTAAATCGGCAGGGTCTGTCGGCAACCGGAACCAAATATTTTTTTAGGTCTTACTAGTTACTTTGAAGGAAAATATTTTGCATGGAAAACATGGCAACATTTTTTGAAGATTATATACGTTCACATTTGAAGCCTACCAACTTCAATCAAGAGGACATAATCAGAGCAGCATAACTGTAGGTTCGGTAGGTTTGAGATCAGGCGGGCCGCTCTGTTTTGAATGAGTTGAAGAGGCTTGGTGGCAGTGGCCGGGAGGCCAGCGAGCAGTGCGTTGCAGTAGTCGAGGCGGGAGATGACTGTTGATTGGACGAGGAGTTGGGTGGCTTCTTTTGTCAGGAAGGGGCGGATCCTTCTGACGTTGCTCAGGAGGAATCTGCAGGTTCTGGTTGTCGCTGCGATGTGAGCAGAGAAGTTCAACTGGTCGTCGAGGACGACACCAAGGTTCTTGGCGGTCGGGGACGCGGTCACAGCTGCATTCTCGACTGTGATGGAAAGGTCGGTCAGGGGGGAGGATTTGGCCGGCAGGTGGAGCAATTCTATTTAGCTTAGGTTCAGTTTGAGGTGGTTGGTCGTCATCCAGGCGGAGATGTCGGACAGACAGGCCGAGATCCGCTCAGAGACGTGGATATCTGAGGGAGGGAAGGAGAGGAAGAGTTGAGTATCATCGGCATAACAATGATATGAGAAGCCATGAGACATGATAAAGAAGCTTTGGCATTAGTAATGGTTTTGGAGAATGTTAACAAGAGGTTGTGATATGTGTCGATGTCAGCAGTGAGGTGTGACTTTCTATACTTCCTCTCAGCCGCTCTCAGGACCTGTCTTGGATACACAAACATCATGTAGAATGCATACTTTTACTTTAGATACTTAAGTACATTCAAAGTGCAGTACCGGCCAGATCCTGGTATTGGCGCTGTCTCGATAATGCAGCTTCCCCTGTTGCAGACGGGGTGTCACTTTTTTTCCGCTCCGGGTTAGCTTTTCTGTTAGCCTAAAGCTATGGCTTTACCAGATCGCCTGGAATACCTTTTGCGACGCCGAATTCAGTATGCAGTAATTAAAGGAATATAGCATCAGCCAATGGACATATCGATCTACCAGATGGCGATCAAATAACTGGGAAATTCTTTTTGGAATCCAACCGGCCACAGGTAAGAGCGATTTGACGTAAATTTCACCATGACACCATTCACCATTGTAGCCTATAATAACAGCATAATAACCGGTTTTAATAAACAACAGTAGCATGTGCATCTTTTAGATCAATTAGGCTATGAAAATTAGGCTGCCTCTAAATATAAAAATGAATGAAATAAGAATGGTTTGTTTCACTTAAAAGAATTATATATAAAAATAATTCGACTCTGACATGAAATTTGAATGTGGAGACTGTTTTAGAATATTAGAAAATTCGAATATTCTAACTGATCCCTACTTGAGAGTGCCTATATGTTTATATACACAGGTGATACATACTAAAGATCAACATGTTTATAATACCAGACATGCAGCTATGGAAAGATTCACGCTTCCACTACCCAAAACTAATTAATTAAAGAAAACTGTAATGTATAGAGCTATGTCAAACTGGAACAAACTGCCATTACATCTAACACATATTATCAGTAAGACACGTTTCAAAAAGAAATTGAGAACAGCGATGTTACAAAAAGAAATCATTTTATGATATACTCTTTTACTTTTTTTTTTTTTTACTCAAATTAGGGCATTTGTGTGGTGGTAGGTGAGAGTTCTGACTTCTGTGGCGCTTCATTCATGTAGACAGACAAATGACTACAATACTGTCATTATTATTCTTTGTTTTGGTGTTGTTGCTTGTACAATGTGCATGGACGTATTGTTTTATTCTGATTGTACAATGATTTTATGTTTGAATGTGTTATGTTATTTTGAGAGGACCCCAGAAAGAGTAGTTGTTGTCCCTAATGGGGATCCTAAATAAACTAAACTAAACTAAAAATGGAAAGAGAAGGGAACTCTAACGCTAACAACCACCCATATGAACACAATGACCTCTCTCCATGTATAGCTATTATCATTAGCATGCTAACACTGACTAGACAGTAAGAACACTTCTCTGCTCATGCCTCTTTGTCTGTCACTCACTCTCTGGTTACCCCGGCTCTTTGTACTTGGAACCTGAGCGCCACCTGGTGGTTAAGACCTACCGTCGGGGCTTTTCCCCAATGAAATAACATCTGTGGCTTCCTGTTTACTCCAGCCCTGCATCATGCAGGATATCTGCTCTCATTGGTCTATGCTGCCCCCTGGTGGAGGTTTGTGCTATATTGAGTGCGTCTTTCTAGTTCATTCATCCATCCATCCATCCATCTATCCCTTCATCCATCCGTCCATCCACTCACTCACTCACTCACTCACTCACTCACTCACTCACTCACTCACTCACTCACTCACTCACTCACTGTCTTTTTCTCCTTGCTTTCATTTCATCATGTGATTGTCCTTCATCTCTCTCTCTCTGTCCCTTCCTCTCTCTTTCCCTGTCCATTCCTCTCTCTCTCCCTATCTTTTCCTCTCTCTCTCTCTTCCTCTCTCTCTTCCCCCCTCGCCCCCCCTCTCTCTCTGTCCATTCCTCTCTCTCTCTATCTCTCATCCTATCTCCCTGTCCCTTCCTCACTCTCCCTCCACACCTCCGTCTCTCCCCAACCTCTCCACCCATCCCTCATGTATCACACTCTCCCTGCAGCTGTCTTTCTATCTATCTATCTCTTTCCATGTATCTCCCTCTCTCCCTCTCACTCTTTCTCTGTGTCTCACTCTCTCTCACACTTTATTTCACTCTCTACCATAATCTCACTCTATCTCTCATTCACGCTATCGCACCCCCATCTCTCACTCTCTCACTATATCTTACTCACCCATTATATCTCCCTCTCTCTTTCTCACTTCCTTTCTCTCTCACACACGATCCCTCTCCATCTCATTCTTTATCTTTATCATTCTTTCTCACTCACAATCTCTCACCCTCTCTCTCTCTCTTTCACTCTTTATCTTTCTCATTATCTCTGTCTCTCACTATATCCCTCTCTCACACTCTGTCTCTATCACAACACATTATCACTCTCTCTCCCTCTCTTTACCATTCACACTCTCCCTCCAATGCCCCCTTTCTCTCTCTCTGTCTCTTCCTCCACCCCTGCCTCTCTCCCTCCAGCCCCCCTCCTTCCTCCAGCCCTCTTCTCTCTACCATTCACTCTCTTTTCAAGCCTCTCCTCCTACTCCTCCTCCTCCTCCCATCTTCTTGTGTGGGATTTTAATTAAGATTAACAGTTCAGAGGAAGACATATAAAAAGAAGAAAGGGGAGAAAGGAGAGAGAGAGAGAGAGAGAGAGAGAGAGAGCGAGAGAGGGAGAGAGAGAGGGAGAGAGAGAGGGAGAGAGAGAGGGAGAGAGAGAGGGAGAGAGAGAGGGAGAGAGAGAGGGAGAGAGAGAGAGAGGAGAGAGAGAGAGAGAGAGAGAGAGAGAGAGAGAGAGAGAGAGAGAGAGAGAGAGAGAGATGGAGAGAGAGAGAGAGAGAGAGAGATGGAGAGAGGGAGAGAGGGAGAGAGGGAGAGAGGGAGAGAGGGAGAGAGAGAGAGAGAGAGATGGAGAGAGGGAGAGAGGGAGAGAGAGAGATCCTGGATCAGCCCTGGCACACATGCTCCCAGCACTAGAGCTACTGTACAGAGGGAGCTAATTAACATGCAGAGCAACGTGCTTCTCTGTGATGGATGGATGGTATAACAGCTAACTGTCTCTCTCTCTGTGATGGGTGGATGGTATAACAGCCTAACTGTCTCTCTGTGATGGATGGATGGTATAACAGCTAACTGTCTCTCTCTCTGTGATGGATGGATGGTATAACAGCTAACTGTCTCTCTGTGATGGATGGATGGTATAACAGCTAACTGTCTCTCTCTCTGTGATGGATGGATGGTATAACAGCTAACTGTCTCTCTCTCTGTGATGGATGGATGGTATAACAGCTAACTGTCTCTCTCTCTGTGATGGATGGATGGTATAACAGCTAACTGTCTCTCTCTCTGTGATGGATGGATGGTATAACAGCTAACTGTCTCTCTCTCTGTGATGGATGGATGGTATAACAGCTAACTGTCTCTCTGTGATGGATGGATGGTATAACAGCTAACTGTCTCTCTGTGATGGATGGATGGTATAACAGCTAACTGTCTCTCTCTCTGTGATGGATGGATGGTATAACAGCTAACTGTCTCTCTCTCTCTGTGATGGATGGATGGTATAACAGCTAACTGTCTCTCTCTCTGTGATGGATGGATGGTATAACAGCTAACTGTCTCTCTCTCTGTGATGGATGGATGGTATAACAGCTAACTGTCTCTCTCTCTGTGATGGATGGATGGTATAACAGCTAACTGTCTCTCTCTCTGTGATGGATGGATGGTATAACAGCTAACTGTCTCTCTCTCTGTGATGGATGGATGGTATAACAGCTAACTGTCTCTCTCTCTGTGATGGATGGCTGGTATAACAGCTAACTGTCTCTCTATCTCTGTGATGGATGGATGGTATAACAGCTAACTGTCTCTCTGTGATGGATGGATGGTATAACAGCTAACTGTCTCTCTGTGATGGATGGATGGTATAACAGCTAACTGTCTCTCTCTCTGTGATGGATGGATGGTATAACAGCTAACTGTCTCTCTCTCTGTGATGGATGGATGGTATAACAGCTAACTGTCTCTCTCTCTGTGATGGATGGATGGTATAACAGCTAACTGTCTCTCTCTCTGTGATGGATGGATGGTATAACAGCTAACTGTCTCTCTGTGATGGATGGATGGTATAACAGCTAACTGTCTCTGTGATGGATGGATGGTATAACAGCTAACTGTCTCTCTCTCTGTGATGGATGGATGGTATAACGGCTAACTGTCTCTCTCTCTGTGATGGATGGATGGTATAACAGCTAACTGTCTCTCTCTCTATGATGGATGGATGGTATAACAGCTAACTGTCTCTCTCTCTGTGATGGATGGATGGTATAACAGCTAACTGTCTCTCTGTGATGGATGGATGGTATAACAGCTAACTGTCTCTCTCTCTGTGATGGATGGATGGTATAACAGCTAACTGTCTGTCTCTCTGTGATGGATGGATGGTATAACAGCCTAACTGTCTCTCGCTCTGTGATGGATGGATGGTATAACAGCTAACTGTCTCTCTCTCTGTGATGGATGGATGGTATAACAGCTAACTGTCTCTCTCTCTGTGATGGATGGATGGTATAACAGCTAACTGTCTCTCTCTCTGTGATGGATGGATGGTATAACAGCTAACTGTCTCTCTGTGATGGATGGATGGTATAACAGCTAACTGTCTCTCTCTCTGTGATGGATGGATGGTATAACAGCTAACTGTCTCTCTCTCTGTGATGGATGGATGGTATAACAGCTAACTGTCTCTCTGTGATGGATGGATGGTATAACAGCTAACTGTCTCTCTCTCTGTGATGGATGGATGGTATAACAGCTAACTGTCTCTCTCTCTGTGATGGATGGATGGTATAACAGCTAACTGTCTCTCTGTGATGGATGGATGGTATAACAGCCTAACTGTCTCTCTCTCTGTGATGGATGGATGGTATAACAGCTAACTGTCTCTCTCTCTGTGATGGATGGATGGTATAACAGCTAACTGTCTCTCTCTCTGTGATGGATGGATGGTATAACAGCCTAACTGTCTCTCTCTCTGTGATGGATGGATGGTATAACAGCCTAACTGTGTCTCACAGGACACACATGACACACACAGGACAGAGGACGTGTTCTAACAGGACGACACACAGAGAACGTGTTCTAACAGGACGACACACAGAGAACATGTTCTAACAGGACGACACACAGAGAACGTGTTCTAACAGGACGACACACAGAGAACATGTTCTAACAGGACGACACACAGAGAACGTGTTCTAACAGGACGACACACAGAGAACGTGTTCTAACAGGACGACACACAGAGGACATGTTCTAACAGGACGACACACAGAGAACGTGTTCTAACAGGACGACACACAGAGAACGTGTTCTAACAGGACGACACACAGAGAACATGTTCTAACAGGACGACACACAGAGAACATGTTCTAACAGGACGACACACAGAGAACATGTTCTAACAGGACGACACACAGAGGACATGTTCTAACAGGACGACACACAGAGAACGTGTTCTAACAGGACGACACACAGAGAACGTGTTCTAACAGGACGACACACAGAGAACATGTTCCAACAGGACGACACACAGAGAACGTGTTCTAACAGGACGACACACAGAGGACATGTTCTAACAGGACGACACACAGAGAACGTGTTCCAACAGGACAGAAAGGCTGTTTCTCCAAAGCCTGTTTTGGGGATTCAAACTTCGTCAGGGTTTTTCTAACAGACGTTCGAACCTTCGTTTTTTAATTAAAAAAAAATTCAAACTTAGTTTTTTATAAATTATTTTTTTATACCCTCAAACTAAATCCTCAATTTGAATGAAGTGATTAATCTGATTAAATTAGTATTTTCTTTTATTAAATCAACTTTTCAGCCCCAGACCCAGCCCAGGGAGAAGCCCCAGCCAACTAAATCAATTAAATCAACTTTCTTTAATGAATATAACTCATCAGTTTCTTTTAATACTATAATATTAGTGTAGCCTAATCGTTATCTGCAACTGTGAAGAAAAACCCCATTTAACCAAGTTTCAAGTTTTGTTTTATTTGTCACAGTGAAATGCCTGGTTCTGTACGAGTCTCCTGAGATTGTGCTTCATACAGTAAAAAAGTTAAAAGAATAAAGTCCAAACACTATACAAAATATACAATACTGTACAAAATGAGGTACGACTTTTCTTTTTATACAAAATGCTCAAATGAGGTATGGATGTAGTGCAAATCTTTTTGTAATACATAGATACATTATGGCGTAATGTTTAAAGTGTCTAAAAAGGGAATGTTAAGGTGTGCATGTGGATGTGTGTGCAATGAGTGTAGATGGAAGGGTTGATGTTGCACAGAGTCGTTGAGCATCCTCCTGACGGCCTGGTGGGGATAGAAGCTGCTGTACCACGAGACTCCGGTAGCGGAGAGAGTCGGCAGGGCTCGCACAAGGTCCTTGAAGTGCTTAAAGTGCTTGATCTTTTACAAAAAAAAAAAAAAGTCAAGGCCTGGAATTCCTTGAAAATAACAAGGTGTTTAAAAAGTCCTTGAAATTCAAATCAACCATTCACATCGAAAGGTTTGTTCATCGATGATAAAATTGTTCTGAATCAAGAAATAATACTTTTTTTTTTAAGTGTAAATAATTGTCGGAAATTGGTTTGACTTTTAAGCCATACATATTGGATCCGTTTTTTTTATAAAAAAAAAAAACAGCATTTAAAAGTGAATTGTATCCTTTGCCATTTTAAAATGAAAAATAGTGCTTAGGAAAATACTTGAAAGTTCTTGCATTTAATTTTGCAATGTCTGTGGGAAGCCTGAGGCAGTCTAATGTTGACTCCTCTTCATTACCAGAGATCATCCCGGTCTTCTTCAACACGTTCTGTTCTCATATGTGACAGGTTATGTTTGGGTAGATCTCAGCCTACCGTTCACACACTGCCACTGATGTGGAAAAGGGCTGGAAATGTACCCCGTGAAACGGGAAAGTCTCCAGGCTCCAGGTAATTCACCCTTGTGAAAACCAGTGCACCTTTACGGCACAAGGAATTCTTTCTGGTACGTCAGTGCAACAATAAACATATAGCAAGAAGTAAGAAAGTCGGATTGTACTGCAGGTCAAACAAGTACTGCAGTCAAAAGATATGAAATAGAATATTTCCAAGAGTGATAAAATGTTTTTATTTGGCCTTTAAAGAGAAAGAGCTGTGCCATGTGTGCAGGAGTGTGCAGGACATTGATCAGGGAACAAAGGGTTAACAGGCAGATGTGGACACTGATTGTTGGATTCGTGCGGCGATGCAGAGCCAGTGCAGGTCCCTAAGAAGTGGGGTGACATGGGCTGACTCTGGTAGGTTGGAGATCAGACAGGCGGCTGCGTTCTGGATGAGGTGAAGAGGCTCGGTGGCGGTGGTCGGTAGACCAGCGAGCAGTGCATTGCAGTAGTCGAGGCGGGAGATGACTGTTGATTGGACAAGGAGCTGAGGAACACCTTACCTATGGACATTAGGGAGGCTAGATAAAGCTATGGAACACCTTACCTATGGACATTAGGGAGGCTAGATAAAGCTATGGAGTACCCTACCTATTGACATTAGGGAGGCTAGATAAAGCTATGGAACACCCTACCTATGGACATTAGGGAGGCTATATAAAGCTATGGAACACCTTAACTATGGACATTAGGGAGGCTAGATAAAGCTATGGAACACCTTACCTATGGACATTAGGGAGGCTAGATAAAGCTATGGAACACCTTACCTATGGACATTAGGGAGGCTAGATAAAGCTATGGAACACCCTGCCTATGGACATTAGGGAGGCTAGATAAAGCTATGGAACACCCTGCCTATGGACATTAGGGAGGCTAGATAAAGCTATGGAACACCTTAACTATGGACATTAGGGAGGCTAGATAAAGCTATGGAACACCCTGCCTATGGACATTAGGGAGACTAGATAAAGCTATGGAACACCCTACCTATGGACATTAGGGAGGCTAGATAAAGCTATGGAACACCCTGCCTATGGACATTAGGGAGGCTAGATAAAGCTATGGAACACCTTCCTTAACTATGGACATTAGGGAGGCTAGATAAAGCTATGGAACACCTTAACTATGGACATTAGGGAGGCTAGATAAAGCTATGGAACACCTTACCTATGGACATTAGGGAGACTAGATAAAGCTATGGAACACCCTACCTATGGACATTAGGGAGGCTAGATAAAGCTATGGAACACCTTACCTTTAGCTTATTTTCAAAAGTAAGCACTTATCTCTTCACCATAGCATTTTAATACATTCTGACATTTAGACTCATTACATCCACACTGTGATTATTGTAGATGAGTTATGTTATTTCTACCCTTTTTCCTATTATCTGCACTACTTTTATTATTTTATGCTAGTTTTATATCTATTTTTACTGCTGTGAAGCACTTTGGTGTGCAATTCTTGTGAAAGGTGCTATACAAATATTATTATTATCATCATTATCATACGGGTGGGTCGTGTTTTAGGGCGTCACGAGCTGAAAAGGTTGAATAACCTTTGATTGTCCTACAATACAGCCTCCCTTGTCTCCTCACCAGCAGAGGGAGCTGTTGTCTCACTTTTGAACTTTGGCAAACTGAGAGTCAAACTCTTGTCACGTGTTTCCCAGCAAACAAGCCCTGTGCTGATGTCTGCAGGGAGAGCCGATCTCGCTCCTGTGGTCCCAGATGGGACCGGGGGAGGTGTAGCGTCATGGGTCCATCCAGGGGAATCAAAAAAAATGTCAGTGCAGCAGTATACATTTTTTTTTATTATTAACTGACATTTATATTAAAAACATACAAAAAATGTATCATTTCACATTGTAATTTGCACTGGGGGAAAAAAACTACCATTATACCATCAAAATTAAGACAAATATGGTTATTCATAGTTCCAGACAGACCAAACTGTATTTAACCCTTTCACTACCGCACTACCAAATGGTTAACACCAACTCTGTACCTGAACCACACGCCAGAGAGTTTCAATCTTCTTCATGGACTTTCATCTGTTTATTCTCTTCTTCATGGACTTTCATCTGTTTATTCTCTTCTTCATGGACTTTCATCTGTTTATTCTCTTCTTCATGGACTTTCATCTGTTTATTTTCTTCTTCGTGGACTTTCATCTGTTTATTCTCTTCTTCATGGACTTTCATCTGTTTATTCTCTTCTTCATGGACTTTCATCTGTTTATTCTCTTCTTCATGGACTTTCATCTGTTTATTCTCTGTGTAGCTCAGCATTCTACAACACGATGACATCACGTCATGTATTCAGGTCTCTAGTCATGCTGGCCTCTGACTTTGCCGTGGAGTTGTTCATCTGCACAGATATTAACTGGACCTGCCCTTGAGATCAAAGAGAAGCCGCCTATTCTCGCTCCTCGCTCCACAACGGTGGAACGAACTTCCCACCACAGTCAGGAGCCGAAAACCCCACCAATCTTTCACTGTCGACTAAAAACACACTTCTTCAATCGATATCTGAAATGAAAAACAAAACACTAACCTTACTGTCCTCTACTATCATGCTCTCTTCCTACTATACTAACATGTCTCTACTACTAAGCACTCAAGTTTTTATTTTGTATCTACTTTTTCTCCCATTTTCTATTTTTACTAATCTACACTGCAGCACCCAAGTTTCAACACTTTGACAAACATTGTTACTCAGCTGAAAGAGTTGTACCCTTCCTGCTGACATGTCGTACAGAACTTGTAAGTCGCTTTGGATAAAAGTGTCAACAGCTAAATGACTAAATGTAAATGTAGATCATAGGAGTGACATCACAAGTCAGAAACACTCATCTAATGCAGGGGTTCCCAAAGTTTTCAGGCCGCGACCCCCGAAATAACGGTGTCAGAGAGCCGCGACCCCCACTATTATACTACCACACTACAGAAGGTTAACCTTTCACTACCACACTACAGAAGGTTAACCGTCTGTAGTGTGGTAGTGAAAGGTTAACCGTCTGTATTGTGGTAGTGAAATGGTTAACCTTCTGTGGTGTGGTAGTGAAAGGGTTAACCTTCTGTAATGTGGCAGTGAAATGGTTAACCCTTTGGTAGTGTGGTAGTGAAAGGGTTAACACGTGAAACCAACCAAGAATGCTCTTCCTCGACAACTACCACCAATGTGCTCTTGTGCAAGGCACTCAACCCCCAACTATGTGTTTCCGTTCATTGGTCAACAGTGTCAGATTGTGGTTGTACTGGGCAGCTCCTAGTGGTCAACAGTGTCAGACTGTGGTTGTACTGGGCAGCTCCTAGTGGTCAACAGTGTCAGACTGTGGTTGTACTGGGCAGCTCCTAGTGGTCAACAGTGTGTGAGACTGTGGTTGTACTGGACAGCTCCTAGTGGTCAACAGTGTCAGACTGTGGTTGTACTGGGCAGCTCCTAGTGGTCAACAGTATCAGACTGTGGTTGTACTGGGCAGCTCCTAGTGGTCAACAGTGTCAGACTGTGGTTGTACTGGGCAGCTCCTAGTGGTCAACAGTGTCACTGTGGTTGTACTGGGCAGCTCCTAGTGGTCAACAGTTTCAGACTGTGGTTGTACTGGGCAGCTCCTAGTGGTCAACAGTGTCAGGCTGTGGTTGTACTGGGCAGCTCCTAGTGGTCAACAGTGTGTGAGACTGTGGTTGTACTGGGCAGCTCCTAGTGGTCAACAGTGTCAGACTGTGGTTGTACTGGGCAGCTCCTAGTGGTCAACAGTGTCAGACTGTGGTTGTACTGGGCAGCTCCTAGTGGTCAACAGTGTCAGCCTGGTTGTACTGGGCAGCTCCTAGTGGTCAACAGTGTCAGACTGTGGTTGTACTGGGCAGCTACTAGTGGTCAACAGTGTCAGACTGTGGTTGTACTGGGCAGCTCCTAGTGGTCAACAGTGTCAGACTGTGGTTGTACTGGGCAGCTCCTAGTGGTCAACTGTGTCTGACTGGTTGTACTGGGCAGCTCCTAGTGGTCAACAGTGTCAGTCTGTGGTTGTACTGGGCAGCTCCTAGTGGTCAACAGTGTGTCAGACTGTGGTTGTACTGGGCAGCTCCTAGTGGTCAACAGTGTCAGACTGTGGTTGTACTGGGCAGCTCCTAGTGGTCAACAGTATCAGACTGTGGTTGTACTGGGCAGCTCCTAGTGGTCAACAGTGTCAGACTGTGGTCGTACTGGGCAGCTCCTAGTGGTCAACAGTGTCAGACTGTGGTTGTACTGGGCAGCTCCTAGTGGTCAACAGTGGCAGACTGTGGTTGTACTGGGCAGCTCCTAGTGGTCAACAGTGTCAGACTGTGGTTGTACTGGGCAGCTCCTAGTGGTCAACAGTGTCACTGTGGTTGTACTGGGCAGCTCCTAGTGGTCAACCGTGTCAGACTGTGGTTGTACTGGGCAGCTCCTAGTGGTCAACAGTGTCAGACTGTGGTTGTACTGGGCAGCTCCTAGTGGTCAACAGTGTCAGACTGTGGTTGTACTGGGCAGCTCCTAGTGGTCAACAGTGTCAGACTGTGGTTGTACTGGGCAGCTCCTAGTGGTCAACAGTGTCGGACTGTGGTTTTACTGGGCAGCTCCTAGTGGTCAACAGTGTCAGACTGGTTGTACTGGGCAGCTCCTAGTGGTCAACAGTGTCAGACTGTGGTTGTACTGGGCAGCTCCTAGTGGTCAACAGTGTCAGACTGGTTGTACTGGGCAGCTCCTAGTGGTCAACAGTGTCAGACTGTGGTTGTACTGGGCAGCTCCTAGTGGTCAACAGTGTCAGTCTGTGGTCGTACTGGGCAGCTCCTAGTGGTCAACAGTGTCAGACTGTGGTTGTACTGGGCAGCTCCTAGTGGTCAACAGTGTCAGACTGTGGTTGTACTGGGCAGCTCCTAGTGGTCAACAGTGTCAGACTGTGGTTGTACTGGGCAGCTCCTAGTGGTCAACAGTGTCAGGCTGTGGTTGTACTGGGCAGCTCCTAGTGGTCAACAGTGTCAGACTGTGGTTGTACTGGGCAGCTCCTAGTGGTCAACAGTGTCACTGTGGTTGTACTGGGCAGCTCCTAGTGGTCAACAGTTTCAGACTGTGGTTGTACTGGGCAGCTCCTAGTGGTCAACAGTGTCAGACTGTGGTTGTACTGGGCAGCTCCTAGTGGTCAACAGTGTCAGGCTGTGGTTGTACTGGGCAGCTCCTAGTGGTCAACAGTGTGTGAGACTGTGGTTGTACTGGGCAGCTCCTAGTGGTCAACAGTGTCAGACTGTGGTTGTACTGGGCAGCTCCTAGTGGTCAACAGTGTCAGACTGTGGTTGTACTGGGCAGCTCCTAGTGGTCAACAGTGTCAGCCTGGTTGTACTGGGCAGCTCCTAGTGGTCAACAGTGTCAGACTGTGGTTGTACTGGGCAGCTACTAGTGGTCAACAGTGTCAGACTGTGGTTGTACTGGGCAGCTCCTAGTGGTCAACAGTGTCAGACTGTGGTTGTACTGGGCAGCTCCTAGTGGTCAACTGTGTCTGACTGTGGTTGTACTGGGCAGCTCCTAGTGGTCAACAGTGTCAGTCTGTGGTTGTACTGGGCAGCTCCTAGTGGTCAACAGTGTGTCAGACTGTGGTTGTACTGGGCAGCTCCTAGTGGTCAACAGTGTCAGACTGTGGTTGTACTGGGCAGCTCCTAGTGGTCAACAGTATCAGACTGTGGTTGTACTGGGCAGCTCCTAGTGGTCAACAGTGTCAGACTGTGGTCGTACTGGGCAGCTCCTAGTGGTCAACAGTGTCAGACTGTGGTTGTACTGGGCAGCTCCTAGTGGTCAACAGTGGCAGACTGTGGTTGTACTGGGCAGCTCCTAGTGGTCAACAGTGTCAGACTGTGGTTGTACTGGGCAGCTCCTAGTGGTCAACCGTGTCAGACTGTGGTTGTACTGGGCAGCTCCTAGTGGTCAACAGTGTCAGACTGTGGTTGTACTGGGCAGCTCCTAGTGGTCAACAGTGTCAGACTGTGGTTGTACTGGGCAGCTCCTAGTGGTCAACAGTGTCAGACTGTGGTTGTACTGGGCAGCTCCTAGTGGTCAACAGTGTCGGACTGTGGTTTTACTGGGCAGCTCCTAGTGGTCAACAGTGTCAGACTGGTTGTACTGGGCAGCTCCTAGTGGTCAACAGTGTCAGACTGTGGTTGTACTGGGCAGCTCCTAGTGGTCAACAGTGTCAGACTGGTTGTACTGGGCAGCTCCTAGTGGTCAACAGTGTCAGACTGTGGTTGTACTGGGCAGCTCCTAGTGGTCAACAGTGTCAGTCTGTGGTCGTACTGGGCAGCTCCTAGTGGTCAACAGTGTCAGACTGTCAGTGTCAGAAAGAGAGAGAGAGCGAAAACATGATCCAGTCAGTGTATCCAGTCAAGTATTTTTACTTAAGTAAATTTTCGAGCTACTTGTACTTTGTGTGAGTATTTTAATTTGAGGGAACTTTATACTTTTACTCCACTACATTTATCTGAACCCACCAGTTACTAGTTACTTCGAAGAAAAGGATTTTGCATATAAAACATAATATATACAAAATAAAAAATGTATGAAGATTATATACTTTCACTTTTGAAGCCTGTCAACTTCAAGAGGATGTAATCAGAGCAGCATAACTGGACCACATACCACTTTAACATAACCTTTAATCAGAGCAGCATAACTGGACCACATACCACTTTAACATAACCTTTAATCAGAGCAGCATAACTGGACCACATACCACTTTAACATGACCTTTAATCAGAGCAGCATAACTGGCCCACATACCACTTTAACATGACCTTTAATCAGAGCAGCATAACTGGACCACATACCACTTTAACATAACCTTTAATCAGAGCAGCATAACTGGACCACATACCACTTTAACATCACCTTTAATCAGAGCAGCAGAACTGGACCACACACCACTTTAACATCACCTTTAATCAGAGCAGCAGAACTGGACCACATACCACTTTAACATCACCTTTAATCAGAGCAGCATAACTGGACCACATACCACTTTAACATAACCTTTAATCAGAGCAGCATAACTGGACCACATACCACTTTAACATAACCTTTAATCAGAGCAGCATAACTGGACCACACACCACTTTAACATAACCTTTAATCAGAGCAGCATAACTGGACCACACACCACTTTAACATGACCTTTAATCAGAGCAGCATAACTGGACCACATACCACTTTAACATAACCTTTAATCAGAGCAGCATAACTGGACCTCATACCACTTTAACATAACCTTTAATCAGAGCAGCATAACTGGACCACATACCACTTTAACATAACCTTTAATCAGAGCAGCATAACTGGACCACATACCACTTTAACATGACCTTTAATCAGAGCAGCATAACTGGCCCACATACCACTTTAACATGACCTTTAATCAGAGCAGCAGAACTGGACCACACACCACTTTAACATAACCTTTAATCAGAGCAGCATAACTGGACCACATACCACTTTAACATCACCTTTAATCAGAGCAGCATAACTGGACCACATACCACTTTAACATAACCTTTAATCAGAGCAGCATAACTGGACCACATACCACTTTAACATCACCTTTAATCAGAGCAGCATAACTGGACCACATACCACTTTAACATAACCTTTAATCAGAGCAGCAGAACTGGACCACATACCACTTTAACATTACCTTTAATCAGAGCAGCATAACTGGACCACATACCACTTCAACATAACCTTTAATCAGAGCAGCATAACTGGACCACATACCACTTTAACATAACCTTTAATCAGAGCAGCATAACTGGACCACACACCACTTTAACATAACCTTTAATCAGAGCAGCATAACTGGACCACACACCACTTTAACATGACCTTTAATCAGAGCAGCATAACTGGACCACATACCACTTTAACATAACCTTTAATCAGAGCAGCATAACTGGACCACATACCACTTTAACATAACCTTTAATCAGAGCAACATAACTGGACCACATACCACTTTAACATAACCTTTAATGAGAGCAGCATAACTGGACCACATACCACTTTAACATAACCTTTAATCAGAGCAGCATAACTGGACCACATACCACTTTAACATCACCTTTAATCAGAGCAGCATAACTGGACCACATACCACTTTAACATCACCTTTAATCAGAGCAGCATAACTGGACCACATACCACTTTAACACAACCTTTAATCAGAGCAGCATAACTGGACCACATACCACTTTAACATCACCTTTAATCAGAGCAGCATAACTGGACCACATACCACTTTAACATCACCTTTAATCAGAGCAGCATAACTGGACCACATACCACTTTAACATAACCTTTAATCAGAGCAGCATAACTGGACCACACACCACTTTAACATAACCTTTAATCAGAGCAGCATAACTGGACCACACACCACTTTAGCATGACCTTTAATCAGAGCAGCATAACTGGACCACATACCACTTTAACATGACCTTTAATCAGAGCAGCATAACTGGACCACATACCACTTTAACATAACCTTTAATCAGAGCAACATAACTGGACCACATACCACTTTAACATAACCTTTAATGAGAGCAGCATAACTGGACCACATACCACTTTAACACAACCTTTAATCAGAGCAGCATAACTGGACCACATACCACTTTAACATAACCTTTAATCAGAGCAGCATAACTGGACCACATACCACTTTAACATAACCTTTAATCAGAGCAGCATAACTGGACCACATACCACTTTAACATAACCTTTAATCAGAGCAGCATAACTGGACCACATACCACTTTAACATAACCTTTAATCAGAGCAGCATAACTGGACCACATACCACTTTAACATAACCTTTAATCAGAGCAGCATAACTGGACCACACACCACTTTAACATAACCTTTAATCAGAGCAGCATAACTGGACCACACACCACTTTAGCATGACCTTTAATCAGAGCAGCATAACTGGACCACATACCACTTTAACATGACCTTTAATCAGAGCAGCATAACTGGACCACATACCACTTTAACATAACCTTTAATCAGAGCAACATAACTGGACCACATACCACTTTAACATAACCTTTAATGAGAGCAGCATAACTGGACCACATACCACTTTAACACAACCTTTAATCAGAGCAGCATAACTGGACCACATACCACTTTAACATAACCTTTAATCAGAGCAGCATAACTGGACCACATACCACTTTAACATAACCTTTAATCAGAGCAGCATAACTGGACCACATACCACTTTAACATAACCTTTAATCAGAGCAGCATAACTGGACCACATACCACTTTAACATAACCTTTAATCAGAGCAGCATAACTGGACCACATACCACTTTAACATAACCTATAGAGGTCAATGGATACACAAATGTCATGTAGAATGTGTACTTTTACTTTAGATACTTAAGTACATCTAATAGCAAATACGTCTCTACTTTTACTTAAGTAGAATTTGACTTTTACTTTGACCAGAGTACTAATTTATAGTATTTCTACTTTTACTTAAGTAAAGGAACTGTGCACTTCCTCCACCACTGGGTCTTACTGTGCTGATGTCCCTCTTGTCTCCAGATCCGAGGCTTCCTGTCCAGGTTTGATAACGTCCTTCCTGCCAGTGTGGCCTTCGACAAGTGTACCGCCTGCTCCCAGATCGTAAGTAACTAGTAGGAGATGATATTTTACTTCTTCTTCTTCTTCTTCTTCTTCTTCTTCTTCTTCTTCTTCTTCTTCTTCTTCTTCTTCTTCTTCTTCTTCTTCTTCTTCTTCTTCTTCTTCTTCTTCTTCTTCTTCTTCTTCTTCTTCTTCTTCTTCTTCTTCTTCTTCTTCTTCTTCTTCTTATTTTTAAACACTTAACTCTGGTATAAATTAAAACCCCAATCTCTGATAAGTGCCTTCCTCTTAAAAGGAACACGCCAACTTTTTGGGAAATTTGCTTATTTGCCATCTACAAGCAGATGCATACCCTTTTCTTCTCTGTGCATGCATTAGGCTTAGGGAACAGCCGCACGGTTAGCCTAGCTTAGCGTCATTTACTGGAAGTAGGTGTGCCAGTGTAGCCTAGTTCCCAACAGTCACGAAATACACTCCAAATCCAAGTATTTCCATAAAAGTATCATGGTATTTCCATAAAAGTATCATGCTATTTCTATAAAAGTATCATGGTATTTCTATAAAAGTATCATGGTATTTCTATAAAAGTATACAATTATCATGGTATTTCTATAAAAGTGGTATTTCTATAAAAGTATCATGGTATTTCTATAAAAGTATACAATTATCACGGTATTTTTATAAAAGTATGGTATTTCTATAAAAGTATCATGGTATTTCTATAAAAGTATACAATTATCATGGTATTTTTATAAAAGTATGGTATTTCTATAAAAGTATCATGGTATTTCTATAAAAGTATACAATTATCATGGTATTTTTATAAAAGTATGGTATTTCTATAAAAGTATCATGGTATTTCTATAAAAGTATAAAAGTATCATGGTATTTTTATAAAAGTATGGTATTTCTATAAAAGTATCATGATATTTAAAAAGGTATTTCCGATGATGGTAGTGACCAAACTATGATGAAACTCCATGATTTTAACATTGGCATGATGGTTTGATTTAGATTATACCATAGTATTATTTAAGCACTAAACCGCACTGTAATGGTTACCATGGTGATCCGTACTGTAATGCCGTACTGTAACGGTTACCATGGTGATCAGACCGACTATAGTCTAAGCTATATATTTAAGCTATGATTTCCAAACAGAGAAACTACCACCGCCTAAAGAATGCTTATACTTTGTTCTATCCATGTTGAGAGTGAATAACAGGAGGCGCAATGTATCGCTTGCTCAACATGAATAAAGTTGGTGGACAGCGCCTGGTGCTGAAATACTGTAGCAAACGAGCAGCGTGGTATCAAATTAAAACACCAGTTCAGTAAGTCATTCAAACTTTATCTTTACTTATATATGACTGTGACGGCACCACACATGTGAACAGTAACAATGCAATTAAACTGACGTTAAATCGGAGCAAAAAAAGCTGAATCCGCTTCAAGAAGATGCGCTACATTAGGTATAAGAATAACAATGAGACATTCATTAACTAAATAAAAAATACAAAGCCGGACGCAACACTATCTTGGATCCGTTTGTGATAAAGACTCGGTTTATTGTATCGGAATCGGGAGATTGTTGCCCGTGCACTGCCGTTGCCCACTGGCAGTGCACGGAAGTACTGTGACGCATAGAATCTTGAAATATCTAGATTGGTTGTTTTCACTGTACTGCATTTCATCCGCTGTATCTATCTATTTATCATATATCTATGTCTGTCACTATAGCCAATGGAAATGCTAGAAATGGTCATGTAGACTGGGAGCACCAATGGAAAATTCTGATAGAGAGAGGCGCTTGTCTCTGGTTTTATTATAAAATGGCAAAAAGACAAAGGTATAATGTTCAGTGCAAACATGTAGCTATTATATATAATAATGGAAAGTAGAAGAAATAGCTTGTTTAGTTTATTATGCCACCTATGCAGCTTGTTTATTTTGATCCTGCCTCTGCCACAAATGTATGTCTTAGTTAAAAGGTGGTATGTCACAGAGTTAAAGTTTTTTCACTATCAATTTAAATTAGCCATTGTTTTTAGTTCTGGGTTGGAAAAATGGGTATAATGGGTTGGAAAAAATTTGGCCCGAGGTCAAACTTAATTGCCGACCCCTGGTGTAGAATGTGTGCTGTGCCTTTATTGTGAAGGGTGTAGAATAAGGCTGAGACCACTTATCGATAATTATCGATAACTGCGTGATATCGATAAGTGACTCTGCACTGTGCATTCAACATGCAGTGCACTCCTCCATCACATCCAGAGACCACCCACTATAAAATGTGAAGGATCACTGTGGTAGTTTTGAACGGGGGAAATCTGTAACACTAAAGATGGCGGCAGCGACAAAGAATTGCTGCAAAATAAACATACATTTGTTGTTGAAATAATAATAATAAAAAGAAAAAACATTAAATAATTTTTTATTATATTAATAAAAATATCGATAATTTGATCCCGATTTATCGATTATTTCAAATGGATTATCGTCTCAGCCTTAGTGTAGAATGTGTGTTGTGCCTTTACTGTGAATGGTGTAGAACAGGGGTCTCAAACTCGCGGCCCACGGGTCAATTGTGGCCCCCTACATGACATCAAAGTTTAGTGTTAGTGCGGCCCGCTCGTTGCGCAAGTTGGCCGTTTTATTTATCTGATCACTTGTGGGCTACCATAGCGCAGGCTCATGACAGCAACGTTAGTGACTTGGTTGAAACGTGATTCCGGAGTGATACCAAGTGGAAGGAAAATATATCCTGTCACCCGTATGGCGGGCATCCTCAAAGTTCTCTGCTATCTTCTCTGCAAGCAGGGCTCTGCATGTCCGACTGCTCCACTGTCTGTGTGTGTGTCTGGCTACTCTGCTTTATGGTCCTATCACATTCAGTGTCCCGTCAGCGTTTTTTCCCCCACCCACAGTCTGCGAATCAGGCAGAGTAGGGCGGGTCTTCGCGTAATGCGTATCGTCTCTTTCAACGGGTCCGAGTCAGAGCGAGAGTTGACAGCGCATCTACAGGTAGTCTAGTCTGCAGGTACTGTAGCTATTAGCCTAGTTTCGCCAGCAGGCAGCTAGTAAAAAAATATGGCATGTTCAAAGATGGCCAGTAAAAGAAAAGTCAACGATGAAAATCGCTGCAATTCAAAGGTGAATGGACTGGAAAAATATGCGTTCATCCTCCCAGCACCAAACCAATGTGCCTAATATATGCCAAGAAACAGTAGCTCTTGTGAAGAGTGCAGGGAACAAAATAACTAGACGCCATTCGCCAAATGCGTGTAGATTTACCGTCTGGCGGCTAAAAATAATAGTCTGCTCGCCAGCTGGCGTGTAGTTCATATCGATACTCTTATTCTGAAAATCCTGTGCGGGTCTCATTGCCGCCCCAAGCGCAGCTCCAGTCATAATATCTGGGCTCCGGCAGCTAGCAACGTTCAGGTTCATATGATACTCTTATTTTGAAAACGCTGTAGCAACTGCGCGAGTCATATGCTATCCGCCCACTCAGTGTTTCTTGAAAACAGAGCAGCAGCGTTAAACACAGCAGCGTTAACACCTCAAAATAAGTCTGTGGTGTTTTTTTTCTTCTCACAACGAGTCCAATGCAGCTACATGCTTTGCACCGTCGCCATTCCTTTATGCCCACATCGCCCAAAATTAACGTTTATGTACCAATCACTACAACGTTAACGTAAGCTAACAAGCTAATCCTGATGATCAGACGAGGCAGAGGGAAAGGGAAGGGAAATGGGGGGGGGGGGTCACTCTCCCCTTCCCTGTGTGTGCGTGCGTTTGGAAAGACGACGGAGTCACTAGTCAGGACTCAGGACAGGAGTATATTATAGTAAACTGAGGATTACTGAGTATGGACAGATAATGTTGATATTCAAATATAAAAAAGTTTCGAGAGGAGTGGAAGTTTGAAGACAGACTACAATATGATGCGGGGGTGGTGAGTTGAAACACAGTGTGTGTGTGTGTGTGTCCCGACCCCACTTCTATGTTTCAATAAATTATTTGCATTTAAAACTATTAACGCTGACTCATTCCTTCAGTCCACTCAAAATTATGCTAATATTCCTTATGTTGTTTATGATATTAATTGAAAATAGCATATGAGAGTATTATATGTAATAATAACACATGGCGATATACTAAAAAGCTATTTATAATTTTTGGCTGGTAAAAAATCTGCCCGGCTAGTACTTTTAAAAATCTACCAGCCAAATGGCTGGTAAGTCAAAAAGTTAAGTTTGTTCCCTGGAAGAGTGGCAATTTGAAACGCCACTACGAAACAAAACAGTTATTTTGATGCAACCTTTCCTCAAAATTCAGCGCTAAGAACCACAAAAATAAATGGAATGAAATCATCATATCAAGCTGCAAGCAGAATTATTGTTAAATCTATGTCACAACGAGAAAAAGCAACCAAGTCCTCACTCAGTGGCATGGGTGTTGGCTAAACACAAGAAGCCATTCTCTCTCTCTGATGCATACATAATAAAATAATGTATGACTGAAGTGACGGAGACCATGTTTGAAGGCAAACAAAAAAAGCAAATCCCCCTCAGATAGCACAGCAACCAGAATAACGTTAGGTTATGACTATAACCAAGTTCTGTTAGTTAGGGGCGATGCTTGGCATCACTACTGCACTATCTCGCGTACGTGCACGCGTACTGAATAAACCACAAATGTACCTCTAATACCAGTATTAGTCTGACCACACCCCTCATCAGCTTACCTTCATAAGCAGGTGTGTGGTCACCTGCTCTCCTCCTTCCCAAGCTTTCACCACAAGGTGAGGACAAGGGCTGCAGCGGCCGTCTGATGCCAAGCATCGCCCCTAACTAACAGAACTTGGTTATAGTCATAACCTAACGTTCTGTATCGTTAGTGGCTTAGCTTGGCATCACTACTGCACAAGGGAGGCCAAGCGGAGCCACTTGGCTGACAAATACACCCCGCTGACAGCCCCCCAAAACCATCAGAACAGGGAGGGCCGAGCCCCCCCGACCCCCCCTAATGGAGGGTATCCCCCCTATTAGAGGCTTCACGGGAAGGCGACGGACCCGACCGTGCGAAGAGGCACTCAAGCAACTTAACGCACAGGGTGAGCAGACCGTGGCTTGACCCCACGACTACACACACGCACAACCCGCATGCCACCCGGGAACGAACGGAGGAACAACCTCGTTACTGCCCCCAGAATCACGGGGCCAAGGGCAAACCCAACCCCGTGGCAAGGCCGTAGCAGCGGAGCGCGAAGGAAGACCCAGACCCACCAAAAGGACTGGACTCCCTGGAATGGGGGCCCGGAGAAGTCCATGATGCCAGCATCAAGACCCCACCAGGTGGGCACGCAGTGCCCCGCCCCCCACATCGCCAGCGTATTCGGACAAAGGCCCCTCAGTTACTGCACCTGGTATTCCCAGGCGGAATCCCATCCAAGTACTAACCAGGCCAGAACCTGCTTAGCTTCCGAGATCGGACGAGATCGGGCGTGTTCAGGTTGGTATGGCCGTAAGCCGAGCGGGCCCCGTCCCCCCAATAGTACACCGCCTGGCACACTGACCCTGCAGAACAGGCAGTCAGCATGGCCGTAAGCACACAAAAAGGTTAACCAACGGAAGCAGGCAGCGCACCGGGGAAAAACCAGGCAACAGGCTGTTAACCCTAGCCTGGAGACTGCGGACGAGACAGGCGCCAGAGGGGACAGCTGAACACAGCCGCCCCGGCGGAAGGAGCGTAAGCTGGCGGTGTTGCATGACCAAGCCTCCATTTAAAAACCCCCACCCAGAGGGGTCGAGGCAGAGAAGGCTGACATGATTGGCAGACGTCATGAACGTGCAGGGGCACCCTCAAACGGTGAACCCGGGAGTTGACACTGCTCCAACACACCAGGGAATCAACCACCTCGGTGTTACCCAATGCGGTGGTTGTTCCTATAACCCCCCAAGAAAAAACTCCAAAACACACCTGCGGGCATACACCGGCTATACAGCAGTACAAGTGTTTCAGTTTCCAAAAAGGGTTAACCCAGGCCTACGGGTCGCAAACATCACTTCGGACCGGGCCTGGCGGTACGGGAAGCACAGGGTCACCAGAGGAGGTCAAAAAACCACCCCCACAGGCCCCTCTTCGCCATGCGTGAGAGAGGAGCGAAAAATAATGGAGAACCAGCCCCTAAGCACACCGTACCTGGTATTCCCCGGCGGTCTCCCAACCAAGTACTAACCAGGACCAACCTGTGTAGCGGCCGAGATCCGACGAGATCGAGCGCGTACAGAATGGCATGGCTGTAAGCCATGACGACAGTGCTGAGCAAAAACATACCCAACCAGGGTCTCCATAGCGCTTAACCCTGTAACACCCAGACCGACCTGGCATTTTTCCCCCTGAAAAAAGCCCAAGTCCCTCAGGGTACCAGAACAGCAGATCTGCATCCCCGGCGGACAACGGGTTCAACTGATCTGGACCAGCGTGACCAGAACCAGTCCCGTGCCCTAACCACGCCGACATGCCTACTCCAGGAGAAGGGCAGATATGCGTGTTGATCTTAACATGAAAAGAAGGCGCCACCCAGACGTTCGGACGAACCGCGCCTGGCGGCCCACCCCAAGGGCGTGAGACCCCACTACATATGATCAGATCCATCCCGTCATCATCCCCCAGACATGAACGAGAATCCGTCGACAACCCACCCAGGTCATGGGATGTGGTCGTCGGAAGAGGAAAAACCCCCATCTCAGTTGCTTTATAAAAACGCTGTTTCAACCACAAGCAACCAAGGCGTGCCAGTCAATCGCCTGTTTACAGCGAGCTAGCACTATACGTGCGTCGGGACACACCCCCATCAATGAACAGGCTATTTAGACCTGTCATTGAATCCCCAAGGCGCCCAGGGGAACGACAAGAGGGGTGTGACACTCCCTAACTCCAACACTTCTGGAATAGAAAGAAGGAAGCATCAACAGTATGTATCCCAGTCTACACAGCCGGGGTAAAAAATGTTCACATTTTTACATCCCACCACCCTCCCATAGGAAAGAGACGGGGATCCCCAGAGAGACTTCCCACGCGAGCTGTACAGATTGAAAAGAATATATTGCACCTTGAGCCATGTAAAAAACTGGTTTTAGGGCCTCCGGGGAAGAGGCACTGAACCCATACACACTCAACAAACGAATTGAATCGAATATACATACAATAGAAAAGGACCCTTCTAGAGGGTCCACTCACTTTGACAATCTGAGGAGGAAGGCTCTGTACTCTGATGGAGGCTTCCTCACATGGAAGAAGGAGTCCGAACTCACAGAAGGCCTGAATAGGCGCTTGGTGAGGAGGAGCCCTGACCACCCCCCCTGAAAACAGATCCATCACATGGACCTGAACAGCACACGGAAGTCCTACCAACAGAGACGCGCACGGTGACGTACTCTATGGCGGGGGAATTCCTGCGGTGCACACGCCCAATATACCAGGCCGTGGGACCAGGAACTCCCTCCCCCCCCCCCCCCCCCCCCCCCCCCGTAACGTGCCGAACCGCCACGTGACGGGAACCTTGAAGGACAGGGGGTGTACCCCTGACCGACAGAACAATGGGGAGAGGAAAGGTTACCAGTTCACCCCTTTACGACCCCACACCCATGATACGACGTAACGACAAAAAGAGAATATGACACAGTCATAGTCAGCTCTATGAAGCGTTTCACAGCTCCACACAGCGCATGAGCTAACCTGCTATCTGATTTTTACTAAGGAAAAACACAGAATAGAGAGGGCTCTAAGAACCCCGGTCCAACATACACATGTGCTTCTGTGGCCAGTACAACCCAGTTGTAGGTCACATGACACACACAACCCATCATCACCTACAAAAAATGGCAAAAACACTCAACAGAGGAACGCCGTTTTTTTTCACAATGAGAGAATACTTCATTCTTGATTAGTATCGACCACAGGCCTTGCTAAGCACACATGACAGCAACCAAACCAATTTCCCTTTAGGAAATAAGTTTCTCCAGCAGATTTAGCACAACCTCAGCAATCAAGCTAAGAGTTACATCGTATCCCTACCACACAAAAGACACAATTAATGCACAACATGTCTGATAGGAGGTGATAAAGTCCCCAGGGAACCGGGGGGGAAAACACAATCCTCCTATTTTACCCTCAATACGGCCAGTTAAAACAGGAAAACCTGTTAATGTGTGAACACACTGTTCATTGTCATTACAGTCTGAGAAAGAACATTCTTTTACTCACTTGTCACCAAGCATAGCTTCACAGGTTAGTTGCCTTAGTAGTGAGTACACGGTACACATAAACACCATGATGTTTCTCACACAACAACCAGATCAATACATCACGATCTGCACGGAGAAGCTAACTGCCAGTGACAAAAACAGCTCACACATAACCCGCAACGTATCCTAAATGCATTGCGACAACACACGCTTTGGGAAAAAACACCGTTATTCACAATACATTTAGCAAAGTAAAACCAGAAGACGTGTTATGAGGTCTGGCCAACCCCGTACCTACCCGGAACGCAGATCAGCGAAGTGCAGTCACAAGACACCGTAGAACACAGCCGACCTGTGTTGTTCGATCCGGGCAGCGTCGCCGCTCCAACCAGTCGCTACAGTCCTCTTTGTTGACGCAATCCCCGTCCAGGCTCAGGGCAGGGTCGACGAAACATCCCCTGTCAAGGATGACGTCGCGGTCAAGAGTGTAAAACATGTTAAAATCAAAGCACGTTCAACAGAACAGCATCAAGCCAACGGCGATCAGAAGCGAGCTCCGGCGGCGCGCGAGAAGCTAAGCTACCCCGCGCCAGCCATGGCCCTAGCAGCAAGCTAACGTTTACCCAGCGACCACGACATGCTAGCCCCGCAGCTAACAGCTGACTGGCTAACAGTAGGCCTTAAGCAGGCCATGCAGCGATCCAGCAGGCTAACGCAGCAGTTAACAGCTGACTGGCTAACCGTAAGCTATGAACATGTAAACAATGACATAACACTCACCCAGACAGGCCGCCGTTCTGAACCCCTCCTCACTTTTTAAGAGAAAAGAGAAAACAAGACGTCAACACCGCTTCACAACGGTGAACATCCGGCGGAATCAGCACAGTACCAACTGGCCTGTGTAGCTGACTTCGAACATGAATCTGCCGCTATCGCACATTACATGCACATATCCCCTCGTGAAGGAATACTCTCATTTGGATATGAAAGATGGGGTCTTAACACGGTGACAGAGAGAATCCACTCGTCCAGAACACACAGGGATCACCAGTGTCAATGGTCGCGGCCCACTAGTTAAAACTATAATGGTCTCCAGACTAAGGCCTTCTGTCGCCTAGGCGGCTAAACAAAGGACCCTAGCCTGGGGCCGGTTTCCATAAACTTTGTCAAGTAGCCCCCATAGCACTAACAGACAAGTGGAGCCCGCCAGCAAACACTACTCACCCAACCTGGAACGCACCGCTCCTCACAACAGCGGCATGTCCGACAGTTCAGCTGTGGCCTGACAGGTTTCACCCCAACAAACACAGCAAGGAACTGCAGTTGAGAAGCATGCAGCGGCGTGCTCCCAATACGAAAACCGGTGGAGGGTTTTTAGAATGATCATCATCTTCTAGACACTCCAGTACGAAGACAATATCGCCGTATTTTCTCGAAAATAGTGAGAGAGAAAATAAAGATATGATGTCAACGTATCCTTGTTTCCCAAGCTGTTCCTAATCCAATTTCTTCCATCATGGTGTCAAGTGTGGGGATCTACCGAGGCACTTCTTCCTTGTGGTGAAAGCGAGAAGGAGGAGAGCAGGTGACCACACACCTGCTTATGAAGGTAAGCTGATGAGGGGTGTGGTCAGACTAATACTGGTATTAGAGGTACATTTGTGGTTTATTCAGTACGCGTGCACGTACGCGAGATAGTGCAGTAGTGATGCCAAGCTAAGCCACTAACGATACAGAACTGAAATACTGGCTGGTGATTTGATTAAACAGCTTTGTGATAGAATAAAAAAAAATGCACAGTGCATTTCCATAGCTGTGGATGAGTCCACTCACACCACTGAGAATGCTCAGTTGCTGGTGTTTGTGAGGTTTTATGATGAGGCAAAGGGGTAGTTTGTTGAAGATGTATTGCGCCTGACACACCTGAGAGGACACACAAGGGGGGAAGACATAAGAGGAAGCACTGCCAAGTCTCTGGCAGCAAGGAGTAGGTAAGAGAAGCCTATGTTCTGAAGAACCGTTCATGTTCTGAAGAACCGTTCATGTTCTGAAATGTTATTGCTAAAGATTGAGAAGACTGGATCAGTTGTATTTTTATTTTTTTTATTAAATATTTGATGCGGCCCAGCCTCACCCAGACTCTACCTCCAGCGGGCCCCAGGTAAATAGAGTTTGAGACCCCTGGTGTAGAATGTGTGCTGTGCCTTTATTGTGAAGGCTGTTTTTGAGCGGGAGAAGTGCGCTGCCAGCAGAAACTGTGGGATTCCCCTGAAGACCAGTCCTGATGTTGACTCACTGGAGCCACACACACACACACACACATACACACAGACACACACACACACACACACACACACATACACACACACACACACACACACACACAGACACACACACATACACACACACATACACACATACATACACACACACAGTATACACACACACACAGACACACATACACACACATACACACATACACACACACACACTGACACACATACTGTACACACACAGACACACACACACACACATACAGTACACACACAGACACACATACATACACACATACAGTACACACACATACACACACACACACACAGTACACACACATACACATACATACAGACACACATACACACACATCCCACATACAGTACACACACAGACACACACATACAGTACACACACAGATACACACATCCCACATACAGTGCAGACACACATACATACATACATACATACATACAGTACATACACACACACACACACACACACACACATACACACACAGTACACACACACAGTACACACACACACACAGTACACACACACACAGTTGGCCCTGTTCTCTCTCTTTCCCCTCTGTGTGTGTGTGCGTGTGCGTGTGCATGTGCGTGTGCGCGTGTGTGTGTGTGTGTGTGTGTGTGTGTGTGTTGTGTGTGTTTGTGCAGGAAAAGAGTTTGTTGGTGTTTGTGTGAGAATAAGAGATGGGACCGCTTGTGTGGTGTGTGTGTGTGTGTGTGTGTGTGTGTGTGTGTGTGTGTGTGTGTCCAGAGCGGGGTGTTGAAAGGTTCACGTCTCATAAATCAGTCTTCTACCAATGTGGGCGGAACGGCGCTCGCATCCCTCTCCCACTTTGTCATTGGTCGGCAGTCAAACTACCTCCAACTAGCCAATCAGAGAGATGTGATGGTGTCACTGTATAGAGTCTGTGTGCCAATGAACCATTGTTTGATGGAGAGATGGAGAGAGGGAGAGAGAGAGAGATACTTTGTTGTTACTGATCACAACCAAAGCTTTGGCAATATATTCTATATTATGTCATGCCAATAAGACTCATTGTACTGAGAGATAGGGAGAGACACACACACACAGACTGCCAGAAAGACAGAGACAAACAGACAGAGAGAGAGAGAGACAGACAGGACAAAGTACAGAACACAAGGGAGACTGTTGTCCTGCTCTACATCTTTCTCTATCTCCGTCTGTCCTCAAAATCAAATCAAATCTCTCTTTCTCTCTTTTTTTTTTTTTTTTTTTTTTATTATTGCAAAACAAAAATTATTAAAAGTCAGTACTCAACACACAATGCGTAATGAAACTAACAGTCAAGGTGGCTAAAATTACATGCAAGTACAGAAACAAGACAAAAAAAAAGTCTATAATAATATTTTACCGTATACAGTGTATATCCAACGAAATTAACAATTATACAAATGTTTATATAGGACATACCCCTAATACCTATTTTCTAAAACCCTACACACATATGCTCCAGCTCGAACCCCCCCCTCCCGGACCCCTCCTTGGATAGTACCTCCATTATCCCTCACTCCTAACCAGACCCTACCATTATAAGCTAGCTTTTATTCTCTCCACCACTTCTAACCACATTGACATTTTGGATTCGTTGAGACCCAGAATTCTTGCTGTAGATATTTCTTGATAAATCACATCGAGATATGTAAGAGACCAAACTTTCCGGCACATTTTTTCCGGTTGAAAAAATGTTCTCTTTCTCTTTTTCATTCTCTTTTCTTTCTCTCGTTCTCTTTTTCTTTCTCTCTCATTCTCTCTTTTCAAGAGAGAGAGAGAGAGACGGAGAGATAGACAGAGAGGCAGACAGAAAGAGAGAGCTATATAGGGAGAGAGACAGAGAGAAGAGACCGAGACGGAGAGAAAGGGATAGGGAGAGGGATAGAGATAAAGGGAGAGGGAGAGAGAATAAAGACAGAGAGAGAGAGATGGAGAGAGCGAGAGGCAGAGAGAGAGAGACAGAGAGAAGATAGACAGAGGGAGAGAGACAGAGAGAAGGGAGAGAGACGGAGACAGAGAGAGAAGAGAGGGAGAGAGAGACAGAGAGAAGAGACGGAGACAGAGAGAGAGAGAAGAGAGGGATAGAGAGAAGATAGACAGAGGGAGAGAGACAGAGAGAGAGAAGAGAGGGAGAGAGAGACGGAGAGAAGAGAGAGACGGAGAGAGAGAGAAGAGAGGGAGAGAGACAGAGAGAGAGAAGAGAGGGAGAGAGAGACAGAGAAGAGAGAGACGGAGAGAGAGAGAGAAGAGAGGGATAGAGAGAAGATAGACAGAGAGGGAGAGAGAGACAGAGAGAAGAGAGAGACGGAGAGAGAGAGAGAAGAGAGGGATAGAGAGAAGATAGACAGAGAGAGAGAGAAGAGAGGGAGAGAGAGACAGAGATATGTATATATGGATGGAGGCAGGCAGGCAGGCCTGTAAGCTACAGTAACTAGAGTGTAATGGGTTTGTCTGTGACATGTCGCCGAACAGGCTCCTTCAGTCTGTTCACAAAGGTCTCGGATGACGTCCCCAGTGATGGTTCCATCTTTTCACAGATAAATATCATTGATTTTCACTCCGTTACTCAAAAGCACTCGTCAAACTCCAGGCCCACTGGCCAAAATACGATGGCGTGTTTTCAGGATACCAAATACGATACAGGGCTTTCAGGATACCAAATGTTACATTTACGTTTACATTTAGTCATTTAGCTGACCGCTTTTATCCAAAGCGACCTACAAGTTCTGTACGACAAGTCAGCAGGAAGGGCACAACTCTATCAGCTGACTAACAATGTTCATTCAAGTGTTGAGTGCTACAGTGTAGGTTAGTATATTAGGACAAGTGACAGTAATGTTAGTTAGTTTTGTTAGTTAGTTCTGGTTGGGTTTCGGCTGTCCTAACTGTGGTGGGAAGTTTGTTCCACCATTGTGGGGCAAGGACCGAGAATAGGCGACTTCTCTTAGCGGCACGGTGGTGTAGTGGTTAACACTGTCGCCTCACAGCAAGAAGGTCCAGGGTTCGATTCCCGCTTGGGGACCAGGTTTCCATGATGCCAGGTACCCAGGTGGGGTATCTCCCAGGCCTTTCTGTGTGGAGTTTGCATGTTCTCCCCGTGCTCGCAAGGGTTTCCCCCCCGATAAGATAAACCCAATGGAAAAACATGCACAACAACAGATCGCTAACGCTGTGGCGTCCTTGACGAAGACGGACAGGAGCACTTGGATTGGTCCCCTGGCGCGGCTCACGTTGACGCCTGTCTGCTCCCGGCTGCCCTTGGGGGGGAAGGACGACGGGATGGGTTAATCGCAGATACGAATTGCATGCATGCATCGCATGTGTGCCGATTGATGACCTCTGAGCAGGTCCTAAATTATTATTATTATTATATTATTTGATGACCCTCCCGGACCTCGGATAGGAGTAGGTCTGAGGCGGCCAGAAGATGTAGAGCGGAGGGGTCTTGAGAGTGTGTAGTTAGAGACCATTGACCGGAGGTAGGCGGGAGCCGTTCCCTTTGCCGCACGATATGCCAGGTCGAGGGCCTTGAAGCGGATTCGTGCAGCAATGGGGAGCCAGTGCAGGTCCCTAAGAAGTGGGGTGACATGGGCCGACTTCGGTGGGTTTGAGATCAAGCGGTGGGGCTGCATTCTGCCTGAGTTGAAGATGCTTGGTGGCAGTGGTCGGAAGGCCAGCGAGCAGCGCATTGTAGTAGTCGAGGCGGGAGGATACCATTTCAGGATACCAAATACGATACAGGGCTTTCAGGATACCAAATACGATACCAGGTTTTCAGGATACCAAATACGATACCAAATACGATACCAGGTTTTCAGGATACCAAATACGATACAGGGCTTTCAGGATACCAAATACGATACCAAATACGATACCAGGTTTTTTTAGGATACCAAATACGATACAGGGCTTTCAGGATACCAAATACGATACCAAATACAATACCAGGTTTTCAGGATACCAAATACGATACCAGGTTTTCAGGATACCAAATACGATACAGGGCTTTCAGGATACCAAATACGATACCAGGTTTTCAGGATACCAAATACAATACCAGGCTTTCAGGATACCAAATACGATACCAGGCTTTCACGATACCAAATACCAAGGAGCATTCGAGGAGGACCCAGTGTTTAGCATTTCACTTGGTGTTTCTATTTTTACTTTTGCTTTTAAAAGCTCACCAGTAGTCCATTTTCACTTGACTCAAGTTGTGGTAATTATTCTGCATCCAATTTTACTTGATCAAGTGGATTTTGAAAATGTTTGATTCTATTTATTTTTGGGCTTTCTGTTTTTTTCACCTATCCCAATTTAGTCGTTATGCCAATTGCCCCATCGCATTGCCCCACTGTCAGCCTGGGCAGGGTGTAGAACCACCACATGTACCACAGGCCTCCTCCGATACATGTGGAGTCGCCAGCCACTTCCTTTCACCTGACAGCGAGGAGTTTCACCGGGGGAACGTAACACGTGCGGAGGTTCACCCTATTTCCCCCCAATCCCCTCCCTGCTGAACAGTTACATCGACCAGGACTCGCACCCCACCGGCTTCCCACCCGCTAACACTGCCAATTGTACCGCTGACAGCTGGATTCGATCCCAGAGTCTCTGCGGTTGTAGGCGGGTGCTTAGTCCACTTCACTACCCAGCCGCCCTGATCAAGTGGATTATTGTCAATGTATCACACCTACTCTGAAATCAAAACGGTGTAAATGATTGGTTTTGTGCAAGATAAGTGAAGGCTACGGTAGAAAGAGAGAGAGATGCAGAGGTGTGAGTGGTTTCCTGTGTGTTGTGTATGTGTGTTGCGTATGTGTGTTGCGTGTGTGTGTGTGTTGCGTGTGTGTGTGTTTTGCGTGCATGGTCTCCAAGTCCAGGACCAGTTTAACCCAGACTTACTAATCTGACAAACTATTGTGAGTGCATAACTAATTGAAACCGAATAGGTAGTATTAGTTGTGGCTTGTGCCTCGACATGATTGTCCATAATATAATAATAATAATATATTATATACGACCTCCCTCGAAATCTCAACGAGCTGTCAATCAAAAGAGATCCGGCTCGTTACAGCGGAATTTAACGGGCTGGAAGGTAAACATTACGAAGGCAGACAAAAACTGAGCTTTGACTTTGCAAAAAGAAGGGCTCCCCACCCTCCAGAACATTTACTACAAGCGTTGCAAGGGCAAGGCTAAGAGAATCATTAAAGACTCCAGTCACCCGAACAACTGCCTCTTTGAACTGCTGCGGTCAGGCAAGCGATACAGGAGTCTCAAGGCGAGCACAGAAAGACTCGGAAGAAGCTTCTATCCCCAGGCCATCAGGCTGCTAAACGAACAATGAATGAACACTACACAACAACAACCACCAAACGCACATAGCACACACATCCACACGCACACACTCACTTTAAACAAACACACTGTAGCACCCACTCCCCACACTTTATATTTATGGATGAAGGATTGCACTACAACTCGTACACCTTACTGTAAATTGTACCTAAAATTGTACCTCATCCCATTTCTGCTTTGCACTAGATAGTACTGTACATTAGTACACTGCATAGTATTGTGTATTGTATATTATATGGTAACTCAGAACATTGTACATATGTCTATACCGAACACTGTGACCTCATTTTCTTCTTCTAAATTCATGCTATATTATGTTATTATGTTATTTGATACTATCTTGTCTAGCACAGTCTCTGGAGCGTAACAGTAAGAAGCATTTTGTATGAAAGTATTCTGTACTTCTGTATGACAACTATTAAAGAACTTGAACTTGAACTTGAAATGCACTCTTCCTACTAGGGCTGACCCCTATTAATCGATTAGTCGACTAATCGGTCGAAAGGAGCCGTAGTCGACTGGCCGACCTCTTAATCGAATATAAATAAAATAATATATAAAATAAATAAAAATATGAAATTAAAAAAATATATATTTTAATCATTCTTTCCAAAAGAAAATAGGCCTAGAAGCGTGGCTAACGCTAATGACACGCATACCAGCGAGGCTAACTGCCTACGAAAACAGGCACAGAGGCACTGAAAGAGGATTTCACCCATCTAATGAACACACTAGACTAGACAAATATCAAGATGTATCCATCAGTGGACCAATTGCATGCTTTTGCAGAGGACAAGAAGCCTTCAGTCGACTCCTTCAGACATTAAGCACCCCCCACAGCCCAAATGGAATCATTTTTTTTTTTAATATTATACTTTTTTTTTTAATTATTATTATTTTTTGTCGACCAATAGTCGACTAACGGCTAATTTTGGCCAATCCTAGTCGACCATCCAAATCCTTAGTCGGGGACAGCCCTACATCCTACTATACTAACATGTCTCTACTACTCTGCATCATCAGAGAGCTCAACGCTGCAGCGCTTGAGTTTCAACACTGTTTGGTGAACATTGTTACTCAGCTGATAGAGTTGTACCCTTCCTTCCTGCTGACTCGTACAGAACATTGTAAGTCGCTTTGGATAAAAGCATCAGCTAAATGACTACATGTAAATGTATTCATCTTGTAGATTAGAGAACACTGTCTATTCAGGTGGAAATGGGAATATAAACTACATTGAGGTGTTTACGAGAAAACCCTTGTTGGACACCTTTTTAAAACCTCTTCCACCCGTGCGGTACCGGACCGCAAATGACATCACGTCATAAATCAGTCTCTCTAGACTGTCTGACATAATTATCGTTTTTTTAAACATGTAGTAAACATCCTAACCATGTCACAACAGCAGTCATAGTGTATATTTTCAGCAATACGTTTGTTAGGTTAAAGTGTTATTAGTGAGATTTTAGTTTTTGAAATGTGTTGTTTTGATCGCTGGGATCCGCCATTTTGAATTAGCGGCCGTCGCTGAATGATGACGATTGTAGTCATTTTGAGAAGAGGACATCCAGAGCTCTCAATGAGCGTTGACATAAAAAAAAACTACACTTCCCAACGGCTTCTAGCTGCCTTCAAGCAAATGACTAGTGTATGCATTTTTTTCTCTTATTACTCGGGATTATATACCACAAAACTGAACGTTATTGGCATATATTGGAGCACAGTTAGTTTGTCTCCCCTATTGTGAACATTTCGCAACCATCCAATTTGAAATCGGTTTAAAAATGGCAGAGCTGTCGCAAGAATAAAAAACCTACTGTACATACAGTAGATTTCATTCTCTGTTCAATCCAAATTGAACTCTGCCATTGGAAAGAGTAGATTTTGCCCGATCCATAGTGTGCAACTTGGCTATAATAAGGTAATTTATAGGCCTCATATTCTATATTATTTTAATTTTTTATCCACTTTTTCTCCTTTTTCTATTTTTCTCCCATCCCAATTCCACTGTGCCAATTCTTCCCTCCCCTGTCTTGAACGTTGCTCGCATATGCCCCCCACTGGCCGGTTGTAGGGAGGATAGAAGCCCTGCATCATGTGTCCCCTCCGATACACGAGGAGGAGTCACATCTTTTCACCTGCCAGCGCGGACTCTCATTGGCGAGGAGTAACGCGTGGGAGGCTCACGCTACCCCCGCTATTTCCTGTCTCTGCTGTGCAGGCGCCCCAACCGACCTGTAGGAGTCGCTGTCCACAACGTCCAGATTACCACCCATCGACTTCCACCCGCTAACTCTGCCAATTGAGTTAGTATAACGGATGGACCAAGCCGGAGGCAACGCCGACAGCCGGAGTCGAACCCGGTATCTCTTGCGTTGGTGACAAGCGCAATGTCCGCTGCGCCACCCAGCCGCTCATATTCTATATTCTATAATAATATTTCGAATTGCATGGGTCCGGATGGCAGAATTCAGTACTTTATCAACAAAACCTTCTGTTTAATCATCTTCCCTTTATTAATTTCCTTAGATTTATTTTACACGTGATCTCAAGAAGGTACTGAACGAGCTCAGTGGCAGTTTCTTGGTCATTTTTAGCATGGTGTTATTCACTGTCAAAGATGCAAAGAAAAATCATAATTCATATTCTCCTTCGTTTCATCACAATTTAAGCACGCCTAGTAACAGACACAATATTCCTGACACTGGGACTACATTCCCTGAGGTCCATAGATGTCCCTAGATACCAGGAACATGCAAATGGGCCTTGTAGAAGTGGAGCAATCTTCCAGTTACTTAGGTATGTATTTTAGGCTGATTTTCAGAAAATAGGGCTCCGGGCTTAAAGGAAAACTCCAACATTTTGGGAAATTAACTTATTTGCCATCTACCCTGGAGTTAGACAAGAAGATACATACATTTTTTCTTCTCTGTGCATGCAGTAGGAGTAGGAAGACGCGCACTGTTAGCCTAGCTTAGCGTCAGTCACTGGAAGTATGTTCCTCCATTAGCCTAGTTCCCAACGTCTTCCTACTCCTACTGCATGCACAGAGAAGAAAAAGGTATGTATCTTCTTGTCTAACTCCAGGGTAGATGGCAAATAAGCTAATTTCCCAAATTGTTGGAGTGTTCCTTTAAGAGGTTAAAGGGACACAAACGGAGACACTGCGATATATATCCCGGTTACACTTTAACTGTACTTAAAGGGTTAGGGCCCGTCGTCCTACTTTCTTCCTGCTAATGATGTGGTCGATCACCAGAAGCCTTTCTCAGCACAATCCATGTTGCATCGGATGCGGCTCCAGCCTAGTTAGCCGCAGATGGATGTGAATACAGCGGGACCTCGGTCTCGTACAGTACAGGCCCCCGAGACGCATGCTGACCTCTGCTCTGGGTTCACCCTGAAGTACGCTTCAGTCTGGAGTGGGTCTACGACGTAGGTTCTAGGGAAAGAGGTAGGAAATGGGGGGCTTGAGTATCCAAAACATTCTGAATTGACCCTTTAACCCAGAATCAAAGCAGGACTGACGTTGTAATGAAAACAGTCAACGGTTATGTTCTAGTCTAGAGGGTCGAGACTGTCTCTCTAAACACCAGGTACCTGCCTCTCTCTCTCTTTCTCTCTCTCCATCTCTCTCCGTCTCTGTCTCTCTCTATCTCTGTGTCTCTTTCTCTATCTATGTGTCTCTCTCTGTCTCTCTATCTCTCTCTGTCTCTCTCTCTGTGTCTCTCTATCTGTCTGCCCCTCAATCCTCTCTCACTCTAGCCTCTCTCTTTCTACATCCCTCTTGTCCTTCCTCTCTCTCTACCTCCTGCTCTCTCTCTACCTCCTGCTTTTCCTTTCTCTCTCTACATCTTGCTCTCTCTCTCTACCTCCTGCTCTTCCTCTCTCTCTACATCTTGCTCTCTCTCTCTACATCCTGCTCTCTCTCTCTCTCTCTCTCTCTCTCTCTTACAAATGCATCCGCGTTTCCGGGTTCCGTTTTGCGCTCTGATTGGCCAGGTCATGTGACATGAGCGCCAATCGTGGGACGGCAAGTGTCTACACCCGGTTAAGCTTAGGCACTCTTTCGAAGTTGGTTAAGGTTAGAGTTTGTCTTAGAGCGTGGCGATAGAACGCCAGGTAGTTTGCAGGCTGTTTTCGACGCGGAAATGGGCAAACACGCTATTGGGCGCACATGTCACATGACCTGGCCAATCAGAGAGTGTGGTTCTCCATGCTATGGGCTGGGAAGGGGCGAGGGCCAGGCTCTTGGTTCTGGTAGAGTCTCTGGTTTGTTGAGGGGTAGTAGCCTGGGCCAGGGCCTGTCTGGTTGTGCTGCTGGAGCTGGTGATGTTCTGGTGGAGCGTGGGGTCTGCGGGGTGCGCTGGGCCTGGATGGATGTCTGAGGGGTCTTTGGCTCCCGGTGGGGTTTGAGGCGTAGTAGGGAGGTCCTCTGGCTGGTGTAAGATGGAGGCTCTCTCTCTCTCTCTCTCTCTCTCTCTCTCTCTCTCTCTCTCTCTCTCTCTCTCTCTCTCCTCTCTCTCTCTCTGTCTCTCTCTCTCTCTCTGTCTCTCTGTCTCTCTGTCTCTCTCTCTCTCTCTGTCTCTCTCTCTGTCTCTCTCTCTCTCTCTCTCTCTACCTCCTCTGCTCTCTCTCTCTCTCTCCTGCTCTCTCTCTACCTCCTGCTCTTCCTCTCTCTCTCTCTCTCTCTCTCTCTCTCTCTCTCTCTCTCTCTCTCTCTCTCTCTCTCTCTCTCTCTCTACCTCCTGCTCTCCTCTCTCTCTCCTGCTCTCTCTCTACCTCCTGCTCTTCCTCTCTCTCTCTCTCTCTCTCTCTCT
>NC_140170.1:189344176-189374176 GCF_963971535.1 Notolepis coatsorum
TCTACCTCCTACTCTTCCTCTCTCTCTACCTCCTACTCTTCCTCTCTCTCTACCTCCTACTCTTCCTCTCTCTACCTCCTACTCCTCCTCTCTCTGTCTCTCTCTCCCTCTCTCTGTCTTTATCTACCCCACCCCTCAGTCTTTATTTCTCCCCCCTCACTCTCTCTTTCTCCCTCATTCTGTATTTTTCTCTTTCTCTCTCCCTCTGTCTTTATCTCTTTTTTCTCCCCTCACTCACTCACTTTCTTTCTCTCTCCCTCATTCTGTCTTTTTCTCTTTTTCTCTTTCTCTCTCCCTCACTCTGTCCCATTTTCTTTTTTCTTTCTTTCTTTCTCACTCTCGCTCCTCCTCCCTTTCTGCCTGTCTGTTCGCTTGTCCGCCCATCCGTCCATTTGTTGAGTGTGTGTGTGTGTGTGTGTGTGTAAGTGTGTGTCTGCGCGCATGTGTGTGTGTGTCCGCTCCCTCCCCCAGTCAGCTGTGTGCTGCCAGGTAACCATGGTAACAAAACAATCCAAGCCCTGTCTGGGCTGGAGCAGTTCCTGTAGAGTTGGCCCTGTTCTCTCTCTTTCCCCTCTGTGTGTGTGTGTGTGTGTGTGTGTGTGTGTGTGTGTGTGTGTGTGTGTGTGTGTGTGTGTGTGTGTGTGTGTGTGTGTGTGTGTGTGTGTGTGCGTGTGCGTGTGTGTGTGTGTGTGTGTGTGATTGAGTGTGTATTTCCTAACTCTTTGTGGGGCTTTGAGACAATAAAAGTACAACAGCTAGTAAATTAAAGCCAGTGACGTGGCTTCATCTAAGAGCCAGACCTCATACTACTGCTGCTGTTAGAGTAATACTACTACTTAAAGGCATGCCACTATGTATTTAATATAAAGGTACTACTATAGCTATTAGTAGTAATATTATTCCCCTGCTACTATTATTACTACTGTTACTTCTGCTCCTCCTCAACAACAACAACAACAACAAGTCTGTTTACACCTGATCCTAATCTTAACACATTGACGGCCACTGGGATTAGACGGGCCCCACTCTATAAGGCCAGCTTCTCATAATAACAAGGTTTAACTATGCATGCGGTTGTTTGTAGAGCTAAATCTATATTTTTTATTATTGCTATGTGTCTATTGTCATTGTCAATTGACACTATAAACCTTCCCTTCAATATGCCATAAAGAGGGCGGCTACGTGGTGCAGTGGGCAAGGCGCTCACCACGAATACTGGAGGCTGGGCTCAAACAGATCATCTCCCTGTTCGAGCCCAGCGCTCCACATTGCTTTCAGTTTAGCTGGTCGTCCGCACTAATACACATTGGCAGTATTAGGGGGAGGGAAACTGAAGGGTGGGGATCGGGCGTTGTGGACAGCGACTCCTACAGGTCGGTTGGTAGAATCAGGAAGCGACGGGGGCGGGGCCCCTCCAAAGCCCAGACCCCCGACGCTGAATGATCGAGCCGCGCAGGTGGAAAGATGCGACTGCTGTTACCTCGAGTATCGGAGGGGCCTCGTGCTATGTATGACTTAGTCCACATTGCAGCCGGCTTGTGGGAGGCATGAAACAGCGTTCAAAGACAGGGGAGGGTTGAATTGGATGATACGAAATTGGGATGGGAGAAAAATAGAAAATGGGAGAAAAATATGCCATAAAGAAAGAATTTTTTCATCAATACGTTCCCATTTTATAGCATCGTGAATATGAACGTTAATCCTTGGAAAACGAGTTACAGGGCGCTAAGCTAATAATGTTAAATCGATTGGCGTTTCGGCCCTACACAAGCTAGAGAATAGAGATCAAAATCAAAATGCATATGATCGATATCATGTTCCACCATGAATGCATGAAAGGGGGGGGCGGGGGAAGTTGTTTCTGATTATTGATTACCAATAACGGCATTCGTTATTGAAGCCTCATACACTGATGAGAGGGTTGGATATGAGAACAAGGCCCGATCGGGCTGTAATTTACGTCAAATAGCTCTTACCTGTGGCCAGTTGGATCCCAAAAAGGATTTCCCAGTTATTGATCACCATCTGGTAGATCGATATGCCCATTGGCTGATGCTATATTCCTTTACTGCATAGTGAATTCGGCATCGCAAAACGTATTCCATGCGATCTGATGAAGGCATAGCTTCAGGCTAACAGAAAAAGTAGGCCAGAATGAAAAACAAATAACATCCGGTCTGAAAACAAGGAGTACTCCATTCTCGAGACAGCGCCACTACCAGGATCTGGCCGGTAATGCACTTTTCCAAATCCCAAGAGTAGGGTATATCTCCAGTGCCGCTCCGTGACATTGAGTAGGTTATTAAAATGCAATAAAAGCAAAAACAAGCTTATCGCGTATATATATACGTGGTTGGCCCTTTAAGCATGGCGCCGAATCACGTATATATATGTGGTTGGCCATGAATGTGTTAACCACTCCTTTTCCTTGACCTGAACCTTGACCTTAACCTCCTGACCAGGAAAACATCAGTTTTTGTGAGTCCCAATAAACCAAAATACAACCTAAATATATACAATTATGAAGTTCTTATTTAATTCACTAGTTAGTTGTTCGATGTGATGCACCTCATAGATTGCATGAGGCAACTCACTCACAGTTAGCCCCTCTGTCCCTAGTGGCCACTGACAGGCATGGCACTCTGCTTCGCATTGAGGGCACCTTGTGTCCTTGTATTGTGGTTGGTCAGTGGTAGATGATGTGGTTGGTCAGGTCAGTGTTAGATGATGTGGTTGGTCAGGTCAGTGGTAGATGATGTGGTTGGTCAGGTCAGTGGTAGATAGGGGTGGGACTCGCCAGAGACCTCACGATACGATACTATCGCGATACTTGCGTCACAATACGATAGTATCGCGATACTAAATATATCGCGATACGCTGAGTGTTGCACTTTTTTCTTATTTTTTTTTATCACATTTTTTTTATTACCTTTTTTCAACTGCAAAGTAAAACTTTGTCAACATGTTTTATCTAATAAAATAAAGTTCAGTCTGTTCATCTCACTTCAATCATTTTTATTGCAGAACATGGTATTTTCTCAAGCAGACAGATGTCAACACTGTAATCTGTGTTGCATGTACCTGACAAACTGAACTGTTTGTATTACAGTCATATTCCAACTTAACTGAATGTGTAACTGAGGGGTACAATTCCCTGACTGTATTATATAAGTATGGTATCATTAAACCACTACTGTCTTATGTACATTACTACTGGCCATACAGTACACAGGTATATCAGATGAACACTTCCCACAATGACACGGTTCCACACAAAACTGGGTTATAATAATATTTATTAGCAGCAATGATAGTATATAACAATACTTTACGTAGGGTCGCGCTTATAAGGCGAAAGAATGTGCGTGAGTAAATCAATAACGTAAGTCCATTATCATATTACGCAGGAGATAATGAATACCACCTGTATCTTAGGAATTATATCTATGGTACACTAGTAAGGCAGCGGGAGATACTGGTAGGGTCCCTCCGGTTGTAGGCCAGCAAGGGTAGAGGATTTGTCGGTAGTAGAGTCTGGGTCAACGAAGAATAGGGAGACTCCAAGTACAGGAGACGGTGCAATAATCTCTTGATCCGCAGACGAATAACAGCTGTTCTCCGGCATGCAGCTCCGCATGGAAGAAAGCTAGCCAGCCTCAGGCTTCTGAGAGGCGGGCTCGACGTTGCTCCTCACAGGGTAAATCCCACACAATTGTGGGTGTAGACGATTCTCCGCTCCATCAGTTACAGGACCAAAGCAAATATAATCCAGCCGAAAAGGGCTATGTAGTCGTCGGGTAGGTTATCCAGTGTACATGTCCACACGGTCCTCGTCTAGGGCTCCTCGGGTGAAGGCGCCAGGGTAAGCTGCCCAGCCTGGATAAGCACACTAGCTGGTACGAGGAAACGTTGGTGATGCTGGTCACTGTAGAACGGTAGCCGCACGATACACTATACATAAATAGACTATTACTGAATTAATAGAATAGGTCGAACTCGACGGTACAGCGTTAAACTCTAATACTTCAGTTATTAATTCGCACGCGGTCTCAATGCTCTATTTGGGGCCAAACAGGCCTTACTTCACCGCACGTTGTATCGTGGGTGAGGCTTCAACTTATTGGGTAACATACTTCTGTATTCACCTGCGCCGTATTTATACGTTAGGTGAACAAACTAGTACCAGCCTTATTCCTGTCTCGTATCCTTGCGCAGAGCCGTTCATGTCCAGGCATGTCTTTGGCGGTGACTTTGAACTAGACCTTGGGGGTATGGCAGTGGCGCCTAAGGGACCGCTGTCCAATAGGAGAACGAAATATTATGGTCTGTACTAGGTAAAAGGGATATTCCGTGTATATGTACAAGGAATACACAAGGGATATCAAACGATATACAAATATTATGCAATATATATCAATTAATAAATATATATATTCGGTTTAATCTGATCCTTCGTAACAGAATGCATATGTGTGTGTGTGGACTACTGTACTATTACAGGTATTGAAATGAACAATGCAAATTCCTTATACAATTTAAAAAAAAATTATGAATACTTAAATATCGATACTTGGCGTCCCTGTATCGATACAGTATCGCCACGCAAAGTATCGCGATACTACTATGTATCGATTTCCCCCCCCACCCCTAGTGGTAGATGATGTGATTGGTCAGGTAGATGATGTGATTGGTCAGGTAGATGATGTGATTGGTCAGTGGTAGATGATGTGATTGGCAGGTAGATGATGTGATTGGTCAGGTAGATGATGTGATTGGTCAGTGGTAGATGATGTGATTGGTCAGGTAGATGATGTGATTGGTCAGTAGATTATGTGATTGGTCAGTAGATGATGTGATTGGTCAGTGGTAGATGATGTGATTGGTCAGTAGATGATGTGATTGGTCAGGTAGATGATGTGATTGGTCAGTGGTAGATGATGTGATTGGTCAGGTAGATGATGTGATTGGTCAGGTAGATGATGTGATTGGTCAGGTAGATGATGTGATTGGCAGGTAGATGATGTGATTGGCAGGTAGATGATGTGATTGGCAGGTAGATGATGTGATTGGTCAGGTAGATGATGTGATTGGTCAGGTAGATGATGTGATTGGTCAGGTAGATGATGTGATTGGTCAGGTAGATGATGTGATTGGTCAGTAGATGATGTGATTGGTCAGTGGTAGATGATGTGATTGGCAGGTAGATGATGTGATTGGTCAGGTAGATGATGTGATTGGCAGGTAGATGATGTGATTGGCAGGTAGATGATGTGGTTGGTCAGTAGATGATGTGATTGGTCAGGTAGATGATGTGGTTGGTCAGTGGTAGATGATGTGATTGGTCAGGTAGATGATGTGATTGGTCAGTGGTAGATGATGTGATTGGTCAGGTAGATGATGTGATTGGTCAGGTAGATGATGTGATTGGTCAGTAGATGATGTGATTGGTCAGTGGTAGATGATGTGATTGGTCAGGTAGATGATGTGGTTGGTCAGTGGTAGATGATGTGGTTGGTCAGTAGATGATGTGATTGGTCAGTAGATGATGTGATTGGTCAGTGGTAGATGATGTGATTGGTCAGGTAGATGATGTGATTGGTCAGGTAGATGATGTGATTGGTCAGTAGATGATGTGATTGGTCAGTGGTAGATGATGTGATTGGTCAGGTAGATGATGTGGTTGGTCAGTGGTAGATGATGTGATTGGTCAGGTAGATGATGTGATTGGTCAGGTAGATGATGTGATTGGTCAGTGGTAGATGATGTGATTGGTCAGGTAGATGATGTGATTGGTCAGGTAGATGATGTGATTGGTCAGTGGTAGATGATGTGGTTGGTCAGGTAGATGATGTGATTGGTCAGGTAGATGATGTGATTGGTCAGGTAGATGATGTGATTGGTCAGTGGTAGATGATGTGGTTGGTCAGGTAGATGATGTGGTTGGTCAGGTAGATGATGTGATTGGTCAGTGGTAGATGATGTGGTTGGTCAGGTAGATGATGTGATTGGTCAGGTAGATGATGTGATTGGTCAGGTAGATGATGTGATTGGTCAGGTAGATGATGTGATTGGTCAGGTAGATGATGTGATTGGTCAGTGGTAGATGATGTGATTGGTCAGGTAGATGATGTGATTGGTCAGGTAGATGATGTGATTGGTCAGTAGATGATGTGATTGGTCAGGTAGATGATGTGATTGGTCAGGTAGATGATGTGATTGGTCAGGTAGATGATGTGATTGGTCAGTAGATGATGTGATTGGTCAGTGGTAGATGATGTGATTGGTCAGTGGTAGATGATGTGATTGGTCAGGTAGATGATGTGGTTGGTCAGGTAGATGATGTGATTGGTCAGGTAGATGATGTAATTGGTCAGGTAGATGATGTGATTGGTCAGGTAGATGATGTGATTGGTCAGTAGATGATGTGATTGGTCAGTGGTAGATGATGTGATTGGTCAGGTAGATGATGTGATTGGTCAGGTAGATGATGTGGTTGGTCAGTGGTAGATGATGTGGTTGGTCAGGTAGATGATGTGATTGGTCAGCAGGACTGTAGCAGGTAGGGGTGTAACAATGCGACCTCACAACGATTAATTTCGATTAGGATTATTCAGGCAACGATTCAATGCATCATGAAATCTCTTCATTTGACCACGATTCGATTAGATACATTTTCTATCTGTTAATTCCCCAAAAAAATTTGGATACACAAATGTGGCTGGGGGAACTGATTCACTGAGCATGAAGGGACTATAGGTCAATAAAAACAATATAAAAAAATAATTAAAAAAATTAGCAATTCTAACATATTCAAATCGATGCGGTTGAATCGTCACATTAGAATCGATGCATAGTAGCAGGACATTCTTAGCTCGGAGCTCGAGAGATGGTTTCCAGCATTTGGTTGAAGCAAAAAACAAATGTTTTTTATCAATAATCTACTAAACAACGAATGTCTATGGGAATCGTGTCATAAATGGATATTTTTTTTTTTTTTTTTTTTTTTTTTTTGGTCTTTTTCCCCCTCCATTTTTCCTCCGATTTTCTCCCATCCCAATGTTAGTCGTATGCCAATTCCCAGTCCCTTCCTGGTCGCTGCGCACTTACCCCCCACAGTCAGATCATCTGGGAGAGTGGAGGCTACCACGTGCTTCCTCCGACACACGTCCAGCCAATCACCGCTTCTTTTCACCTGGCAGCGCGGATTCTCATTGAGAGGGCGTAGCGTGTGGGAGGACCACACTATCCCCCTCAAGTCCAATCCGCGCTTAGCAGGCGCCCCGACCGAACTGTAGGAGTCGCTGTTTACAACGACCCGGACCCACCCCGCCAGCTTCTCCCACCCTCTAATACAGCCAATTGTATTAGTGCAGACGGCCAGCCAAGCTGGTGACAACCCCGGAGCTGTGAGCTGGATTCGAACAGGCGAATCCAGCTCACAGCTCCGGGGCTGGTGACGAACGCAATCTCCGCTCGGCCACCTAACCGCCCTAATGGAGGTATTTTCTACGCGTTTATCGTTCAGGGGGTCCCTTTGAACCCTTTCACTGCCGCACTACCAAACGGTTAACCCTTTCACTACGGCAATACACAGACGGTTAACCCTTTCATTGCCACACAACAGCGGGTTAACCCTTTCACTGCCACACTACAGAAGTTTTTTTTGTATTATCTTTTCCCCCCTCCTTTTTTCCGATTTTTCTCCCATCCCACTGTTAGTCGTTATGCCAATTCCCAACCCCCTTCCTGGTTGTTGCGCACCCCCCCCTACTGTTGGTCCGGGAGGCCGGAGACTGTCGCATGCTTTCCTCCGACACATGTGCAGCCAGCCTGGCAGCGCAGATTCTCACCGGGAGAGTGTAACGTGTGGGAGGCCGCACTACCTTTGTCCAGATCCTACCCTCGCTGTGCAGGCGCCCCGACCGAACTGTAGGGGTCGCTGTCCACAACGCCCAGGACCCACCCACGGCTCCCCTCCGCCTAACTCAGCCAAACGAGTTAGTATAGCGATCAGCCCAAGCCAAGGCAATGCTGACTCTCCGGGAGTCGAGACCGCAGCCTCTTGCATTGGTGACGAGCACAACCTCCGCTACGCCACCTGACCGCCTCACTACAGAAGGTTAACCCTTTACTATCACACTACCTTCTGTGGTGTGGCAGTGAAAGGGTTAAGGCTATCCTCCGCGTGGCTGATAGCAGTGTTTATAGCCCGTTGAGTGTTTATAATGGCGTTCTGTCGGCTAGATGTTCTTCAAAGCCGAGTTACCAGAAGGAGGCGAAGTTCTCCATCACCGAGTCAGAGGCTTCTGAGAGACCACCCACACACACACACACACACACACACACACACACACACACAGACACACACACACACACACAGACACACACACACACAGACACACACAGATACACACACACACACACACACACACACACCCACACAACTCAACTCTCCCCCTCTGTATGTTTTTTAGAGGAGGTGCAGAAAAGCCCCTATTCCATCTTTGCATGACTGATTTGGCAGTGGTGCTGCCGTCTCTTTGATGTGTGTGTGTGTGTGTGTGTGTGTGTGTGTGTGTGTGTGTGTGTGTGTGTGTGTGTGTGTGTGTGTGTGTGTGTGTGTGTGTGTGTGTGTGTGTGTGTGTGTGTGTGTGTGTGTGTGTGTGTGTGTGTGTGTGTGTGTGTGTGTGTGTGTGTGTGTGTGTGTGTGTGTGTGTGTGTGTGTCTTGTGGATATCCATTAAAGATATCACACAGACTGCTTGTCTATGCGTGTGTGTGTAGAGAGAGATACAGTGAGAGAGAGAGAGAGAGAGAGATGTTATCCGATCCAGATGTGTGTAGAACAGTGGTCACATGGCAACAAGCATTTTGATTGGCCCTACCTGCAGACAGTCTGGAGTCGCTACTGAAACAGATCGTCATGATCACAGCCTTGAAGAGTTACAGATCACTTCCTCCTCTCTCTGAGGTCAGATCACCTGCGTCCTCTCTCTCTGAGGTCAGATCACATGCCTCCTCTCTCTCTCTGAGGTCAGATCACCTGCCTCCTCTCTCTCTGAGGTCAGATCACCTGCCTCCTCTCTCTCTGAGGTCAGATCACCTGCCTCCTCTCTCTCTGAGGTCAGATCACCTGCGTCCTCTCTCTCTGAGGTCAGATCACCTGCCTCCTCTCTCTCTGAGGTCAGATCACCTGTGTCCTCTCTCTCTGAGGTCAGATCACCTGCCTCCTCTCTCTCTCTGAGGTCAGATCACCTGCCTCCTCTCTCTCTCTGAGGTCAGATCACCTGCCTCCTCTCTCTCTGAGGTCAAATCACCTGCCTCCTCTCTCTCTCTGAGGTCAGATCACCTGCCTCCTCTCTCTCTGAGGTCAGATCACCTGCCTCCTCTCTCTCTCTGAGGTCAGATCACCTGCCTCCTCTCTCTCTGAGGTCAGATCACCTGCCTCCTCTCTCTCTCTGAGGTCAGATCACCTGCCTCCTCTCTCTCTGAGGTCAGATCACCTGCCTCCTCTCTCTCTCTGAGGTCAGATCACCTGCGTCCTCTCTCTCTCTGAGGTCAGATCACCTGCCTCCTCTCTCTCTGAGGTCAGATCACCTGCCTCCTCTCTCTCTGAGGTCAGATCACCTGCCTCCTCTCTCTCTCTGAGGTCAGATCACCTGCCTCCTCTCTCTCTCTGAGGTCAGATCACCTGCGTCCTCTCTCTCTGAGGTCAGATCACCTGCCTCCTCTCTCTCTGAGGTCAGATCACCTGCCTCCTCTCTCTCTCTGAGGTCAGATCACCTGCCTCCTCTCTCTCTCTGAGGTCAGATCACCTGCCTCCTCTCTCTCTCTGAGGTCAGATCACCTGCCTCCTCTCTCTCTCTGAGGTCAGATCACCTGCCTCCTCTCTCTCTGAGGTCAGATCACCTGCCTCCTCTCTCTCTCTGAGGTCAGATCACCTGCCTCCTCTCTCTCTCTGAGGTCAGATCACCTGCCTCCTCTCTCTCTCTGAGGTCAGATCACCTGCCTCCTCTCTCTCTCTGAGGTCAAATCACTTAGATTAGGTTAGGTTTGGAAGGTTAGATTAGATTAGGTTTGGAAGGTTAGATTAGGTTTGGAAGGTTAGATTAGGTTTGGAAGGTTAGATTGGGTTTGGAAGGTTAGGTTAGGTTTGGAAGGTTAGATTAGGTTTGGAAGGTTAGATTGGGTTTGGAAGGTTAGGTTAGATTAGGTTTGGAAGGTTAGGTTAGGTTTGGAAGGTTAGGTTAGGTTAGGTTTGGAAGGTTAGATTAGGTTTGGAAGGTTAGATTAGATTAGGTTTGGAAGGTTAGATTAGGTTTGGAAGGTTAGGTTAGGTTTGGAAGGTTAGATTAGATTTGGAAGGTTAGATTGGGTTTGGAAGGTTAGATTAGATTAGGTTTGGAAGGTTAGATTAGGTTTGGAAGGTTAGATTAGGTTTGGAAGGTTAAGTTAGATTAGGTTTGGAAGGTTAGGTTAGATTAGGTTTGGAAGGTTAGATTAGGTTTGGAAGGTTAGGTCTAGCTAGGTCACTCAACCATGTGGGCAGCAGGGTGAGACCACCTCAGACAGGTGGGCCAGGGTGTGTTTGTGGGCTAAACGCTCCAGGGTTCAACCTGACTAAACACGGCTGGTGTTAGAGCCTGAGGCTCCTAAATGCAGGTGTGAGAGGCTCCTAAATGCAGGTGTGAGAGGCTCCTAAATGCAGGTGTGAGAGGCTCCTAAATGCAGGTGTTAGAGGCTCCTAAATGCAGGTGTGAGAGGCTTCTAAATGCAGGTGTGAGAGGCTCCTAAATGCAGGTGTGAGAGGCTCCTAAATGCAGGTGTGAGAGGCTCCTAAATGCAGGTGTGAGAGGCTCCTAAATGCAGGTGTGAGAGGCTCCTAAATGCAGGTGTGAGAGCTCCTAAATGCAGGTGTGAGAGGCTCCTAAATGCAGGTGTGAGAGGCTCCTAAATGCAGGTGTGAGAGGCTCCTAAATGCAGGTGTGAGAGGCTCCTAAATGCAGGTGTGAGAGGCTCCTAAATGCAGGTGTGAGAGGCTCCTAAATGCAGGTGTTAGAGGCTCCTAAATGCAGGTGTGAGAGGCTCCTAAATGCAGGTGTTAGAGGCTCCTAAATGCAGGTGTGAGAGGCTCCTAAATGCAGGTGTGAGAGGCTCCTAAATGCAGGTGTGAGAGGCTCCTAAATGCAGGTGTGAGAGGCTCCTAAATGCAGGTGTGAGAGGCTCCTAAATGCAGGTGTGAGAGGCTCCTAAATGCAGGTGTGAGAGGCTCCTAAATGCTGTGTGTTGTTTCACTGCTGGCCGCTGCGCTCATGAAACCAATACAAGCAGCGGAAGGAGGAGGGGCGGGAGAGAGAGAAGAAAGAGGGAGAGAGGGAGGAGGGGCGGGAGAGAGAGAAGAAAGAGGGAGAGAGGGAGGAGGGGTGGGAGAGAGAGAAGAAAGAGGGAGAGAGGGAGGAGGGGAGGGAGAGAGAGAAGAAAGCGGGAGGAGGGGAGGGAGATAAAGAAGAAAGAGGGAGATGGAGGAAGGGAGGGAGAGAGAATAAAGAGGTAGAGCGGGATGATGGGAGGGAGAGGCATGATGGGAGGGAGAGGCATGATGGGAGGGAGAGTGAGATGAAAGAGGGAGAGAGGGAGGATGGCAGCTAGCAACGTTCGCTTCATATCGATACTCTTATTTTGAAAATCCTGTGGTGTCGTATCCGCTCGGCTCCACAGCACACAGCAGTACTCGTCTCAGTAGTAGCGGTAGCGTCTGGAACACGCACATTGCAACATAGCAAGGCTAGTGTGCCTATTTCGTGACCCAAAAAAAATCCCTGCTGTTTTATTCCGCAACGGGTCAAATGCATATAACATGCTTTGCAATCCTCGCCATTCCTTTATGACCACGTCGTGTTTAAGACCGGAATTAACGTTACGTTAGCGTAAGCTAACAACAAGCAGCTAAAACCCTGTTCAGAGCCATAGAGAGAACAGCAGAGTGGGGACTGGGAAGGAGGGGGGGGGGGGGGCATTCTCCCTCTGTGTGCGTTTGAAAAGATATGATGAAGTCAGACGAGTATATTATATTGATAGTAAATGTACTGAGGATGGACAGATAATGTTGATATTTAAACAAAAAATACAATACATAATAAATGTATGCATGATCATCATGCAACATAAAACAATTGCAGGAACGGTTTGGGAGAGGAAGGGGTTTTAGGTTGCGTGTTGTGAGTTCCAAAAAAATTTACTTAAAGTTTAAAGCTAAATATATCAAAACGTGGCACTTTATAGTGAACAGGAGGTCTATTTGTATTAAAAACAATAAATAGTTTTTCATTTAAATGTCTGGAAGAGCTTAAAAAAGAAATGTCTAATTATATTTTCGTTACCTCTTTTGAGTTGATCTAAATGTTACTGATTGTGTTAAATGGGCTTATGATATATCGTCTCATATCGATTGCAGGCACCTGCATTGTATCGTATCGTGGCAGATATCGTTGTTCAAAGAATCGATATCGTATCGTGATGAAACTGGTGATTCCCACCCCTAGTAGAGTCCATACATCCAACACCAAATCCCATAATTCCTTACACGTAACGTGTCTGGCTGTGTGACGTCAACTTGTCAGCATGAAAAAAATTACAGCCAAACATGGCACTGCAACTAAATAACACAAATACAATAGGCACATTTGTGACTGTTACAAATATAACACGTTTTTTATACTTGTGCTACAAGATTTTGGCCAGTGCTACAAAACTATCAACCTCTGTAGCACCAGTGCTATGTGCAAAAAAAGTTAACGTACAGCCCTGCACTGAGGGAGAGAGAGAATAAAGAGAGATGGAGGAAGGGAGGGAGAGATAAGAAAGAGGGAGGATGGGAGGGAGAAATACATGCGGGGTGGGAAAGTGAGAAGAAAGAGGGAGAGAGGGAGGATGGGAGGGAGAGAGGCAGGATGGGAGGGAGAGTGAGAAGAAAGAGAGATATGGAGGAGGGGAGGGAGAGAGAGAAAAGAGGAGGATGAAAAGGTGAGAGGTGGAGACGTCAGTGTGTGTATTGTGTTTAGTTAGTCTGGCTCTGAGACTAGACGCCATGTCAGTACACACACACACACACACACACATGCACACACACACCTACACACACACACACACACACACACACACATATACAGATACAGACAGACAGACACATGCACGTCACGCACACACACACACTAATATATATATACATACACACACACTTGTACACACACACTTGTACACACACACACACACACACACACACACACACACACACCCTATTGATGTCTGAACTGGGGGTAACACTACACCTGCAGAGGAGGGTCTGTGGGCTGAGCCTGTGTGTGTGTGCGTGTGCGTGTGCATGTGTATGTGTATGTGTGTGTGTGTGCGTGTGCGTGTGTGTGTGTGTGTGTATGTATATATATATATATTAGTGTGTGTGCGTGTGTGACGTGCATGTGTCTGTCTGTCTGTGTTAGTGTGTGTGTGTGTGTGTTAATGTGTGTGTGTGTTAATGTGTGAGTGTGTGTATGTGTGTGTTAATGTGTGTGTGTGTTAATGTGTGTGTGTGTGTTAATGTGTGTGTGTGTGTGTGTGTTAATGTGTGTGTGTGTGTGTGTGTGTGTGTTAATGTGTGTGTGTGTGCAAGGTCTCGCTGAGCTTTTTTTATTTATTATAAATAGAAACACGTATCACCTTCATTCTTAGGGAAAATAGAGGAAAGACACAACTTCAATTAATAGATTGATCATTAATAGATCGTTATTAATGTAGTTAGCCATTGTTAATTTATAGTTATTAATATAGTTATTCATCATTAATATATAGTTAATAATGTAGTTATTCATCGTTAATGGATGGTTAATAATGTAGTTATTAACCTGTTAAAGCCCTAGCCATATTTTCAGAAAATTCGCCTAAAAGTGCATACCTAAGTAGATGGAAGATTGCTCCACTTCTACAAGGTCCATTTGCATCTTCTTGGTATCTATAGGGACATCTAGAAATAACGTGTCCGTTACTAAGGCTTGAGTGAATTATTTGTAATGCACCAAAAGGAGAATATCAATTATTATTTATATATTTTTATTTTCCATCTTTGACGGTGAATAACTGCCGTGCTAACATTGACCAGACGTGAGCTCATTCAGCTCCTTCTTGAGATAAAGTACCAAAAAGGACGGATGATTTACAGGAGATGTTGTAGACACACACTACAGTACTGCATTCTGCCGGAGCGGCGCACTAGTGTTGAGACTTTATTCCTCTTTTAACCCTTTCACTGCCACACTACAGAAGGTAACCGTCGGTAGTGTGATATAGTAAAGGGTTGCCCTTCCGTAGTGTGGCAGTGAAAGGGTTAATAATACCAAGACGAACGTGCCCTACTGACAGTGTTATGAAGTGTCTGTGACGTCCAGTGGAAAGAGTCCGGGGGGGGCGAGCGGGGGGGCGAAACACCTCGGCAGGTGGCTGGGAGTCGCCCCGAGCGTCACGTCAGTAGGGCTGCATGTCGGGTCGGTCCGTCGGTCCGTCCGAGCGCCACCTGGTCAGCGGTTCTGACGCCGGCGATTCAAGATGATTAATTGTCATGATGTGCAGTTAAACAGACCGTTTGCCGTACAGTGGAAAATGTACTTTGCTAGTCCGCCCCCTTCGCACAACATCACACGCTACTTAACTAGAATGAACAACTTAAATACAAGCGGATGCTAAAAAGAAGTAGTAAAACAAGATGGTAGAAGATACAGAACACGAGTGAGTAACGGTGACATTATTGCACGTTCCGTTCACAGTGTAGGGATGATGCTCCATATTGGCTTTTTTACCGATACACCGATATTGTCCAACTTTTAATTTCCGATACCGATATCAACCGATACCCCCCCCCCCCCAAAAAACTGAATAATTTCAGGTAATTAACATTACATATCTCTTGTCGTGTAATTAACATTATGCATACTTTGACAATAAATAAAATAATAATTTGTTCTTACTTGCTTGCCTGGGTAAATAAAGGTTAAATAAATGTAAAAAAAAAAAAAATAATAATAATAATAATAAAAAAAAATTAAAATTAAACCGATACCGATATTTTCCGATATCACCTTTTTATGCCAATATCGGCCGATAATATCGTACATCCCTAGTTCACAGTGTAGGATCCAGTGGTGTTTACACATGTAGCTGTTGTGGAGGTGACACACAGCAGCAGTTAAAGTTATAACTGTACAAAGAGGTTATGGTAAACACTCATGTCTGGCTGTCTGCTTTCCTCTGTGTGTGTCTGTGTGTGTGTGTGTTTAGTGGGCAGATGTGAATTGAGCTTGAGAGATGTAGAGGTTTTTTGGTTGAATGTGACTATATTAATGCCCCCGCCCACTTACGAACTGTTCGGTTTTCATCCTATCTCCTTTCAAACTTTGTTATTATTATTTATTTATTTATTTATTATTATTATTATTATTGTTATGACCTGCAGGTGCTGGATAACTACGAGCGGGACGGCTTCCACTTCCTGTCCCAGGTGTTTAACTCCTCCCACTCCTTCCTGGAGGACCTGACTGGACTCACGCTGCTACACCAGGAGACCCAGGCTGCTGAGGTAACACACACACACACCACACACACACACCACACACACACCACACACACACACACACACGCACACACACACACACACGCACGCACACACACACACGCACACACACGCACGCACACACACACACGCACACACACGCACGCACACACACACACCACACACACACACACGCACACACACACACACACACGCACACACACACACGCACACACACACACACACAGACACACACACAGACACACACACACACAGACACACACACAGACACACACACACACAGAGACACACACACACACACACCTGCTGTTGCTAAGCAGGATGTGAGTAAGCTACAGTATCCGGCTGCAGGCTACAGTAGCCTAGCGCTACAGTAGCCTAGCTTAGCACACATTAATGGCAGTGGATACGGACCAGCTAGCCTAGCCGTTGGCCAGAAACAGGTGTTTTAGGCTAGGCTAGTGGTCCATATCCACTTCCATTCGTTCACCAGTAGCCTTCCGTTCACGTGTGCTAAGCTAGGCTTAGCTCGCGGCCGGATAGCTTTCTACTGAACACACGGGAGAGGAAACCGGTGTGTCTCTCTCTTCTCGCCTGACTCTGGAAAGAACGGTACGCTAAGTGCATTTCCCATGACGCTGGCGTGTTCCTTTTCTAAGTGTATTTCAACGTCTCCAGATGCATATTGCTGCCGCCGTCAGTAAAGCAACATAACGGCCCTCCTCCTCCTCCTCCTCCTCCTCCTCCTCCTCCTCCTCCTCCTCCGTGTGATTCTGAAGTGGAACACAAGGGCTGGAGTCGCCGTCACGAGCTCCTCAAAGTCCACACTGGAACAACCGCGTGGCCTTTCAGCCCCAGAAGTTATTAGACACTGGAGATATACATGTGGTCCCACTGCTGTTTTAATAACTGGGTCACCATGGCAACACACACACACACACAAGGAGGCCAGTGGCCAAGTTAACATCACAGACGAGATAGATAGTAGTGGAATATGGCTTGTTGGCCTGGGGGGGAGAGAGGGAGGGAGGGAGGGAGGGAGGGAGGGAGGGAGGGAGGGAGGGAGGGGGAGAGAGGGAGGGAGGGAGGGAGGGAGGAGGGGAGGGAGGGAGGGAGGGAGGTGAGGGAGGGAGGGAGAGGGAGGGAGGGAGGGAGGAGGGGAGGGAGGGAGGAGAGGGAGGAGAGAGGGAGGGAGGGAGGGGAGAGGGAGGGAGAGAGGGAGGGAGGGGGAGAGAGGGAGAGGGAGAGGGAGGGAGAGAGGGAGAGAGAGAGGGAGAGAGGGAGAGAGGGAGAGAGAGAGGGAGAGGGAGGGAGGGAGAGAGGGAGAGAGAGTGATAGAGAGAGAGGGAGGGAGAGAGGGAGAGGCGGATGGAGAGATGGAGAGGGAGAGCAAGGGGGAGAGGGAGGGAGGGAGAGGGGGGAGGAGGGAGAGCGAGGGGGATAGATAGAGGGAGAGAGAGAGGGGGAGTGAGGGAGGAGGGAGAGGGGGGATGATGGAGAGGGTGAGGAGGGAGGGGGAGGAGGGAGAGAGGGGGAGATATAGGAGGGATAAGGGGGAGGAGGGGGAGAGAGAGGGAGATAGATAGGGGGAGATATAGAGGGGGAGGAGGGAGAGAGAGGGAGGCCTATTCTTTAATCCCAGCCGAAGAGTGCTGCCGAGTGCTTCCGCGTTTTCTCTGATTGGCCGCGACACGGCCGCGGCATTATGCAGCCGTAATCCCCCCTCTTTTAACATCGACGGTTAGCTCAACTCGTTCGCCGCCTTGCTGTGGAGCCTGTGGTGCGTTGGTGACAAGTTTGAATCACTTCAATTTATTTTTACGTTTAATTAATTTATCATCTCTCGCTATAAACGTGCGTTCTTTCGCCGGTTAAGTTTAGGCATTCTTTCGGAGTTGGTTAAGTTTAGGCATTCTTTCGGAGTTGGTTAAATTTAGGCATTCTTTCGGAGTTGGTTAAATTTAGGCATTCTTTCGGAGTTGGTTAAGTTTTAGGCATTCTTTCGGAGTTGGTTAAATTTAGGCATTCTTTCGGAGTTGGTTAAATTTAGGCATTCTTTCGGAGTTGGTTAAGTTTAGGCATTCTTTCGGAGTTGGTTAAGTTTAGGCATTCTTTCGGAGTTGGTTAAATTTAGGCATTCTTTCGGAGTTGGTTAAGTTTAGGCATTCTTTCGGAGTTGGTTAAGTTTAGGCATTCTTTCGGAGTTGGTTAAGGTTAGGGTTAAGTTTAGGCATTCTTTCGGAGTTGGTTAAGGTTAGAGTTTGTCGCAGAGCATGGCAATAGAATGCCTGTCTGTCTTTCTTGACGCGGAGGCAGCAGCCTATTTCCGCTCTACCGCTCTCTGCGGTCACATGGGCGTCGTGGCCAATCAGAGAAACGCGAAGCACTCTTCGGCTGGGATTATATAGACGCGAGGAGGGAGAGGGAGAGGGGGGAGAGAGAGGGGGAGAGAGAGGGAGAGGGGGGTGAGAGAGAGAGAGAGAGGGGTGGATAGGGGGGAGGAGGGAGAGAGAGGGATGGATAGGAGGGAGGAGAGAGAGTCAATGTTTTCCTGTGTGGCTGTACACGTGTGTGGGGGGGGGTTGGGTCTGGCCGTGTTTTGGGAAAATCCCACTTTCTCATCGCCGCCCACTCAGCCCATAACGAGAGAGAGAGAGAGAGAGAGAGAGAGAGAGGAGAGAGATGAGAGATGAGAGAGAGAGAGAGAGAGAGAGGAGAGAAGAGGAGAGAGAGAGAGATGAGAGAGAGAGAGAGAAGAGAGAGAGAGAGAGAGAGAGAGAGAGAGATGAGTGAAAAATGTAATATTCTGAGACTCTCTCTCTCTCTCTCTTGATTTCTCTGTGTGTGTCATAATTTCTCTCTCTCCTTGTATTGTGTAGTATGGTGTAGTTTATCTCTCCCTCTGTATTGTCTGTCATGGTCTCTCCCTCCCTCTTCTCTCTCTCTCTCTCTCCCTCTGTATTGTGTAGTGTGTCATAGTCTCTCTCTCTCTCCACAGCAGATGTACATATTGTTTTGATAGTTCAGCTCAGCGGCGTCTGTGGTCCCACAGTTCCCTGTGTGTAGTATTCTCTCTCTCTCTCTCTCTCTCTCTCTCTCTCTCTCTCTCTCTCTCTCTCTCTCTCTCTCTCTCTCTCTCTCTCTCTCTCCATTCAGTGTAGAGCTTTATTGAAACTCTAAAAAGCACCAATTGCCCAAAGCTATGAAGTACAACACGGCTAATCAACGTGTAACCAGTACTGGCAGGTTGTTTTATGAGTACATGTGGTTGTGTGTGTGTGTGTGTGTGTGTGTGTTTGGACCTGGGCTTCCTTGGGCGTTTGACATGCGGTACCGAGAGAGAGGCTACACAATACAATGAGACAGAGAGAGAGCTCTTTCTTCAGCGGTGCCAGAATCTCACGCTACACAGGATCAGTCGTTCCCACGCGTTACTGCCGTTAAAAATGGTTTCACCAACAATTAACGACAAGCACTTTTTTTTTTTTAACGGGTCAAAATCATAAGGCTTATTTCTGACAGGTTCCCACGTGATAAAAAATGATATATATATATATATACATTTTAATGAAAGAAAAGGTTATGAGCAGTCGTTAGCCCCGCTGTAAAGCGGTCTTCCAGCCATCTCGGCCAGTGCCATGCGATGATGTCATCCAGTGATGTCATCGCACCGTCTCCACTCGTACAGTAACCGAACTGGACATGATCCCGTTTTAACCCTTTCACTACCACGCTACAGAAGGTTAACCCTTGTGAAAGGGTTAAAACTAAAACGTTCAAAAAAAGCCTCTCGCGCCAAAGTTGAGTTTTCTCAGAATATCGGCTCCGGGCCTCGAGCGCCGAGGACAGGAACTCACGCGGTCGAGTCGATGAAACACAAGCGGCTTTATTATTAAAGTGTAAGTGTGTAGGATCATGTGACTTCCAGTGCTTTAAAGCGAGACGGAACCAGTTTCATCAGGCTGTATTTACATACTGACTTTATGTTCACTCCCTTCTCCTCTGCCCCTCTGTTTGGCACTGACGCCATTATGTGCCTCATATATATATATATATATGTGTGTGTGTGTGTGTGTGTGTGTGTGTGTGTGTGTGTGTGTGTGTGTGTGTGTGTGTGTGTGTGTGTGTGTGTGTGTGTGTGTGTGTGTGTGTGTGTGTGTGTGTGTGTGTGTGTGTGTGTGTGTGTGTGTGTGTGTGTGTGTGTGTGTGTGTGTGTGTGTGTGTGTGTGTGTGTGTGTGTGTGTGTGTGTGTGTGTGTGTTTGAGTGTGTGTGTGTGTGTGCCCCTGCGTTCATGGGTGTGTGCAGACATGCATTTGTGTGCTTCTGTGGGTGTGGGTGTCCGCTCTCGTGTGTGTGTGTGTGTGTGTGTGTGTGTGTGTGTGTGTGTGTGCGTGTGCACGTGTGTGTGTGTGTGACCATGCTAAACTACAGTGTGCGTCAGAAGATCGCAGCAGTGTGTATTTAGGTTCTATTCTGGGCCGACTGGTAACCTGAGAACTAGGTTTTATGTGGTGGACTGCAGGGGATTCTGGGAGTTCACTGATTGGTTAAAGAACCCGGAGTTTACTGTGTGTGCATGTGCGTTTGTCATTTGTGTGTGTGTGTGTGTGTGTGTGTGCATGCATGTATTACATATCTGTCTTGCATGTGGGTTTGTCATTTGTGTTGTGTGTGTGTGTGTGTGTGTGTGTGTGTGTGTGTGTGTGTGTGTGTGTGTGTGTGTGTGTGTGTGTGTGTGTGTGTGTGTGTGTGTGTGTGTGTGTGTGTGTGTGTGTGTGTGTGTGTGTGTGTGTGTGTGTGTGTGTTGGTATGTGTGTGGGTGTGTTATGTGTGTACATCACATGCATACTTGTGTGCACAGTATCCATGTTTGCATTTGTATGTAAATGTATGTCTGTTTAAATGCTTGTGTGTGTTGGGGGGGGGGGGTGTATGAATGGGTTCTTTGTGAGGTGGGTGGGGGTGTGAGGTTACAGCCAGGCTCAGGTGGGATAGAGAGAGAGAGAGAGAGATAGATGATAAAGAGAGAGATATATATGAGAAAGAGAGATAGCTCACAAAACACGACATGATGCCTTGAGATCAATAACACATTTTAATGGGTTTGATTTTCACGCAATCCTTCTTTGGACAGTTTTAAAAAGCAGCCATCACTTGTAGGTCAAAGATAGCCCTGCAGTCTTTATTTTTGGACTGGCTGCAATGACGACCAATAATCACGTAAGAACCTAAACTATCCTTATAAGCCCCGCCCCCGTGGACCGCCTGTTGCTGAAGTGTGTGACGCTGTGACTCATATGTTCACTAGTGTTATTGTTCACTAGTGTGGATGTTAGTGTTAATGCTCACTAGTGTTAATGTTCACTAGTGTGGATGTTAGTGTTAATGTTCACTAGTGTTAATGTTCACTAGTGTGGATGTTAGTGTTAATGTTCACTAGTGTGGATGTTAGTGTTAATGTTCACTAGTGTTAATGTTCACTAGTGTGGATGTTAGTGTTAATGTTCACTAGTGTGGATGTTAGTGTTAATGTTCACTAGTGTTAATGTTAGTGTTAATGTTCACTAGTGTTAATGTTCACTAGTGTTAATGTTCACTAGTGTGGATGTTCACTAGTGTGGATGTTAGTGTTAATGTTCACTAGTGTTAATGTTCACTAGTGTGGATGTTCACTAGTGTGGATGTTCACTAGTGTGGATGTTAGTGTTAATGTTCACTAGTGTGGATGTTAGTGTTAATGTTCACTAGTGTGGATGTTAGTGTTAATGTTCACTAGTGTGGATGTTAGTGTTAATGTTCACTAGTGTGGATGTTAGTGTTAATGTTCACTAGTGTGGATGTTAGTGTTAATGTTCACTAGTGTTAATGTTAGTGTTAATGTTCACTAGTGTGGATGTTAGTGTTAATGTTCACTAGTGTTAATGTTCACTAGTGTGGATGTTAGTGTTAATGTTCACTAGTGTTAATGTTCACTAGTGTGGATGTTAGTGTTAATGTTAGTGTTAATGTTCACTAGTGTGGATGTTAGTGTTAATGTTCACTAGTGTTAATGTTCACTAGTGTGGATGTTAGTGTTAATGTTAGTGTTAATGTTCACTAGTGTGGATGTTAGTGTTAATGTTCACTAGTGTTAATGTTCACTAGTGTGGATGTTAGTGTTAATGTTCACTAGTGTTAATGTTCACTAGTGTGGATGTTAGTGTTAATGTTCACTGGTGTTAATGTTCACTAGTGTTGATGTTCTCAAACTATCTGTATAACTGATGCATCTGTAAACACAACACTGTTTAGTTAACTCATTGTCCTTCTAAAAAAGATATATTATGGACAGACAGTGACAGTGGCTCAGGAGGTACAACGGTCTTCTGGTAGTCGGAAAAGGTTCCCGGTTTGATTCCCGGACACCGTGTCAAAGTGTCCTTGAGCAAGACACTTGTTTAACCCCTAACTGCTCCCGATGAGCAGGTTGGCACATTGCATTGGTCGCCTCCGCCGTCGGTGTGTGAATGTGTGAGTGAATGGGTCAAATGTGAGGAACAAATTGTAAAGCGCTTTGGATAAAGGCACTATATAAATGCGCCATTTAGCATTTGCCATTTATAGGTGGGGTAAATCGAAAATAAATGTGTTCTGAGTTTGTTACACCACATACACATCTGTTTATTAACCACCCAGCCTCATTTGAGTGATTAAAAATAACTATTATGAAACCCAGCTCAAAAACAGCTCATCTGGCTACTCAGACCATTTCTCAGGACGGAGGGCCTGAGGACCTACGGGAGACTGCAATTCAAAACTGGCCCCTACAAATGTCCTAACCCAGTTGTACAATAAAGACCAAGCATGGCTTTGTCAGTATTCAAATGTACAGCCCCACCCAACCCCACCCTACCTACCCAACCTCCTCCAATGTACAGTTTCTATGTCAAATGTATGTCAGTATTCCAATGTACAGTGTGTCCCCCCCCCCACCTCCAATGTACAGCCCCACCCCACCTACCCAACCTCCCCCAATGCACAGTTTCTATGTCAAATGTATATACACTCTTTTTCTGGATTTTTTTAGTATCACAAACAGTACTGTATTTGAAAATCTGGTATGTCATAAATGTATAGATGTAGCAGTACTGTCTATCTGTATGTCATGTGTGTCATATGATGAATTGAAAATGGAGGACCCTGATGGAAACAAGACGAAAGTCTTTCTCTGGTCTGCATCCTCTTAACAATTGTATGTATTGAGCTGTACTGTACTGTACCCATTCTGCAATCTGTTAATAAACTTTTCAATCAATCAATCAATCAATCAGGGGGCGTTGTCAGATCTGAGGGGGCTGGTCAAAACTGATGGGGCATGGTCAGTACTGATGGGGGCGTGGTCAGATCACACTCGATTGACGGCTCCCTTTCAGCTCAAGTGCCATTTTATTTTTTCCATTCAATCACTAGAACGTTTTGCTATAAATGACCAAATCTATCGAACATACCCTACTTGGTGAGAAACTAGTTAGCAAACTAGTTACTAGACCACCCAAATCTGCGTCTTTATTTAACTGTACCTCCCCGAGTATGACGCTTAGCATTTTCCATTCACATACATGAAAGCGTTAGCATTAGCTTTGCTATGCTACACTTTTGAGCTACTATCAACTCCAGGAGAACTGTGCTAATGCGCTCTAGTTTTTATATAGTGTTAGGACGGAGTTAAAGTGTGCAGGAGAGGTATGTTACCAGCACACGGATATAACCGGGTCTGTTATAATCACAAGGAGAGATCCTGGACCCTGTTCCTCGTACCTGGCTAACTGAGTTAGCCGGATCATTTTCAGGATAACTTGACTTAAGCCTGACCTGTCGGTTCCCCGACGTGCGATTGTCTAAATCACTATGGCAACAGATCAGAAAGTTTGAACCTGCTCCAGCGCAGGGTTAAGTTCAGTTAGCTGGATCACCTGCATGGCCACGCCCTCGCAAAGAAATGCCAGCTCTCTTCCTGAAATAATCCTCACAGTCTAGATCCCATTATACCATTCTGAATTATGTTTTTGTGCTTCGTTCTTCTAGAGGGGGCTTTTGAAATGTAAAATAATAGACCTAAAATGCTGATAATAAATCATATTCAGCCTATGGATTTACTTTGTCCGAAATAATGCACGTCATAGCTATACGGCGCTCGCAGTTGCGACACACACTATGTGGTTATTTTAATAACGCGGACCATTGCAAATGTGAATCCCGCAGGGATATTTTTAATGAATGAATCGGGCGTTTGGCTCTGATTTGTTTCCTATTCTCCGCGGTTTATGTATTTGCTTAACGGAGCACCCGAATTGTGTTTCATTCAAGCATAAATTGAAGCGTCTTTATGCGTGGATTGTGATGTGAATTACGACAAATCTGAATATGTGGATTGTTGAATTGTATCACTGTCACTCACACGTTATTGTGATATTGTAACTGGGATTAAAATGTCTGAGGAGGAGGAGATGCGCTGTTTGATGGATTTGATGACGTGGACGTGACTTGAGAAAATGAATGAGCAATTGCAAGCGTTTGATGTTTTGATGAATGAATTTGAGAAAATGCATTTAACTGTTCAATCACTGTTATCTGATGATGAACAAGGGGTGATGAACATGACTGGTGTCACTGGTATAAACCAAAAGTTAATCAATTCAATGCATGTATGGATGATGTCCGAAACAGATTAAAACCTGATTAATAGTGAAACTGTATAGCCTCCAAGCCTCTCTGACACGTTATTTCGGGTGGTCACGCCTTGAAAACTTTGGGAACCATGTATTTATATAGTACAATGATACCTAAGCACATACAGTACAGATGTCCTCATAAGTATCTATTAATACGTATCAATTAGATACTCTTTGGGCTTGTTTTTATCTACTTATTCTGAAAGAGTTGAACTAATTATTTTCTCTAGCAAGATCTCATTCGATTATTCATTCCATTAAGCCTACTGCCAGCAGGCACATTTAAAGAAATATAATCTGATTGATTGGGGTAATGAGGGACTTAAAATGTGCTTATAGATTATGCATTTAACTTGTCGGCGAGGCTATTGAGCCGTACTGTATTGTACCCATTCTGCAATCTGTTAATAAAGTTTTCAATCAATCACTCAATGCCGTTAGAAAATCAGGATTTCTGCAATCGACACCTGCTGTCTTTTCAGGTGAGGCGGCCGCGCGCAATTATCCTGAGTATCAAGTCTGGTTCGAATTAACGAGACTGAATCAGCGTTCGAGGAACAGGGAAAGCCTGGATTCAAACATCGGGTTAATTGAATTCTGGATAATGGGACTTTTGATCGACGTAGTTGAACCAGGTACGGGGAATAGGGCCCTGGTCTGTTATCATCACAAGAAGATATCCTGGTCTGTTACCAGCATATTGAGAGATCAGCACATGGACAGATCAACACAAGGACAGATCAGCACAAGGAGAGACCCGGGAAGGCAAAAGCAACTCCTTTTCCCCGCAGTATTTACACAAAAGAACCTATGCATTGAGATTCCAACATGACAAACTCCATAATCAAATCCTTAATGTTGTTATTTATAGCGAGCTACTTAATCTGCAGCCCGATGCCGTCACGGGGAGTTTGATATTTTAGTGCATAACGTTGTTTAAGCTGATGATGTTCTTTAGTATCGCTTACCAAATTTTTCTTTTATACTATGGCTGGGCGTTGGAGAGCAGCCATGATGGTGTGGTAGCACATGTAGCATCTGTTGATATAGTGTAGAGAGAGCAGCCATGATGGTGTGGTCGCACATGTAGCATCTGTTGATATAGTGTAGAGAGAGCAGCCATGATGGTGTGTTAGCACATGTAGCATCTGTTGATATAGTGTAGAGAGGAGCAGCCATGATGGTGTGGTCGCACATGTAGCATCTGTTGATATAGTGTAGAGAGAGCAGCCATGATGGTGTGGTCGCACATGTAGCATCTGTTGATATAGTGTAGAGAGGAGCAGCCATGATGGTGTGGTCGCACATGTAGCATCTGTTGATATAGTGTAGAGAGAGCAGCCATGATGGTGTGGTCGCACATGTAGCATCTGTTGATATAGTGTAGAGAGAGCAGCCATGATGGTGTGGTCGCACATGTAGCATCTGTTGATATAGTGTAGAGAGAGCAGCCATGATGGTGTGTTAGCACATGTAGCATCTGTTGATATAGTGTAGAGAGAGCAGCCATGATGGTGTGTTAGCAGCACATGTAGCATCTGTTGATATAGTGTAGAGAGAGCAGCCATGATGGTGTGTTAGCAGCACATGTAGCATCTGTTGATATAGTGTAGAGAGAGCAGCCATGATGGTGTGGTAGCACATGTAGCATCTGTTGATATAGTGTAGAGAGAGCAGCCATGATGGTGTGTTAGCAGCACATGTAGCATCTGTTGATATAGTGTAGAGAGAGCAGCCATGATGGTGTGTTAGCAGCACATGTAGCATCTGTTGATATAGTGTAGAGAGAGCAGCCATGATGGTGTGTTAGCAGCACATGTAGCATCTGTTGATATAGTGTAGAGAGAGCAGCCATGATGGTGTGTTAGCAGCACATGTAGCATCTGTTGATATAGTGTAGAGAGAGCAGCCATGATGGTGTAGCAGCACATGTAGCATCTGTTGATATAGTGTAGAGAGAGCAGCCATGATGGTGTGGTAGCACATGTAGCATCTGTTAATATAGTGTAGAGAGAGCAGCCATGATGGTGTGGTCGCACATGTAGCATCTGTTGATATAGTGTAGAGAGAGCAGCCATGATGGTGTGGTCGCACATGTAGCATCTGTTGATATAGTGTAGAGAGAGCAGCCATGATGGTGTGTTAGCAGCACATGTAGCATCTGTTAATATAGTGTAGAGAGAGCAGCCATGATGGTGTGTTAGCACATGTAGCATCTGTTGATATAGTGTAGAGAGAGCAGCCATGATGGTGTAGCAGCACATGTAGCATCTGTTAATATAGTGTAGAGAGAGCAGCCATGATGGTGTGGTCGCACATGTAGCATCTGTTAATATAGTGTAGAGAGGAGCAGCCATGATGGTGTGTTAGCACATGTAGCATCTGTTGATATAGTGTAGAGAGAGCAGCCATGATGGTGTGGTCGCACATGTAGCATCTGTTGATATAGTGTAGAGAGAGCAGCCATGATGGTGTGGTCGCACATGTAGCATCTGTTGATATAGTGTAGAGAGAGCAGCCATGATGGTGTGGTCGCACATGTAGCATCTGTTGATATAGTGTAGAGAGAGCAGCCATGATGGTGTGTTAGCACATGTAGCATCTGTTGATATAGTGGAGAGAGAGCAGCCATGATGGTGTGGTCGCACATGTAGCATCTGTTAATATAGTGTAGAGAGAGCAGCCATGATGGTGTGGTCGCACATGTAGCATCTGTTGATATAGTGTAGAGAGAGCAGCCATGATGGTGTGTTAGCAGCACATGTAGCATCTGTTGATATAGTGTAGAGAGAGCAGCCATGATGGTGTGTTAGCAGCACATGTAGCATCTGTTGATATAGTGTAGAGAGGAGCAGCCATGATGGTGTGTTAGCAGCACATGTAGCATCTGTTGATATAGTGTAGAGAGAGCAGCCATGATGGTGTGGTAGCACATGTAGCATCTGTTGATATAGTGTGGAGAGGAACAGCCATGATGGTGTGTTAGCAGCACATGTAGCATCTGTTAATATAGTGTGGAGAGGAACAGCCATGATGGTGTAGTAGCACATGTAGCATCTGTTAATATAGTGTAGAGAGAGCAGCCATGATGGTGTGGTCGCACATGTAGCATCTGTTAATATAGTGTAGAGAGAGCAGCCATGATGGTGTAGCAGCACATGTAGCATCTGTTGATATAGTGTAGAGAGAGCAGCCATGATGGTGTGGTCGCACATGTAGCATCTGTTGATATAGTGTGGAGAGGAACAGCCATGATGGTGTGTTAGCACATGTAGCATCTGTTAATATACAGATCCTCTTTTGACTGTTTCTGGGAGCCTCTAGTAGTCCAGCAGCTGATGATCGCAGTGTTCTTGCTGGCCTGTAATTTATTCGAGTGTTGGCGATGTAGCTAGGTCCCTGTCCATTTAGGGATTTGTATGTAAGAAGAAAGACCTTGAAGTCAATTCTAAATGTTACAGGAAGCCAGTGTAGAGCAGCTAAGACTGGACTAATGTGCTCTCTCCTTTTGGTTCTAGTTAGCAGTCGGGCTGCAGAGTTTTGGATTAGCTGAAGCCTCTGTGTGGTTTTCTTAGGGAGACCTGTAAAAAGTGCATTACAGTAGTCTAACCGGCTAGATATGAATGCATGAATTAGCTTCTCAGCGTCGTTTTGATTAATAAATGGTTGTACTTTTGTTTCTGAGGTGAAATAACAATGATTTGGTCACTTTGTTAATATGATAATTGAAGTTCAGTTCTGAATCTATGATAACCCTGCCACTTGTGACCTCAGATTTGATCCAAGGGGTTAGTCCTCCCAGGTTCTTTATTAACGTTTATTTCTTTGTTTTGAGGCCGATAATTATAATTTCAGTTTTGGGATATCCCTGGCTCCAGAATTTCATTGGCTACAAAGATAGTCAATCATTTTTGCCATCAGCAGTGATTGGTCCGTTCAGGACCCGACCAAACCGGACGTGGTCACTTGTTTAAATGGCTTGTCAAATGACGCTCGTCGGATGTTTCCTCTCCTCACCTCGAGACTGGTTGGGTGGGGTGACGAAAGGCGGCAAATTCAACGTTCCAACAATGTATTGGTTGATCGGCGAAAACGCAGTCCTGAGCCGACGGACGAATTGTTCTAAATAAATAATAATGATGATAATAATATAAAATAATTAGAAGTTTTGATATTTTCTTTTTCACTGAGGTAGGTAGATTACATTTTTAGAGACTAAAGTGCAGAAAAAGTGTACCGTTGGGTACCGGTACCGGTTCAAATGTGAACGGTACCCAACCCTAGCCAGCAGACTTATCACTGGTGATAGTTAAAAAACTCACCACTGTGTTCTGTACAATAGGGTTGGACAGTCCTCTCTCTCTCCTTGTGTTGTATAGTCTCTCTCTCTCTCTCTCCTTGTGTTGTATAGTCTCTCTCTCTCCTTGTGTTGTATAGTCTCTCTCTCTCTCCTTGTGTTGTATAGTCTCTCTCTCTCTCCTTGTGTTGTATAGTCTCTCTCTCTCTCTCCTTGTGTTGTATAGTCTCTCTCTCTCCTTGTGTTGTATAGTCTCTCTCTCTCCTTGTGTTGTATAGTCTCTCTCTCTCTCTCTCTCTCTCTCTCCTTGTGTTGTATAGTCTCTCTCTCTCTCTCCTTGTGTTGTATAGTATCTCTCTCTCTCTCTCCTTGTGTTGTATAGTCTCTCTCTCTCTCTCTCTCTCCTTGTGTTGTATAGTCTCTCTCTCTCTCTCTCTCCTTGTGTTGTATAGTCTCTCTCTCTCTCCTTGTGTTGTATAGTCTCTCTCTCTCTCTCTCTCTCTCCTTGTGTTGTATAGTCTCTCTCTCTCCCCTTGTGTTGTATAGTCTCTCTCTCCTTGTGTTGTATAGTCTCTCTCTCTCTCCTTGTGTTGTATAGTCTCTCTCTCCTTGTGTTGTATAGTCTCTCTCTCTCTCTCTCTCTCTCTCCTTGTGTTGTATAGTCTCTCTCTCTCTCCTTGTGTTGTATAGTCTCTCTCTCTCTCTCTCTCCTTGTGTTGTATAGTCTCTCTCTTTCTCTCTCCTTGTGTTGTATAGTCTCTCTCTCCTTGTGTTGTATAGTCTCTCTCTCTCTCCCCTTGTGTTGTATAGTCTCTCTCTCTCTCCTTGTGTTGTATAGTCTCTCTCTCTCTCCTTGTGTTGTATAGTCTCTCTCTCTCTCTCCTTGTGTTGTATATTCTCTCTCTCTCCTTGTGTTGTATAGTCTCTCTCTCTCTCCTTGTGTTGTATAGTCTCTCTCTCTCTCTCTCCTTGTGTTGTATAGTCTCTCTCTCTCCTTGTGTTGTATAGTCTCTCTCTCTCCTTGTGTTGTATAGTCTCTCTCTCTCCTTGTGTTGTATAGTCTCTCTCTCTCTCTCTCTCTCCTTGTGTTGTATAGTCTCTCTCTCTCTCCTTGTGTTGTATAGTCTCTCTCTCTCCTTGTGTTGTATAGTCTCTCTCTCTCTCTCCTTGTGTTGTATAGTCTATCTCTCTCCTTGTGTTGTATAGTCTCTCTCTCTCTCTCTCCTTGTGTTGTATAGTCTCTCTCTCTCCTTGTGTTGTATAGTCTCTCTCTCTCTCCTTGTGTTGTATAGTCTCTCTCTCTCTCTCTCTCCTTGTGTTGTATAGTCTCTCTCTCTCTCTCCTTGTGTTGTATAGTCTCTCTCTCTCTCTCT
>NC_140170.1:189379176-189381676 GCF_963971535.1 Notolepis coatsorum
TTGCTCTGGTTTTGGGTTGATTATTTCCAATGTGTCAGATCGTTTTCTTTTTGTTTTCTTATAATTTGGTTTAGTCCAGTGTGGTTTCTGTCTGGTGGCTCTGCTTGTGTGTTAGGATAGGGGTTTGGTGGAGCCCATTTGCAGAACACAGGTGGAGAGAGAATGGAGCAGTATAGGTGGCTTTTAATTATGATTCCCCAAGCAGACAGTTTCACAACAGGAATGTGCGACAGACAGGTACAAGAATGTTCTTGGGGTGAGGAATGGTGCGTTCCATGTGCCGCACGGGGCGTCCAGGTGAGCAGAGTACGGGGGCAGTGGTCCTGGGGCACAGAGAGAACAGGATTAGCGACACAAGGCAATTCAACAAGGTTTGAGCAGCAAGGCTAGAGCTAGTCGTCGTACCTAGGAAGTAAGGTTAATACTCTGACGAGGGTAGAACAGGATCTGTGTGCTGAAGTATCCTCACGCTAATGAGGGAATCTGTCACAGCCGTGTTGATTGATGGGCTGGCAGCGTGGGAAACCGGGGAACGGATGCTGCCCATATAAGGGTGTGAGAGGATAAGGGGTGAGGAAGGCTCTCGCCGTGATTACAACATTGTGTTTGTGAGCAAAGTCCCAGAACCATCTGGCTGAGTGGGCATCTCTCGAGGGTCTCTCTGTAGGTGAGGGCTTTGTTCTGGAGTGTGTCTGGGTCACTTTCTTTTAGGTGATTGTGGAATTTAAATGCTCTTTTTGGGATTTTGATGATTAGTGGGTATCTTCCTAGTTCTGCTCTGCATGCATTATTTGGTGTTTTCCGTGGCTATCTCTGTGTCTCTCTCTCTGTATATATATATGTGTCTCTTGTTGTGTCTCTATCTGTGTCTCTCTCTGTGTCTCTCTCTGTTTTTATCTGTGTCTCTCTGTGTCTCTCTCTGTGTCTCTCTCTGTCTTTATCTGTGTCTCTTGCTGTGTCTCTCTCTGTCTCTCTCTGTGTCTCTCTGTGTCTCTCTCTGTCTTTATCTGTGTCTCTTGCTGTGTCTCTCTCTGTGTCTCTCTGTGTCTCTCTGTGTCTCTCTCTGTGTCTCTCTGTCTTTATCTGTGTCTCTCTCTGTCTCTCTCTGTGTCTCTCTCTGTGTCTCTCTGTGTGTCTCTCTGTGTCTCTCTCTGTGTCTCTCTCTGTGTCTCTCTGTGTGTCTCTCTGTGTCTCTCTCTGTGTCTCTCTCTGTGTCTCTCTGTGTCTCTCTGTGTCTCTCTCTGTGTCTCTCTGTCTTTATCTGTGTCTCTCTCTGTCTCTCTCTGTGTCTCTCTCTGTGTCTCTCTGTGTGTCTCTCTGTGTCTCTCTCTGTGTCTCTCTCTGTGTCTCTGTCTCTCTCTGTCTCTCTGTGTCTGTGTCTCTCTGTCTCTGTGTGTCTCTTTCTGTGTCTCTCTCTGTCTCTCTGTGTGTCTCTCTGTCTCTCTTTCTGTGTCTCTCTGTGTATCTATGTGTGTCTCTCTGTCTCTGTGTGTCTCTCTCTGTGTCTCTCTCTGTGTCTCGCTCGTCCCTCCTCCTGGTTCAGTGATTCACCGGAGATGGACAGACAGACAGACAGACAGACAGACAGACAGACAGACAGACAGACAGACAGACAGACAGACAGACAGACAGACAGACAGACAGACAGACAGACAGACAGACAGACAGACAGACATAGAGACAGACATTGAGACAGACATTGAGACAGACATAGAGACAGACATAGAGACATACAGGCAGGCAGGCAGGCAGGCAGACAGACAGGCAGGCAACATAGAACCTCACACTGTTTTATAACCAGAACCTCTAAATGTTCTCATCCCGTCTTTCCATCTACTTCTCAACGTTACTTCATCTCATCTGGTCTGATGTCACCCATAGGTGCTGATATTGGTGTACACCACCCCCCCCCCCCCCCCAAAAAACACACACACCAACACAGACACACACACACACCCTCATTGTCTGCGTCAGAGGGCCACATGTCAACTCGCACACACACTCATGTACTCACACATCTCTCTACCTCTCTCTCTCTCTCTCTCGCTCTCTCTCTCTCTCCTCTCAATAATTTTCCCTCCCTCTTCCTCCCTCCCACTAGTTTTTTTTCTCTTCCTCTCTTGCGCTCTCTCTCCCACGCACACACAAACACACACACACACACATACACGCACACACACACACATACACGCACACACACACACACACTCCCACGAGTCAAAGGGCCATACATGTCATGTGTCCAAACAGAGTTCTGTTGCTACATGCTTTATTATTACTACCAGATGGACGACTGCGGAAAACATATTAGAGCCTTTTCATTAACACACCACACACACACACACACACACACACACACACACACACACACACACACACACACACACACACACACACACACACACACACACACACACACACACCCCAACCTAACCTCTCTATCTGTGTATGTGGGGGGGGGTCAGAGAGAACCAGAGAGACAGGGAAAGAGAGATATAGA
>NC_140170.1:189386676-189459176 GCF_963971535.1 Notolepis coatsorum
CCCGTCATCATCCCCCAGACATGAACGAGAATCCGTCGACAACCCACCCAGGTCATGGGATGTGGTCGTCGGAAGAGGAAAAACCCCCATCTCAGTTGCTTTATAAAAACGCTGTTTCAACCACAAGCAACCAAGGCGTGCCAGTCAATCGCCTGTTTACAGCGAGCTAGCACTATACGTGCGTCGGGACCAGTGTTGTGCTAGTTACTGAAAAATAGTAACTCAGTTACTTTACTAGTTACTTCATTTCAAAGTAACTTCGTTACTGTACTAGTTACTTACACCCAAAAGTAATGAGTTACTGTGAAAAGTAACTATTTAGTTATTTAAAAAAAAAAATAAAAAAAAAAGATTGCTCCCGAGTCCCATGCCCCAGATAGTATTCAAAATCGGTTGATCAACTTGACAGTTTCCATTCACATCACCGAACTCTGCTAAGCAATGTGGTCTAGATACAAACACAAATCTGACACAAACAAATGTTGTCCCGAGTCGATATAATAAGAAGTGCGGCGGTTGAAGGAACAGCCTTGATGTCGCCGGAGCGTTTCATTATAACCATTATAATTCAAGGGTACTTGAACTGTACTGCTGTACTGTACTGTACCCATTCTGCAATCTGTTAATAAAGTTCTCATTCATTCATTCATTCATACTACGACTATGCTTGCACCTCATGGTACCAAAGCACCTCAAAGGCGCTTAAAACAAAATTACAAACATCACAAAACAAACTGGTCAGACTACTACTTGACCTGAACCCACCTCACCCCTGCCCACTTTGACAACCTAGGATGGCTTAGAGTAGACGACAGAGTACAGCAACTTGCAATGGGCCTGGTCTACAAGATACACTATACGACCGGGGTACCCATGTACATGTCAAAATACTTCCCAAAGGTCAGTGAATACCACAACCACTACACCAGAGGGAGCTCCACAAATCATGTAAAACCCAGATTCGGCTCAAACAAGGGACTAAACACGTTTCGCAATTATGCCACAACAATGTGGAACGCCCTACGGGTAACAGTACTGTATATTTGAATACCGTTTATGTCACAAATGTATCAGTACTAAATACCTATATGTCCCTATGCCATAAATGTCATGTATGTTGTGTATGTCATAAATGTCTATATGAATTGAAAATGGGGGACCCTGATGGAAACAAGACAAACGTCTTTCTCAGGTCTGCATCCCCTTAACAATTGTATGTATTGAGCCGTACTGTATTGTACCCATTCTGCAATCTGTTAAATAAAGTTCTCATTCATTCATTCATTCATTCACCATCTTGCAAGTTGCAACGTTGTTTAAGATATCAATCAAAGCATTGCAACGTTAGAATAGTTAGGATATCAATTGTGCATGAAAGGACTATTTATATTGTTTGATTAGTATTATGAGATTCGTACAGTCAAAATCCGTTGATCAACTTGAGTTTCAGTTGCACTCACCAAAGTCTGCGGTGGTCGAGATGTAGTAACGTTACGTTAGTCGACTCCAGCAGCGCCTCAAACATGTTCTTTATCTCGTTTCCATGTTGTATATTAATTATCTCTCCAAGTAGTTGCTAAATGGTTTGTTAGTTTGTTACTGCGTTCTTTTTATGTTGTTTTGTTTACAATAGAGAGGGTCTATTTCTTTCCGTAGCCGCATCTGGTTTTCGCACTTCTGATTGGCCAGTGGCCAGACTCGCCTCGTATCATTCTACGCGGGTGGGGATGAGGATAATAATAATCACTACCGCTCGCTATCAATCTACGCCGTATATAACGCAAATAACGCAGTGACGAACCATTCAGTAACGTAAGTAGCGTTACTGAATTTCAAAAGTAATGCGTTAGAGTACTAGTTGCGGCAAAAAGTAACTTCGTTTCTGTAACGCGTTACTTTGTAACGCGTTAGTCCCAACACTGGTCGGGACACACCCCCATCAATGAACAGGCTATTTAGACCTGTCATTGAATCCCCAAGGCGCCCAGGGGAACGACAAGAGGGGTGTGACACTCCCTAACTCCAACACTTCTGGAATAGAAAGAAGGAAGCATCAACAGTATGTATCCCAGTCTACACAGCCGGGGTAAAAAATTTTCACATTTTTACATCCCACCACCCTCCCATAGGAAAGAGACGGGGATCCCCAGAGAGACTTCCCACGCGAGCTGTACAGATTGAAAAGAATATATTGCACCTTGAGCCATGTAAAAAAACGGTTTTAGGGCCTCCGGGGAAGAGGCACTGAACCCATACACACTCAATAAACGAATTGAATCGAATATACATACAATAGAAAAGGACCCTTCTAGAGGGTCCACTCACTTTGACAATCTGAGGAGGAAGGCTCTGTACTCTGATGGAGGCTTCCTCACATGGAAGAAGGAGTCCGAACTCACAGAAGGCCTGAATAGGCGCTTGGTGAGGAGGAGCCCTGACCACCCCCCCTGAAAACAGATCCATCACATGGACCTGAACAGCACACGGAAGTCCTACCAACAGAGACGCGCACGGTGACGTACTCTATGGCGGGGGAATTCCTGCGGTGCACACGCCCAATATACCAGGCCGTGGGACCAGGAACTCCCTCCCCCCCCCCCCCCCCCCCCGTAACGTGCCGAACCGCCACGTGACGGGAACCTTGAAGGACAGGGGGTGTACCCCTGACCGACAGAACAATGGGGAGAGGAAAGGTTACCAGTTCACCCCTTTACGACCCCACACCCATGATACGATGTAACGACAAAAAAGAGAATATGGCACAGTCATAGTCAGCTCTATGAAGCGTTTCACAGCTCCACACAGCGCATGAGCTAACCTGCTATCTGATTTTTACTAAGGAAAAACACAGAATAGAGAGGGCTCTAAGAACCCCGGTCCAACATACACATGTGCTTCTGTGGCCAGTACAACCCAGTTGTAGGTCACATGACACACACAACCCATCATCACCTACAAAAAATGGCAAAAACACTCAACAGAGGAACGCCGTTTTTTTCACAATGAGAGAATACATCATTCTTGATTAGTATCGACCACAGGCCTTGCTAAGCACACATGACAGCAACCAAACCAATTTCCCTTTAGGAAATAAGTTTCTCCAGCAGATTTAGCACAACCTCAGCAATCAAGCTAAGAGTTACATCGTATCCCTACCACACAAAAGACACAATTAATGCACAACATGTCTGACAGGAGGATGAAAAAGTCCCCAGGGAACCGGGGGGGGAAACACAATCCTCCTATTTTACCCTCAATACGGCCAGTTAAAACAGGAAAACCTGTTAATGTGTGAACACACTGTTCATTGTCATTACAGTCTGAGAAAGAACATTCTTTTACTCACTTGTCACCAAGCATAGCTTCATAGGTTAGTTACCTTAGTTGTGAGTACACGGCCGTGTTTCTCACACAACAACCAGATCATTACATCCCGTTTGCACGGAGAAGCTAACTGCCAGTGACAAAAACAGCTCACACATAACCCGCAACGTATCCTAAATGCATTGTAGCAACACACGTTTTGGGAAAAACACCGTTATTCACAATACATTTAGCAAAGTAAAACCAGAAGACGTGTTATGAGGTCTGGTCAACCCCGTTCCTACCCGGAACGCAGATCAGCGAAGTGCAGTCACAGACACCGTAGGAAACACAGCCGCTCCTGTGTTGTTCGAACTGGGCAGCGTCGCCGCTCCAACCCGCACTACAGTCCTTTGTTGATGCAACCTTGCCGTCCTGGCTCAGGGCAGGGTCGACGAAACATCCCCTGTCAAGGATGACGTCGTAGTCAAGAGTGTAAAACATGTTAAAATCAAAGCACGTTCAACAGAATAGCTATCAAGCTAACGGCCGCTCCAACCGTTCGGGTGCTACTGCTTCCGCTACGGCGGCGCGCGAGAAGCTAAGCTACCCCGCGCCAGGCCATGGCCATAGCAGCAAGCCAACGTTACCTAGCGACCACGACATGCTAGCCCCGCAGCTAACAGCTGACTGGCTAATAACAGCTGACTGGCTAACCGTAAGCTATGAACATGTAAACAATGACATAACACTCACCCAGACAGGCCGCCGTTCTGAACCTCTCCTCACTTTTTAAGAGAAAAGAGAAAACAAGATGTCAACACCGCTTCACAACGGTGACTTTACCACATCCGACGGAATCAGCACAGTACCAACTGGCCTGTGTAGCTGACTTTGAACATGAATCTGCCGCTATCGCACATTACATGCACATATCCCCTCGTGAAGGAATACTCTCATTTGGATATGAAAGATGGGGCCTTAACACGGTGACAGAGAGAATCCACTCGTCCAGAACACACAGGGATCACCAGTGTCAATGGTCGCGGCCCACTAGTTAAAACTATAATGGTCTTCAGACCAAGGTCTTCTGTCGCCTAGGTGGCTGAACAAAGGACCCTAGCCTGGGGCCGGTTTCCATAAACTTTGTCAAGTAGCCCCCATAGCACTAACAGACAAGTGGAGCCCGCCAGCAAACACTACTCACCCAACCTGGAACGCACCGCTTCTCACAACAGCGGCATGTCCGACAGTTCAGCTGTGGCCTGACAGGTTTCACCCCAACAAACACAGCAAGGAACTGCAGTTGAGAAGCATGCAGCGGCGTGCTCCCAATACGAAAACCGGTGGAGGGTTTTTAGAATGATCATCATCTTCCAGACACTCCAGTACGAAGACAATATCGCCGTATTTTCTCGAAAATAGTGAGAGAGAAAATAAAGATATGATGTCAACGTATCCTTGTTTCCCAAAGCTGCTCCTAAACCTTTCTTCCATCATGGTGTCAAGTGTGGGGATCTACCGAGGCACTTCTTCCTTGTGGTGAAAGCGAGAAGGAGGAGAGCAGGTGACCACACACCTGCTTATGAAGGTAAGCTGATGAGGGGTGTGGTCAGACTAATACTGGTATTAGAGGTACATTTGTGGTTTATTCAGTACGCGTGCACGTACGCGAGATAGTGCAGTGTGATGCCAAGCTAAGCCACTAACGATACAGAACCAGTAGAACACAGGCTGATTTAACCAGTAGAACACAGTCTGATTTAACCAGTAGAACACATGTTGATTTAACCAGTAGAACACAGGCTGATTTAACCAGTAGAACACATGTTGATTTAACCAGTAGAACACAGGCTGATTTAACCAGTAGAACACAGGCTGATTTAACCAGTAGAACACAGGTTGATTTAACCAGTAGAATACAGGCTGATTTAACCAGTAGAACACATGTTGATTTAACCAGTAGAATACAGGCTGATTTAACCAGTAGAACACATGTTGATTTAACCAGTAGAACACATGTTGATTTAACCAGTAGAACACATGTTGATTTAACCAGTAGAACACATGTTGATTTAACCAGTAGAACACAGGCTGATTTAACCAGTAGAATACATGTTGATTTAACCAGTAGAACACATGTTGATTTAACCAGTAGAACACAGGCTGATTTAACCAGTAGAACACATGTTGATTTAACCAGTAGAACACATGTTGATTTAACCAGTAGAACACATGTTGATTTAACCAGTAGAACACATGTTGATTTAACCAGTAGAACACATGTTGATTTAACCAGTAGAACACATGTTGATTTAACCAGTAGAACACATGTTGATTTAACCAGTAGAACACAGGCTGATTTAACCAGTAGAACACAGGCTGATTTAACCAGTAGAACACAGGCTGATTTAACCAGTAGAACACAGGCTGATTTAACCAGTAGAATACAGGCTGATTTAACCAGTAGAACACAGGCTGATTTAACCAGTAGAACACATGTTGATTTAACCAGTAGAACACAGTCTGATTTAACCAGTAGAACACATGTTGATTTAACCAGTAGAACACAGTCTGATTTAACCAGTAGAATACAGGCTGATTTAACCAGTAGAACACAGGCTGATTTAACCAGTAGAACACAGGCTGATTTAACCAGTAGAACACATGTTGATTTAACCAGTAGAACACATGTTGATTTAACCAGTAGAACAGATGTTGATTTAACCAGTATAATACAGGCTGATTTAACCAGTAGAATACAGTCTGATTTAACCAGTAGATCACATGTTGATTTAACCAGTAGAACACATGTTGATTTAACCAGTATAATACAGGCTGATTTAACCAGTAGAATACAGGCTGCTTTAACCAGTAGAACACACTTTGATTTAACCAGTAGAATGCAGGCTGATTTAACCAGTAGAATACAGGCTGATTTAACCAGTAAACACACTTTGATTTAACCAGTAGAATACACTTTGATTTAACCAGTAGAATACACTCTGATTTAACCAGTAGAACACATGTTGATTTAACCAGTAGAACACAGTCTGATTTAACCAGTATAATACAGGCTGATTTAACCAGTAGAATACACTCTGATTTAACCAGTAGAACACATGTTGATTTAACCAGTAGAACACATGTTGATTTAACCAGTAGAATACAGGCTGATTTAACCAGTAGAATACAGGCTGATTTAACCAGTAGAACACATGTTGATTTAACCAGTAGAATACACGCTGATTTAACCAGTAGAATACAGGATGATTTAACCAGTAGAACACAGTCTGATTTAACCAGTAGAACACACTTTGATTTAACCAGTAGAATGCAGGCTGATTTAACCAGTAGAATACACTCTGATTTAACCAGTAGAACACACTTTGATTTAACCAGTAGAATACACTCTGATTTAACCAGTAGAACACATGTTGATTTAACCAGTAGAACACAGTCTGATTTAACCAGTAGAACACAGGCTGATTTAACCAGTAGAACACATGTTGATTTAACCAGTAGAACACATGTTGATTTAACCAGTAGAACACAGGCTGATTTAACCAGTAGAACACAGGCTGATTTAACCAGTAGAACACAGGCTGATTTAACCAGTAGAACACAGGCTGATTTAACCAGTAGAATACAGGCTGATTTAACCAGTAGAACACAGGCTGATTTAACCAGTAGAACACATGTTGATTTAACCAGTAGAACACAGTCTGATTTAACCAGTAGAACACATGTTGATTTAACCAGTAGAACACAGTCTGATTTAACCAGTAGAATACAGGCTGATTTAACCAGTAGAACACAGGCTGATTTAACCAGTAGAACACAGGCTGATTTAACCAGTAGAACACAGGCTGATTTAACCAGTAGAACACATGTTGATTTAACCAGTAGAACACATGTTGATTTAACCAGTAGAACATATGTTGATTTAACCAGTATAATACAGGCTGATTTAACCAGTAGAATACAGTCTGATTTAACCAGTAGATCACATGTTGATTTAACCAGTAGAACACATGTTGATTTAACCAGTATAATACAGGCTGATTTAACCAGTAGAATACAGGCTGCTTTAACCAGTAGAACACACTTTGATTTAACCAGTAGAATGCAGGCTGATTTAACCAGTAGAATACAGGCTGATTTAACCAGTAAACACACTTTGATTTAACCAGTAGAATACACTTTGATTTAACCAGTAGAATACACTCTGATTTAACCAGTAGAACACATGTTGATTTAACCAGTAGAACACAGTCTGATTTAACCAGTATAATACAGGCTGATTTAACCAGTAGAATACACTCTGATTTAACCAGTAGAACACATGTTGATTTAACCAGTAGAACACATGTTGATTTAACCAGTAGAATACAGGCTGATTTAACCAGTAGAATACAGGCTGATTTAACCAGTAGAACACATGTTGATTTAACCAGTAGAATACACGCTGATTTAACCAGTAGAATACAGGATGATTTAACCAGTAGAACACAGTCTGATTTAACCAGTAGAACACATGTTGATTTAACCAGTAGAATACAGGCTGATTTAACCAGTAGAATACAGGCTGATTTAACCAGTAGAACACACTTTGATTTAACCAGTAGAATGCAGGCTGATTTAACCAGTAGAATACACTCTGATTTAACCAGTAGAACACACTTTGATTTAACCAGTAGAATACACTCTGATTTAACCAGTAGAACACATGTTGATTTAACCAGTAGAACACAGTCTGATTTAACCAGTAGAATACACTCTGATTTAACCAGTAGAACACATGTTGATTTAACCAGTAGAACACAGTCTGATTTAACCAGTAGAACATATGTTGATTTAACCAGTAGAACACATGTTGATTTAACCAGTAGAATGCAGGCTGATTTAACCAGTAGAACACATGTTGATTTAACCAGTAGAACACATGTTGATTTAACCAGTAGAACACATGTTGATTTAACCAGTATAATACAGTCTGATTTAACCAGTAGAACACATGTTGATTTAACCAGTAGAATGCAGGCTGATTTAACCAGTAGAACACGTGTTGATTTAACCAGTAGAACACATGTTGATTTAACCAGTAGAATGCAGGCTGATTTAACCAGTATAATACAGTCTGATTTAACCAGTAGAACACAGTCGGATTTAACCAGTAGAACACAGTCGGATTTAACCAGTAGAATGCAGGCTGATTTAACCAGTAGAATGCAGGCTGATTTAACCAGTAGAACACAGTCGGATTTAACCAGTAGAATGCAGGCTGATTTAACCAGTAGAATACACTCTGATTTAACCAGTAGAATGCAGGATGATTTAACCAGTAGAATGCAGTCTTATGTAACCAATAGAATACAGTCTGGTTTAACCAATAGAATAGAGCCATATTTAACTAGTGGTGCAGTGTTATTCACAGCAGTGTCCTGGGTGTATCTGAGAGCTGGACAGTATATCCTTGTATATTGTTGATCCACAACCCTATTTTATTTAGGATTTTCTTTCGGCGACCCCACACTTAACTCAATGGAGGCTAAACCCGAGATAAGTCGGGTTAACTCGCCATGCGTTGGGCGCCAGACCCGATATTTCTTTGGTTTTGGTTGTTTATTCTTTTATTCTATATTTTTATTCATTATTCATCCAGGGACCTCTGTGTTACCATAGGGAATGAGTCTGAGGTCGCCAAAGTGCAATACCGGCCGCATCCAGCTAGACGGCGGTATCGAGCATCCTTTGTAACCTTGTATCTTGGCCTGTGGAACGGCCAAATGTCTCCGGTTTCACTTTTCCTTGTCGGCCGAGTGGAGCGGTTCTCACAGTTCCATTGAAGTGCGTCAAATATCCCAGATCCATATGTTGTGGTGGTTTATGCCGTGGACCAAATGGACATTGGATGTGCCAGATGGCGGTCAAACAATTGGAATATTATTTTTGGAATACTCCCGATCACAGGTAAGGACTATCTGACGTCAATTCTAGCTTGATCCTGCAATGTTATTATACCGATCCAGCTGATCAGCATTTTTAGTGTTCAATACGAATGCCGCATTCATGATGGAACATAATACCTATGATATATATTTGATTTCAGAATAATAGCGTGTACGGGCAAGAAATGGCAACGTCTATAGTAGAATTGACGTTTAGGCTATAACTCAGCATTTCAGGAAAGACCACGCTATAACTATACTTATATTCACCACGGTATAACACAGGAACGTATGGATGGAAAAATTCATTATTTTTCACATATTGAACGATAGATAGGTGATGTCAAATGGGCCATAGTATTGTATCCATAGCTATAATATAGAATATAGTAATAATAATATATCTACAAACAAGGTGACGCACTCCTATCCTTTAAAGCGTGGCCTTGCCACGACGGGCCCCGACTAATAGCTGGCGCTGAATGAGTTAATGTATCGCGTAATTTCAACGTGGAAATAAGGAATATCGGGCGGCTGATTGGCGCAGTGGGCTAGGCGCTCGCCACTAACGCAGGATACGCTAAGTTCGAGCCCAGCTCTCGGCGTTGCTACCGGCTGGGTGGGAGGATTGGACGTTGTGGACAGCGACTCCTACAGGTCGGTTTGGTGACGCCGGTGCGATGGAAGCAGGAAGTAGCGGGGGCAGTGTGAGCCTCCCACGCGTTACTCCTCGCCACTGAGAGTTCGAGTTGCTGCGGTGAAAAGATGCGACAGGCTGCCTCCTCGTGTACCAGAGGGGACACGTGATGCAAGGCTTCTGTCCTCACTACAACCGACCAGTGGGAGGCATAGTCTAGCAACGTTCAAGACAGGGGAGGGGCGAATTGGATAATACGAAATTGGGATGGGAGAAAAAATTGAAAATGGGGAGAAAAAGTGGATTAAAAAAAAAGGAAATAAGGAATATCAAAATAAAAGCACATGTTGTTGAACTTGATCATGCATATTTATTAGAAAATCAAATTACAGCACTATGTTATCAATGAGATTAATGAATATTATCAACAAAAGCAACATAATTGTTTCTGTATACACTAGGGGTGTAACGGTACGTGTATTCGTCCCGCGAATTTACGGTACGGCCGTCGCGGTGCGGTACGTGCAGCCATACGAAGACGGCCACGGGCACACTGAGTCCGACTTCAGAGCGGGCGAAAGTGCACATTTACATTGGAACAGCTGCAGGGTCATTACAATTTTACAGTTTTCTTTCGTTTTCTTGTTCGCCCAATAATGTTAACCAAATGAAACCAATGGAAATACACACACACACACGCGTCGCCGACACACACACACACACACACACGCCAACAAACACACAAACATTCTCCCCCGCCGGACTTACAGGCACAGCTGATCAAATAAAAAAAAAGAAACATAATTTCCGGACTGATCATCTGAGCTCCTCTCCAGTTGAACTGCTACTGTGTTTAAATCCAAATAATCCTCTGCCATTGTTGTAACATGTCATCTCTTCTCTAGTATTCAGTCTTGTGAAGTTAAATTCTCTCTAGAAGTGAAACTGAAACTTCACAAGGATAAGTTGTTAAAGGGGCAGTAGGCAATTATTTTACTCAGTGGATGCCTGAACACAGAATGACACCAGTATCACTGACTACCACGGCAAGCCTATAGAAAATTCTTCTATTTAATAATAATAATTATAATAATTATCATAAATATAATATATAAAAAAAATAGAAAGATATAATTATATTAATAATAATTATTATACATATTTTCTGTTGTACCGAACTCGTACCGAACCGTGACCCCAATACCGAGGTACGTACCAAACCATGGCGTATGTGTACCATTACACACCTAGTATACACATTTATAAAACGAGGCATATTTAGCCCAAATATGTTGTCAGCACATAAAAAAAGAAAAGAAAATGCACTTTTCAAGAATAAAGGGTGTGCTTAGTACATTTGAAGAACAGTTCCATGATACGTGGCTGCGTTGTGTTGAGAAAGAGGCGTAGATCTGCTTCTACTCTGAGGCGAGATCTGTATTTATTTTTTAATGTCGGTGCCGAAAATCCGGCCTCACAGATTATGTATGTTGATGCGAAGGGGACACGCTTCGTCGGCGCAGCATCACACAACACTGGGTACTCGTTCCGGGCTGATTTGCGAGGGCCTGTCCACCAGTGAACTTGACTTTCTCGTCACACGAAACATCAATTTGCACCTCCTGCTCAGACAGTGGGAGGCATGTTGCGTCATGCGTAATGAACAAATCTAGGATCCAGTTGTCCAACTTGTCCGTGCTCTCCGTGTAATAGTTCCGAAATTGTTCAACGAGCCATTCTATGTGGCTACAGATGATGGGCTTCAAATAATTTTATTTAATAATGTTCCTCCAAAAAGCCATCAAGCTGAGTAAATACCCCCAAATATCCGCTGATTATCCTGGAGTGCCACAAAACGGAATTCCTTAAATCCATCTCTCCATTTGAGCTGTGAGTCCAAACAGGTCTGTGTCCGGAGCTTGTAGTCCCAGATTCAATGCATTGAGGCGGTCAAAGATCTCGGCTAGATATGCCAGATTTGCCAGCCATTCATTATCCGCACATTTCTCTGCCAATGGGTTGTTTTTGTCTGCAAGGAAAATCTGCGCTTCTTCTGTCTCTCCGCGCTTCTGACAACAAACCTATCCGTTGCGAGTGTCAAGGTTACACTAGGGATGGGTACCGAATTCGGTACTTTTGAGGTACCGAACCGAAACACGTCGGTACTACCGAGTATCGAATCAAGTGAGAAACCAAAAAAAAAAAAAAAAATTATTAATTTTTTCTTTTTACTTTTTTTTTTCTTGTCAACGTTCACACGCACAATATATGCTTACCTAGGATTTGACTTGATTCAACAATAAAGCAGTCGGACCAATGACAAGCCGAAAACTGTCGAAATTGTAGTTATTTGAAGTTTGAATTTTTTTTTTTACGACTGAGGTAGGTACATTTAATTTCTTGAGACTAAAGTACCGAAAAAAGGTACCGTTGGGTACCGGTATCGATTCACAGGTACCGGTATCGGTTCAAATGTGAAAGGTACCCATCCCTAGGTTACACACAAAAGACGAGACGTGGTCTCCGCGATTATACACATGTGCAGGATGTTTGGAATACTGTGTCGGCCTCCGTTGATGAAGGGGCGAGACGTGGCAAATACAAACAGCTTCCACGTGGAAAACTCGAACTGAGTTTGGCTTTTCGCTTTTTTTCTCTCGATTTCTTTTTCAACTACGCAACCCGTAGTTTGAGAACCGCTGTTCTGTAAGATAATTGTATCACATCTCCCATCACCATGCAGTCCAACATGATCACCAACTGGATAATATAACGTGATTTTCCACACCTAAGATATATCACAGTCCTTAATACTGTGACCACCCCTCTTTATCTCTCTCTCTCTATCTCTCTCTTCTCCCTCCCTCCCTCCTCCGGTCAATGGTCTTTAAAACCTCTTAAGTTGCAACGTCCCACATATGGCCAGCCGGTAGCAACGCCAAGAGCTGGGCTCGAACCCAGCGTCTCCTGCGTTAGAGGCGAGCGCCTTGCCCACTGCCCCAATCAGCCGCCCATAATCACTCATTTCTGAATGGATATTTATGAAATTTGGACATGCTTCAGGCTATGGATCTCGGGAGTTTTTTTTTAAGCCATACCACCTTCTGGGAAATACTACTAACTACTACAGAAAAACTTGAGTAATAAGTTTTTCTACAACTCAAGTTCAGACCTATGTTACTCTATTACGTTAGCACTAAAGGTGAATTTCCTTTCTGGAATCATAAACTTTAGAATGTCATCTTTCAAAAGAGACCAGGCTCGGAGAGACCGGTATCGGATCCGGCTGTCAGCGTTGCCTCCGGCTTGGCCGGCCGTCATACTGGCTCAATTGGCAGAGTCAGCGGGAGGGAAGTCGATGGGTGGTAATCTGGTCGTTGTAAACAGCGACCCCTACAGGTCGTTCAGGGCGCCTACACAGCAAGGACAGGAGATGTCGAGGGTAGTGTGAGCCTCCCACACGTTACACCTCGCCAATGAGAGTCCGCGCTGGCAGGTGAAAAGAAGTGGCTGGCTGACTCTGCATGTATCGGAGGGGACATGCGATAGATTCTTCAACCCTCCCTACGACCGACCAGTGGGGGGCACATGCAAGCAACGATCAAGACAGGGGAGGGGGGAATTGGCACGACTAAATTGGGATGGGAGAGAAAGAAGGAGAAAAAGTGGATCAAAAATAATAAAGAGACCAGGCTCATGCATGTGCTATAAGTATAAAGTATGTTGTTTTGGTTTGCAAAAAAAGTATGCAGTCCTCAAAAACGAAAACTAAAATGGCCAATTTTGGAGGCGCCTGTTAACACAGGCGTGGGTGTGTGTGTGCGTGTCTGTATGTGCGTGTGTCTGTATGTGCGTCTATGTGTGTGTCTGTGTGTGTGTGTGTCTGTATGTGCGTGCGTGTGTGTGTGTGTGTGTCTGTATGTGCGTGTGTGTATGTGCGTGTGTGTTTGTGTGTGTGTATGTGCGTGTGTGCGTGCATTTGCTTGATCATCTGATCAATCATCATCTGTAGATTGTAGAACAAGAGAGTCATTATCAGAAATCTCCCTTTTTCTCTTTCAGTGGTGTGTGTGTGTGTGTGTGGTGTGTGTGTGTGTGTGTGTGCGTGTGCGCGTGCATAGTTTTTGATTTATGTTCTGACCACACATCAGTTGGCTTGGTCTCTTAAGCTCTAATTAAAAAGAGGGCAGGTCTGCACTGACCACACACACACACACACACACACACACACACACACACACACACACACACACACACACACACACTCTCTGATGTCTGTTATTGCCATTAGGATTGCATCACGCTTGGAGCAGTGCATTAGCTGGAGTTTATACTGGTCACGCACATAAATACACGCACACACACACACTTAAACATACATACACACACATGCACTTCTACACACATCAATGCATCCTAAGCCACATCAAATGCACACACACACACACACACACACACTTTAACACACACACACACTTTAACACACACACACTCTTTTAACACACACACACACACAATTTAACACACACATGCACACTAGATACTTGAACTTGAAACTAATGTATTGGACACATTGTGATGCTGTGAAAATACCTTTTAATTCTCATAATCACTCCTGATTTATGACAATGATTAGAAGCCTAGTGATCTAACTAACTATTGATCACTGACTAGCTATTGATCACTGACTAGCTATTGATCACTAAGGTTGAGACAGACAGGATGTGTGAGTGAATGTGAGGCAGACCATGTGCAGCACTTTGGATAAAAGGTTGTGGTATCGTTTGCTGGACGGCATCAGATGAAACCGTTTGTGGTTGGGGTGGTCGGGGTCCTTAATAATCCTGATGAAACAGTTTGTGGTTGGGGTGGTCGGGGTCCTTAATAATCCTGATGAAACACTTTGTGGTTGGGGTGGTCGGGGTCCTTAATAATCCTGATGAAACACTTTGTGGTTGGGGTGGTCGGGGTCCTTAATAATCCTGATGAAACAGTTTGTGGTTGGGGTGGTCGGGGTCCTTAATAATCCTGATGAAACACTTTGTGGTTGGGGTGGTCGGGGTCCTTAATAATCCTGATGAAACACTTTGTGGTCGGGGTGGTCGGGGTCCTTGATAATCCTGATGAAACACTTTGTGGTTGGGGTGGTCGGGGTCATTAATAATCCTGATGAAACACTTTGTGGTCGGGGTCCTTAATAATCCTGATGAAACACTTTGTGGTCGGGGTGGTCGGGGTCCTTAATAATCCTGATGAAACACTTTGTGGTTGGGGGGGTTAGGGTTAGGGTCTGTTGTCTACGTCCTGAAAGGAGGGGAGCTCACAGCCACAGACGCTCTGAGCCGCTCGCACAAACTCCCTGTAGCGCTTTGCAGTCGAGGGCAGAGAGGGCCGTGTGGGGACAACGTCGCTTATACACTTCTGTATAATTGTAATTGTAATTGTAATTGTACTTGTAATTGCAATGACTCCTTCTGTGTATCGGTTGACGTTTTCTGCCGGAACATCTCTTGAAACAGTCTTGTAACGTAGCGTCTGATCTTTCAGAGGACGTCCCTCACAGTGATCTGTGTTTGTCTCAAGTCTCTGTCTGTGAGCGGGTAGTGACAGGATGGAGGAGTGATCTGATTGGCCAGGCGGTGGGCGGAGGAGGGGTTTGTAGGCGATCTGATTGGCCAGGCGGTGGGCGGAGGAGGGGTTTGTAGGCGATCTGATTGGCCAGGCGGTGGGCGGAGGAGGGGCTTGTAGGTGTTCCGTATCGTCGTGCAGCAGCGACAGGTAGGGCCGGGGGGCCATATGGCCTAAACATAAAGTCTCAGATTTTTTCACACCACATCCGATTTACGATTTTAATAGATTTTTTTTCTCTTAAAAACTAGAAACGCCAAGGACATCATTCAAATAAGCTTTGTTTTTATTTGACACAAAACAATTATCAAACCAAGATGAATTTCCCTATTGGGATTGAAGTGCAAACCTAACCTTCACCAATCTTCACTTAAAAAAAAGATATATAATAATAATTATATATATATATTAGGGATGCTCGATATTGGCTTTTTTACCGATATTCCGATATTGTCCAACTCTTAATTTCCAATACCGATATCAACCGATACCGATATATGCAGGGTTTCCCCCCCCAAAAAACGGAATAATTTCAGGTAAATAATCATTTCACTGGATATATATATAACAAATATTGTTATTGTTTTTTTTTTTTTTAAACCGATACCGATATTTTCCGATATCACATTTTACTGCCGATATCGGCCGATAATAATAATATCGGACATCCCTAATATATATATAAGGTTACTCTTGATCAAACAAAGATGAATGTCCCTATTGTGATTAATAGTGCAATAACTATAAAGTGCAAATATAACTCACCAAACATCATACAAACGTTTTGTAAAATAAAAGTTTAAATATATATATATTTGGGCGGCTAGGTGATGTAGTGGGCAAGGCGCTCGCCACCAATGCAGGAGATGCTGGGTTCGAGCCCAGCTCTCGGCGTTGCTATCAGCTTGGCTGGTCGTTCATACTAATACATTTGGCAGTGTTAGGGGGTGGGAAGCTGGTGGGTGGGGATCGGACGTTGTGGACAGCGACTCCTACAGGTCGGTTGGTGCGCCTGCGCAGTAGAATCAGGAAGCGACGGGGGCGGCGTGTCCCTCCCACGCAGACCCTCGCCACTGAGAGATCGCGCTGTGCAGGTGAAAAGATGCGACGGCTGCCTCCTCGAGTACCGGAGGGGACACGTGATGCAAGGCTTCGTCCACATTGCAGCCGGCTGGTGGGAGGCATGGTCTAACAGCGTTCGAGACAGGGGAGGGTAGAATTGGACGATACAAAATTGGGGACGGGAGAAAAATAGAAAAATGGTGAGAAAAAGTAGATAAAAAAAATAAAATATATATATTTCTTTTATCGATACACATTTTTTTTTACATCGTCCTAAATCATTAATTCGAATTAATCGATCAAATCGATTGATCGCCCAGCCCTAGCGACCGGTGTTGCGGTGCTGTGGTCTGGAACGAAGCACCGTGATGAACGTGCACATCTTGTTCCCCAGGGACGGTACGCTGTGCGTCCGCCAGCACAATACTAGGAAGGCGGAGGACTGCACTGTTCTCTCCTCGTTTATTTCCAGGTTTCTCCGTAATATATTTGTTTTAACAATGCGCTTCAACAGTTAACACGGTCATTTTAATGTAGGTGAGGCAGTCACGGATGAGAGGAGAGAGAGAGAGGGGGGAGGGGGAGACAGAGGGAGAGAGAGAGAGGGAGGGGGAGAGAAAGGAGAATGAGAGAGAGAGGGAGATAGAGAGAGAGAAGGGGGAGACGGTGATGGAGAGAGGAGACTAAAGGGGATAGAGATAAGTGAGGGGGAGACGGTGATGGTGATGGGGTGGGGGGAGAGAGAGAGGTGGGGGTGAGAGAGAGGAAGATAGAGGCAGGGGTGGCTGTGAGAGAGGGAGAGAGATATGCAGGGCTGGGGGGTGAGAGCGGGGGAGAGGAAGAGAGAGATGCAGGGGTGGGGGTGAGAGAGAGAGGGAGAGAGACCTGGGGTCTCCCCAGAGAATCAACAGGAGGCAGCTGCTCCTCTGTAGGACCTCACACCCTGTTGATCTAGCTGTTCAGAGAGAGAGAGAGAGAGAGAGAGAGAGAGAGGTGGAGGAGGAGAGTGATGGGTGGAGGAGGGGAACGTGATGCAGAGGAGGAAGGGCTGGGAGGATACGAGAGAGAAGGATGCGGGAGGGAGAGTGACCTGGAGGAAGTCGGAGGGCAGTGAAAGTGTCAAATGATGATGTCACTGAAGAGGAGAAGTAGTGGATATAGACTCAGGGAGGAGAAGATGATCTACAATTATCCATCTGATTTCAAGATATTTTAAGTCATATCGTTTAGAAGAAAACAAAATAATGTGTTTTTCTCTTCTTTCTTTGTGTTTAGTTTAAAGAAAGTAACTCTTTACGATAATGTATCCGTGAGCGCATTTTAGATAATTCTTACTTAAGATGACTTAAGATGACTTGAGATAAGTCAGACCAGGGGGGTAAAAAAAAAACAGCTGCTTTTAACGGCTCACTTTTTTAAGTAAAGGAGAGGGTTGTGAGTGCTTTGTTTGATTAGCCGGGAACTCGGGACGGAGTTTATATAAATACAGCTTGGGACACGACCCCGCGTGAGAACCACACGCTTACCCTGTTCCCACCAACCCCGTGACCACACGCTTACCCTGTTCCCACCAACCCCCGTAACCACACGCTTACCCTGTTCCCACCAACCCCCGTAAACCACACGCTTACCCTGTTCCCACCAACCCCCGTAAACCACACGCTTACCCTGTTCCCACCAACCCCCGTAACCACACGCTTACCCTGTTCCCACCAACCCCGTAACCCCTTACCTTACCCTGTTCCCACCAACCCCTTAACTTACCCCGTTCCCACCAGCCGTGCTGACTTCAAAATCCCTTAACGTACAGTACCCTCTTCCCACCAATCCTATTGATTGTAAAACCACTTAACCTACCTCCCCCCTCTGCCCCATTCTGCCTGACTGCTCTGTGAACCCCCTCAATGGATCCTTTCATCTCTCCTCCCGTCTCCCTCCATCCATTCTGCAAAGTCATGTTTGTATTACAGCTCTCTGTGAGTTAGTCAGGAACCATGGGGAACCACACAGAATGTTGAGTTATGAATCCATATCCAAGTCTTGACCAACATGTCTACATACAGTTTACACTTAAAGGTGGCAGCAGCACTGAGTCTTTAACACTTTGATTGCCCAACCCGAGTTTTCCATCACGAGAATATTTTTTCTCGTTTTTTTTTTATTGGCGATCTGAATTAATATTTCATCAACCGATTCCTTACCTGAGATCAGATGGTATCCAAATGGATTATTCCAATTCCTGATCGCCATTCGAAAAAATCTATCCTTTTATTGATTCACAGTGTATACTGTAAAAACACATAATCCCCGCTGCTCTGAGGCTCACTAGTGGAGCTGATCGACCCCGGCTGCGTGAGTGAGAAGTAAAATGTGGAGTCAGGGATTTTTTTTCTCATTCATTTTCATTGAGTTCAATCCAAAAGGGTGAATTACCATCTGGGAGACGACAGGGAGCGCTTTTTTCACATCTGAGAGCCTGGAGTGGCTGGATTTCCAACGGTAGACTCGGTTGATGAAATATGATTTCAGATCGCTAATAAAAACAAAACGAGAAAATACGAGAATTCTCGTGAGTGGGCATTCAACCCGCGGGGGGTAAACCCGAGAAAACTCGGGTTGGGCAATCAAAGTGTTAAAGGTGACAGAACAGCAGCACTGAGTCTTTAACATGTTTACATACAGTTTACACTTAAAGGTGACAGCAGCACTGAGTCTTTAACATGTTTACATACAGTTTACACTTAAAGGTGACAGAACAGCAGCACTGAGGCTTTAATATGTTTACATACAGTTTACACTTAAAGGTGACAGCAGCACTGAGGCTTTAACATGTTTACATACAGTTTACACTTAAAGGTGACCGAACAGCAGCACTGAGGCTTTAACATGTTTACATACAGTTTACACTTAAAGGTGACAGAACAACATGTTTACATACAGTTTACACTTAAAGGTGACAGAACAGCAGCACTGAGGCTTTAACATGTTTACATACAGTTTACACTTAAAGGTGACAGAACAACATGTTTACATACAGTTTACACTTAAAGGTGACAGCAGCACTGAGGCTTTAACATGTTTACATACAGTTTACACTTAAAGGTGACCGAACAGCAGCACTGAGGCTTTAACATGTTTACATACAGTTTACACTTAAAGGTGACAGAACAACATGTCTACATACAGTTTACACTTAAAGGTGACAGAACAGCAGCACTGAGGCTTTAACATGTTTACATACAGTTTACACTTAAAGGTGGCAGAACAGCAGCACTGAGTCTTTAACATGTTTACATACAGTTTACACTTAAAGGTGACAGAACAACATGTTTACATACAGTTTACACTTAAAGGTGACAGAACAACATGTCTACATACAGTTTACACGTAAAGGTGACAGAACAACATGTCTACATACAGTTTACACGTAAAGGTGACAGAACAACATGTCTACACACAGTTTACACGTAAACAGCTGCTCCGAGTCTTCATCAGGGCGCAGACATGCCGAGTTATCCCAGGATGGGGGAAGTTGTGTGTGTGGAGGGTTGTTGAGAGGTTAGTCAGCGGATGCTCCTCCCCTTCCTGTCCCCAGCGCCCCTCTTCCTGTTCCTGTTTGAACCTCGTCTGATAGCATGTTCACACACTACGCACAGACACACACTAATGACCTCAATGAATAGCACTAATACATAGACCTGTTCGCTGTCTACAAACATGCCGTGTTCCAGCCAATCAGCAATACCAACTGAGTCACGTGACTAAGTTGCCCCCCTACCTGCATGAGCTGCTGCGCTAAAAAGGTATAATGGAGCTCTATGGAGAAACCATGACACTCTCCTGACTAACAGTATAATGGAGCTCTATGGAGAAACCATGACACTCCCCTGACTAACAGTATAATGGAGCTCTATGGAGAAACCATGACACTCTCCTGACTAACAGTATAATGGAGCTCTATGGAGAAACCATGACACTCCCCTGACTAAAAGTATAATGGGGCTCTATGGAGAAACCATGACACTCCCCTGACTAACAGTATAATGGAGCTCTATGGAGAAACCATGACACTCCCCTGACTAACAGTATAATGGAGCTCTATGGAGAAACCATGACACCCCCCTGACTAAAAGTATAATGGAGCTCTATGGAGAAACCATGACACTCCCCTGACTAAAAGTATAATGGAGCTCTATGGAAAAACCATGACACCCCCCTGACTAAAAGTATAATGGAGCTCTATGGAGAAACCATGACACTCCCCTGACTAACAGTATAATGGAGCTCTATGGAGAAACCATGACACCCCCCTGACTAACAGTATAATGGAGCTCTATGGAGAAACCATGACACTCCCCTGACTAACAGTATAATGGAGCTCTATGGAGAAACCATGACACCCCCCCTGACTAAAAGTATAATGGAGCTCTATGGAGAAACCATGGCACTCCCCTGACTAAAAGTATAATGGAGCTCTATGGAGAAACCATGACACTCCCCTGACTAACAGTATAATGGAGCTCTATGGAGAAACCACAACACTCCCCTGACTAACAGTATAATGGAGCTCTATGGAGAAACCATGACACTCCCCTGACTAAAAGTATAATGGAGCTCTATGGAGAAACCATGACACTCCCCTGACTAAAGGTATAATGGAGCTCTATGGAGAAACCATTACACTCCCCTGACTAATAGTATAATGGAGCTCTATGGAGAAACCATGACACTCCCCCGACTAAAAGTTGTTCCAAATGAAAACGGCTGGATGTCATTTTGCTAAATGGCTGTGAGTGTGAGTCTTTCACCTTTTACACATCTAGCTTTGGCACGGATTGATTGTTCAGATCGCTAGCTTGACTAACAAATGCAAATATATAGTAGTCTGCCCCGTTGTTCTGACCAGGATTATGTTCCTTTTGCCCCCTTGATGCGCAGCACACTGAGTCTGATGTAAACGAGAAACGCGTCTAAATACACACACACACACACACACACACACACACACACACACACACACACACACACACACACACACACACACACACACACACACACACAACACACACACAAACACACACACTGTGAAACAATTACCTGGTAATGAGAAGGTTGCACATTATGAAACAATGCAGTAATAATTCAAGATACATCTCTCACACACAAATACATTTGACAGGTATAAACACCTTGAGTTAATGTGGTCAAGTGATGCAGAAAGAATAACATGGATTTTTTTATCACAGGGTATTTGCACTTGCAGAATATTTACAGAAAGCTTGGGATAAACGCACAAAAATAACATGTGTGTTATGTTGGCCTCTGATGGTGTGCAAGGGATGGGTCGTCGGACATGACACGTAGATACAATCATTCATTCATTCACACACACACAGACCCAGACACACACAGACACACACACACACAGACACAGACACACAGAGACACAGACACACACAAAAACACACACAGAGACAGACACAGACACACCATCAGTGGTTTCCAACGGAGACTCTAGTCTATTCTGACAGGAACACATGCCCTAAACCTAACACACACACACACACATGCACACACACACACACACACATGCACACCCTAACACGTGCACACCCTAACACACACACATACACATGCACACCCTAACACACACACACATGCACACCATAACACACACACACACACACATAATCCCTAACACACGCATGCACACAGACAGAGAGACAAGTCCCAGCCTTTTTCACCTTTGAACTTTTACCCTTCTGTGAAACCACACACACACAGACACACACACACACACACACACACACACACACACACACACACACACACACACACACACACACACACAGCCTGCCACATGGCAGCAGCAGATTCCGGCTCCGTTCTGCAGGAATGCCCCTCAGAGCCACGTTGTGTCACGGAGCAGGAATGCAGCTGGTCAGAATTCCTGTCCACATTCCATAGTGACACGTGAGCTCTCTGCTCCATGTGGCTTCCTCCCCCGTGTGTGTGTGGGGGTGTGTGTGTGTGTACTTTTGTACTTATTTTATGCCATTATTAACCTTATGTGAATTGTCGCAGTGAAAGGGTTAACCGTTTTGGTAGTGCGGCGGTGAAAGGGTTAAGTCTGCACGTTTACTTACATTGCACTACTTTTATTGTCTTTTATACCTATTCTTATGCCTGCACTTGATGCATTGTTTTTTATTCTGTCAATCTGTGTGCTGATTGTATGCCTGTGTTCATTTTATACTCTATAGATAGTTAATTATTAATATGTATTATTGTTATATTGTCGACGGCATTGAAAATGAGGGTGACCTCAATTGTCTTTCTGAGTTGATTGCGTGTGTGTGTGTGTGTGTGTGTGTGTGTGTGTGTGTGTGTGTGTGTGTGTGTGTGTGTGTGTGTGTGTGTGTGTGTGTGTGTGTGTGTGTGTGTGTGTGTGTGTGTGTGTGTGTGTGTGTGTGTGTGTGTGTGTGTGTGTGTGTGTGTGTGTGTGTGTGTGTGTGTGTGTGTGTGTGTGTGTGTGTGTGTGTGTGTGTGTGTGTGTGTGTGTGTGTGTGTGTGTGTGTGTTTTCCCTGCTATTATGACTTGGGCTCAATGCCTTTTAGTTTTTTGTTTGCAGTGCCCAAGCCAATTGAACAGGACATGTATGGAGAAAGAAAAAGTAGTTAGCTTCCTGCCAGTCTGTAGATGTGGAGACTAGATGGTAGATAGCTTCCTGCCAGTCTGTTGATGTGGAGACTAGATGGTAGTTAGCTTCCTGCCAGTTTGTTGATGTGCAGACTAGATGGTAGATAGCTTCCTGCCAGTCTGTAGATGTGGAGACTAGGTGGTAGATAGCTTCATGTCAGTCTGTAGATGTGGAGACTAGGTGGTAGATAGCTTCCTGTCAGTCTGTAGATGTGGAGACTAGGTGGTAGATAGCTTCCTGTCAGTCTGTTGATGTGCAGACTAGGTGGTAGTTAGCTTCCTGCCAGTTTGTTGATGTGCAGCCTCTAGGTGGTAGATAGCTTCCTGTCACCAGGCACACGCCACTCCTCATTATAACGTTAACATTACGTTTAAATGATCAGCATCTGGAATCCTGTGCATTGTCTCTGTGACCTGTGTGCGTTTGGAGTGTTTTATTGCTGTGATCTGTGTGTGTGTGTGTGTGTGGAGTGTTTTATTGATGTGATCAGTGTGTGTGTGTGTGGAGTGGTTTATTGATGTGATCAGTGTGTGTGTGTGTGGAGTGTTTTATTGATGTGATCAGTGTGTGTGTGTGTGTGTGTGGAGTGTTTTATTGATGTGATCAGTGTGCGTTTGGAGTGTTTTATTGCTGTGACCCTTGTAGGGATGGGAATCGAGAACGGGAACCGCTTCCTAATTGTCCGATTCCTTGGAATTGCATGCCTCCGTGACTTAACGATTCCTCTTATCGATGCCATGTTTTTCCGACAGTTGCGCATTGTAAACAATGACGCAACGCCGTAGAGAACGCATGCTGTATGTTTGTTTGTTTGGGACTGTAGCCATGGCAGACAGAAATAAACGTTCAAAAGCGTGGCTGCATTTCACAAAAGTAGATGAAAACAGCGCAACTTGTAATATTAGCAAAATGTCAATTTCATCCAAGGGGGGAAATACTAGCAATATGCTGAAGTATTTGTCAGCACAGCATGCCCCTTAACTCATTCAGCGCCGGCCATTTTCCTCATCCTGTTCTAGCTAAGCCACGCTTTAAAAGATAGGAGTGCGTCACCTTGTTTGTAGAGCTATATCTATATTCTATATTATAGCTATGGATACAATACTATGGTCATTTGACAGTAACTATCTTCTGTCCAAGATGCAAAAAAATATTAATTTGTTCATGAATACGTTCGTGCGTTATCCCGTGGTGAATATAAGTATAGTTTCAGAGTGATCCAGGCACATTTCTGAAAAGCTGAGTTATAGGGCCCTACGTGAATTCTACTAAAAGCATTGGCGTTTCTTGCCTGGACACGCTACTATTTCCAAATCAAATGTATATAATAGGTATTATGTTTCATCATGAATGCATGAAAGGGGGGGGGGGGGGTCTCTGATGCTTTGATTGCCAGTAACAGCATTCGTTGTGAACCCCACACACGCTGATCAGCTGGATCGATATGAAAACATTGTACGATCAAGCTGTAATTGACGTCAGATAGTCCTTACCTTTGATCGGGCGTATTCCAAAAAGAATATTCCAATTGTCTGCTCGCCATTTCCAGTATTGGTGTCCATCTGGTCCCGGACATAATTTGGCACAACTTATGGATCGAGTGTGCTAGATGCGTATCGAAGTGGTCGGATGAAGTGATCTACTTGGCTCTGTCTAAATTCAGTGCCCGGAGGGGTTTAAACGTAACACACGGTCTGTAACAGGGTTTACTGCACTCTCGATACTGCCACCTAGCCGGATCTGGCCGGTACTGCACCCTCGGGGTCCCAGTATGCCTTTTAACGGCAACATACAGGTCTGTGACATTGAATAGAATATTAAAATCAAAAAAAATAAAAACTGATAACGTATATATACGTGGTTGGCGTTCAACGGTTGTCGAGCAAACACGTACATAAATGTTGTTGGCGCAGATTGTGTTAAAGTGCAGGAATGGCGTGTTTTTGATGTTCTATTGGGCGAGTGCTGCATCTCCTCAACCCAGTAGCGCGTCGTCCGTTACCAAAGGTAAAATCCAACAATGGTATTATAATAATAACGTTAGCGCCGCGCATGCAGCCAATAGCAGACGATTTGATTCCCTGACTAGGAAAACCTAAATGGAAAAACGAATGCTTTCACTGTATAAATATTCTCCCATTTCATCCATTTTAGAGGATGACAATCAGACTGCAGCTAGTGCTAGTGGCTCTCGCGCACCTCAGGAAAATCCTTTCAGCGGGGTAAAATGGGGGGGGGGGGGAAGGAAGGTGAACGAGTGTCACCGAGCAGTTTGGAGTGTTTTGTTCATGTGACCCGTGTGCGTTTGGGGTGTTTTGTTCCTGTGACCTGTGTGCGTCTGTAGTGTTTTATTTCGGCTGCACAGGCTCTTTATTATTCATTGTGAGCAGCTTAGTGTTTGTAGACTAAGTAGCCAATTAAATGCCAGTGAAGAGGACAAACCCTTGTTACTCAATATGGCATAATACTTACAGTAATAAAGCCTAATGATAGCATGTGATGAAGACGTAATTCATTAATTAATAATAATAACAAAGCCGGGGAAAACACTGTGTGTGTGTGTGTGTGTGTGTGTGTGTGTGTGTGTGTGTGTGTGTAGGTGTGTGTGTGTGTGTGTAGGTGTGTGTGTGTGTGTGTGTGTGTGTGTGTGTGTGTGCACAGAAAACACACAACACATGTACCAATAATAATAATAATAAACTTTATTTGTATATCACTTTTCATACAGAAAGTGCTTTACAGCAGTAAACAATACAGGCATAAGCGAGCAAAAAAAAGATAGAGCGGTAGCAAGGTAAGGTAAATCAGGGGTTCCCAAACTTTTCAGGCCAGGACCCAGAAAATAAGGCGTCAGAGAGCCGCGGCCCAATGCACATCGTCTGGCTTTTTTTTTTTTTTTTTTTTTTGCCAGGCGACCGATTTTTTAAGCCAAATATCACTTCAATCCTATTAAGTTAGTTCAAGTTAGTTATTCATTTATATGTGCTATTTATTGTTGCAAAATAATAATGATAATAATAATAGCCTCATTAAAATACTATTGTTGCTTCGGTTGTTTTCAGCGTTTTATGTGCATAATCTGTTATTTAGTTTGAAATGTTCGTTGAAATAAGTAGATTTTTCGTTTTTGTTTATTTATTAAGTTAATATAAAACCATATAGTCACATTTTAGAATACAATAGAATAGAATTTTAGAATACAACTAGAAACACTGTCCTGGCCTGCTTCTAAGTTCAGTGGCCTGACAAAAAGACAAAAAAAAAATTATTTTTTTTATTTTTATTTTATTTTTTTTAAATCATCTCGCGGCCCACCCGTGGCTGCTCGCGGCCCACCTTTGGGTCGCGACCCCGACTTTGGGAACCACTGAGGTAAATCACAGTTTTTCACATTAGGATCTAACATCCCAATAGGCCTCTCTGTTTACGGTTTCATTCAGTAATAAAAATTATAAAATAGAATAGACAAGAGTAAAAAAAGTGTGATAAAATAGTTAACACTTTGATCGCCATGGTTAAATTCATAATTTACCATCCCTAGCCAGCTCTATTTGTCTATGGAGAAGTTCCCCTTCTTTGCAGGGCTATAACTTTTTAAATTGTATTGCTAAATTGACATTATTATGGCCCATTCAATGTCCTATATCTATTGTTCAGGGTGTAGCAACGTTATACTTTTTCATTCACATATTCATACTAAAATACGGTCTAAAGTATAAGTATGTTTTTATCGTTTTCTGCAGCTTTCTCCAGAACTTGATTTATAGCCCCAAATGCATTATATTGATGATCAAATACAGTTTGGTAGCGATCGGTGCCAGATAAAAAATTTCAACTGGAGGTACTTCTAGAAGTTACTACGTATCATCTGATGTTGACCGGATGGGCGGGGGGTCGTTTATAATTCCGTGGGCAACGTTATATCATTCATCTAGTGTGGGTCATATGATCATCAGAGCAGTTTATATTGAACACGGTAATAATAAACGCTGAAACTTACCCCAGTCTCCTCGGGCCGTTGGGCGATCAGCTTGGAGTAGACAGTTTTCTATTATGGGATGTTGATCTAGATGAACCATTTCCAGGTTGTATAATACTATATGCGTCCAAATAAGTTATTGAGTTAGGGCGAGCGATTGATTATCCAGTGTGTCGAGATGGAGTCCTGCTAACGATCGCGAGTGCCCGGACGAAATATGGGTGAGCACTTCCTGTTTGGCGCGTCACTTCCTGTTGGGCGATCTGCCGATCGGCCACCAGATGGCGCTCTTGAACCGTTAGAGAGTTGAGTGGAGATCAGCAGTATATCTCAGGTCCCCGGAGGAGAAATATGATTTCGATCACAGATTTTTGAAATATTGATATCAAAGACGTGTTACGGCGTCTTCGGCAGAATGAGCATGGCGGGCAATGACGAGTTTCGGCGTTTCCGGCGATTAAAGTGTTAAATAAAAATATACAATAACATTTACAACAGCACTAATATCACAATATAACTTTTTGTACAACTGTCCCTATTGTAGCTTCCCAGCGAATACTGTATTATGTACTGTATTACTGGGAAGCTACTGTATTATGTAGGTTCATAATCTTTGCCAGATGGATTATTTAATCATTTTACTGTTCCAACTTTTTAAGGTACATTTCTTTACTTAATATTTGAGAATGTGTTTTATACCGTAATCTTTACTCATTTCCATGGCAACTGCTACATCACTATCAAGCCTCTCCAGTCTTCATCCAAATCAAATCAAATGTATTTGTAAGGCCCGACAACACATGTTAATGTCCCCATGGGCCAGACACGTCTTCTTTAAACAAGTCAAGACGAAACATCACAATAAGTCAAGAACAAAACAAGAACACCATAAAGTCCAACATTTTTAGCAATAGGAAAAAATGCACCACAGGCAATGTGGAGGAGAGAAACCTTAGAAGGGCCGTTCAAGGGGGGATCTCCCTTCTTAGGGTGTGGTTACACCTTTCGTTTCATTTTCGTATCATTGTCATATGCGTTTCGCCGCGACGTTGTGCGCCTCAAGTCACACTTTCGTTTTTTTTCTCGTTTTTGTCACCCGAGCACACTGATGTAGTACACTGCCAAAGCAGTAGGTGGCAGTAGGTGGCAAACATGAAGGCAATTTCAACCAATCAGAACTTGAATGTGCCAATACACTTCCTGGAAGCTCCAGCAAAGAAAATGTCAATAAGGCAGGCGCCTATGCCGCGCCACCATCTTGCCTATTTACTCAATGCAGCAATTCTTTTTCAGCAAAGCCTAATAAAAGTGCAATAAACAAAACGGATACATTCACTGTGTGTTCTGCCTGTCATTTGTTGATGAAACAAAACTAACATCAACGCAAGTGACCACCAAGAGCGGATAGTTTAGTCTAAAAAACGATCGGTAGCATTGTTAGCTGCATGCTAACGTCAATGGAATTTGCCATTATAACAGTATAGCATTGTGGCTAGAAGCTAACGTTAGCTCACGCTACTTAGCCAGCACCAAACTGATGATATCGGGAGCTATCAGTGGTTAGATAACATTAGAGACAACGCTGTGTGTATTAAACAAAGGTGAATAGATGACTGGGCCATTTTGTTTAATGCTTGTTAAGGTGAAAGAGGCGCTTTGAGCTAACAGGGTTTGATAGCTAACACTAGCTCATGTTATCCAGTGGCAGTGCCAATCGGTAATGCTAGCAGAATGAATGGATGTAAACTTTCTTTAACATATTGCATATGGGTACAATACAATACGGCTCAATACAAACAATTGTTAAGGGAATGCAGACTGTTGTAGCTTGGACTGGGGTCCTTATAACAATAACTTGACAACACATAGTAGCTGCAGCTATTTGGTTTGGGACAGCTCTCTGTCACCGGAAGGGCACGCAGATGGTATCTACTGCGCATGGGCGTTTTCGCAACAACGGCTCATGCAGACTACACGCTGTTGTCTGCGCGTTTTTTAGCGTTTCTCCAAAACGCAAACACAATTTTGCGTTTCAGCCGTATCCACAAAAAAACGCCAAAAAACGCATTTCTGTGTAATAGGGACATGAAACGTATTCAAAAACGTATAAAAAAACGCCACAAATACACTAGTCTAACCATGGCCTTAGATGTCGGTGACAGTAGTGTTGCAGTAAAAACAGGCGAACAGTTGGTGGGCATGCACTCGTGTGTGTAGTGAAACACAGATCCACTGGTGTCCCTTCTCATTCTTATTTGCTATCGCGCCATTCACCACGTCTTTGTTAGAGAGACGATAGGCAAATCTCGTCCGGAACCAGGCGGGTCTCAGAACCATCTTCAGCTTCAATAGGACCGCACCAAGCATAGAACGCTAGTGTTCTGACGTGAAGACCCTTCCTTCTTTTATAGTTGCCTGGTTTCTAGTTCTCCTGTTGCCCACTTTTTGTGTCTCCAAATTAAGTATGAGCAACACTGAACTAAACATGCTACCAGCTGCCGGTCAGACAACACTGAACTAAACACGCTAACAGCTGCCAGTCGGACAACACTGAACTAAACATGCTATCAGCTCCCAGTCAGACAACACTGAACTAAACACGCTAACAGCTTCCAGAAAGCCCCAGGACCTCAGGTGTTTAAAGAGTGTGTCAGTAACATTGTTCTTCAAAGCTCAGCAGAAAAGGCCTTCATGTGGAGAGCTCAAAGAAACCCGACACCCTCATCAACCTGGAAGAAATAAACCTGTAATTCACCTGTGTGTGTGTGTGTGTGTGTGTGTGTGTGTGTGTGTGTGTGTGTGTGTGTGTGTGTGTGTGTGTGTGTGTGTGTGTGTGTGTGTGTGTGTGTGTGTGTGTGTGTGTGTGTGTGTGTGTGTGTGTGTGTGTGTGTGTGTGTGTGTGTGTGTGTGTGTGTGTGTGTGTGTGTGTGTGTGTGTGTGTGTGTGTGTGTGTGTGTGTGTGCGTGCGCGTGCGTTGCCCTCATCATCACCCCCCCCCCCCCCCCCCCCCTCAAAAACGTTGTAACATGTAGACGCACGCATACGCACAAACACACACGTACGCGCACACACACACAAACCACAGAGCTGAATTATGGTTTTATATTTGGCAGGTTAATGTGACTTGCACAAGAGTTGAGAGGGTGGCTTTATGTGGTGGGTGGGTGGGTGGGTGGGTGTGTGTGCACGTGTGTGTGCACGTGTGTGTGTGTGTGTTGGCATGATCATGTGTTTATCCAGCATTGCACAACTTTTGTTTTGGAATAATGAGGCCAACCCTCACTCACTGTAGAGGAGAGGGGATGAGAGGAGAGGACAAGAGAGGAGGAGAGAGGAGAAGAGAGGAGAAGAGAGGAGAGGACAAGAGAGGAGAAGAGAGGAGGCCAGGAGATAAGGAAAGAAGAGGCGATGAGTAGAAAAAACACTAGAAGAGAAAAAAGAAAGATATGTGTGTAGTAGAAGAAAGAGGAGAAGAGAGACGAGGATATAAGAAAGATAAGGGAGGAGGAGACATAGAAGGAGAAGGGAGGAGAGGAAGGGAGGAGGATAAATAGAATGAGAAGACATAAGAGGAAGGGAGGAGGAGAAAGACTAGGAGAAGGGAGGCGAGTAAGGGAGGAGGAGACATGGGAGAAGACGGGAGAGGAAGGGAGGATGAGAAATAGAAGGAGAAGAGATAAGCGGAAAGGAGGAAAATAAAGACTAGGAGAAGGGGGGAGAGGAGGAGAAATAGAAGGAGAAGACATGAGAGGAAGGGATGAGGAGAAATGGAAGGAGAAGACGAGAAGAAGGGAGGAGGAGAAATAGGAGGAGAAGACTGGAGAGGAGGGGAGGAGATGAAAGGAGAAAACGCAGAGGTGATGAAAGAGAACACACCTGTGTGTGAGGAGGAGGCTGGGGATGAGGAAGAGGAGGGTGGAGATGAGGAAGAGGAGGGAGGGGCCTTGATTACCACATGAACCCGGTGCCGCCTCCCTGTTATTACAAACAACACGGGAAGACGTGCGCCTGCCGTGTGGGCACTGTGTGAGCGCACGTGAGCACCGTGTGAGCGCACGTGAGCACCGTGTGAGCGCACGTGAGCACCGTGTGAGTGGGCGGGCGGGCGGGCGGGCGAGCGAGTGAGTGAGTGAGTGAGTGAGTGAGTGAGTCTACTCTTACAGTAGGGTATGAGTAGAGCTTCTCTCTGACTGTTTGTATTTTCAATGTAGTTTTTCTGGGCTCCCCGTCTTGTAACATGACACTCTGTAACATCATATTTCAACAGTTTCTGATGACTCTGCTTCCTTGATCACCATGGTGTTAAAGTTGGCATCGTAACTCCTCTGTGAGAGGGAGAGGGAGGGAGGGAGAGAGGGAGGGAGAGAGGGAGGGAGGGAGGGAGAGGGAGGGAGGGAGGGAGGGAGAGAGGGAGGGAGGGAGAGGGAGAGGGAGGGAGGGAGGGGGAGAGAGAGGGAGAGAGAGAGAGAGAGAGATAGAGAGAGAGAGAGAGAGAGAGAGAGAGAGACTCACTTGGGTAGGACCGTTTTAGCTCTTTTCCTATATATTCTCTACAATAATACGGTACTTACATCCTGGTACTTGCCTGATACAGAGTACTTCATAATAGCACATTTGATGTCACTTTTGCTGGGAGAAGTGAGAAGAGAAGAAGTGTGTTTTTTGTTAGTCGACGGCGGAAAATGTATGTAAAATGGGTGGCGTGTCCCTTTACCACAGTGGTCTAGAGCAGTGGTTCTCAACTGGTCTAGCCTCGGGACCCAACATTTTCCTTAGTCATTAAGTCGCGACCCAAATTTTTGAACGACTATGATTTATTTCAAATTTTGTTTTTGCAGTAATACACAATCTTTCATGCACTGTTAAAAACATGACATAAACAACTAGGGCTTAAAACCCAATGAAATAAAATAATAATAATAAATAATTATGCTTCTTAGCAGATTTCTTAGCTTAACATAACATACCTAAGTTTGGGAGAACTAATGGGATAACTGGGGTTGCAACAAAAGTGCAACTAGGGCTGAAAACACAATGAAATACAATAATAATAATAGTAATAATAATAATAATAAATAATATATCCTTCTTAGCAGACTTCTTAGCTTAACATCCCAGGGAACTAATGGGATAACTGGGGATGCTGTTTGCTCCTGACAAGAGTCTCAAAGTCTGGGGTGATGGTAGACAAAGCAACTCTGAGGTCATGCTCAATGTCCAATCTGTTCCTCTGCTTTGTCTTCAGCTGGACCAGAGCTGAGAAGCCACTTTCACAAAGATAGCTAGTGCAACAAAAACATTTTATATAAAAAAATTTTAAATTTTTTTTACACACATCCGCAACCCACTCAAAATGGCCCCGCGACCCACTTTTGGGTCGCGACCCACCAGTTGAGAAACACTGGTCTAGAGGAGAGTCTCCGGCTCCGCCCTGCAGCTGTGAGCGGGGCTCTCTGTGTGGTCCTCCTCGCTCCACTAATTGCTCATCAGCCAATCAGTGATGAAAGGTCCTCTGTGTGATGATATGTAAAACAGATGGTGGTTTAATTAACACGCTGGTCGTGTTTCGCTGCACAGCTCACTACTGTAAACATAACAACATGCGCTGTAAAAAAATAAATCACCATCTTATTTGAAGACATTATTTACCCGGTTCAAATAAACGTCTTGTATAATTGACTTTTACATCTTCAAAGTGTTTGTTTTATTTGTCACGTATAAAGTACATTACAGTGAAATGCTTGGTTCTGTATAAGAGACCCCCCCCCCCCCTGAGAATGTGCGTCATACAGTAAGAAAAAGTTAAAACAATAAAGTCCAAACACTATACAAAATACACAATATACAAACTAAAGTACAAAATTAAGTACATGGTGCAAACAATGAGGTACAAAATGTTTATAAAAAAAATGCTAAATGCAAACACGAGGTATGGATGTAGTGCAAATATGTTTGTAATAAATAGGTCAAATGTAGTGTAGTGTTTAACGTGTCTAAAGGGAATGTTAAAGGTGAGTGTTTGTTTAAAACACACATCTTTAGGACTAGTGTAACACCAGCTAAATGATCTTTCCCAGTGCGGTGAGTTCATTTGACGTGATGTTTTGTTTCTAGAGATAAGCTCTGTCTGAATACAAGATAAAACTGCGTCCTGCAGTAAGTGTGCCATTAAGTGTGCAGAGCCTGGAGCTGACGTTAATAGAGCATTTAGTGGTTTGATCCCCGCGGAGGACAGTCGATTGTTTTCCCGTAAGTCTTAGGTTTGGTGCCAAAACATCAGCTAGCTGCAGCTCCTGCACACAGTCAGTACATCCTATGGTTCCACAACAAACTAGGTCTTTAACCTGTCATTGTCCATGCATAAGATGTCCATTCTAAGTGGTTTATTCTTGTATTCTTGAGGGGGGGGGGGGGGGGGCAGTTTTACAGTGTTGCGTTTAATCTGCTAGGCCAGGGGTTCCCAAACTTTTCAGGCCGGCACATCGTCAGGCTTTTTTTTTTTTTTTTTTTTTTGCCGGGCGACCGATTTTTTAAGCCAAATATCACTTCAATCCCATTAAGTTAGTTTAAGTTAGTTATTCATTTATAGTCAAGTCAAGTCAAGAGTTTTAATTGTCACGGCATACAGGTATACAATGAAATGCGGCTGGTCTTGCCCGCGACGATGTGCAATACAGTGGTACAACATATAATAGAATCCAATAAAATTACAGTGGTACAACATATTAGTAGAATCCAATAAAACAGTGCAATAAACAGGTACATGGTGTGCCATCTCGGTATCTGTACATTAGTATTTACAGAGCATATAGGACATGCTAGGTAGCTTTAGTAGTGCAATACACTGTTCCTGATGTTATACTAATTTAAAGTGGCCTTTCCTCTGGCCATAAGTGTGCGTGTGTGCGGCATGAGTGTTAAAGTGGCTGCTAGTGTGTGAGCGTGCTCAGCGTGCGTGTCGTGCATGTGCTTGTGTGTGCTTGTGTGTGGATAGTTCAGTTTCTGTGTCTCTCAATGTTCATTGTTCAAGGCTCTGATGGCCTGGGGGAAGAAGCTTAGCCTAAGCCTCTCCGTCCTAGTAGCTGGGGTTCGCAGGCGTCTGCCTGACCTCAGCAGCTGGAACAGGCTGTTATTGGGGTGGTGGGGGTCTTTCATTATCCTGCAGGCTCTGGATTTGCACCTCTTGTTGTATAGAGCCTGCAGGGGAGGTAGCGCAATACCCGTGGTACGCTCGGCTGAGCGCACCACTCTCTGTAGGGCCTTCTTGTCCTGTGCCGTGCTGTTCCCATACCAGGCAGTGATGTTTCCGGTCAAGATGCTCTCTACAGCTCCTGAGTAGAAGGACTGGAGTATCTTCCCCGATACTCTGAACTTCCTTAACTGTCTCAGGTGGTAGAGGCGCTGCTTCGCTTTCTTTACTACTGTGTCTATGTGTGTTGACCATGTCAGATCCTCTGAGATGTGGACCCCCAGGTACTTAAAGCTGCTCACCCTGTCCACGGTAGCCCCGTTAATCATCAGTGGTGTGTGTGTCTCCTGCTGTCCTCTTTACCAATGTTCAGGAGCAGGCTGTTGTCCTGGCACCAACGTTCCAGTACCTCAACCTCCTCTCGGTAGGCCTTCTCGTCGTTGTCCGAGATCAGCCCCACCACCACCGTGTCGTCTGCGAACTTCACTATGGAGTTGGAGCTGAACTTGGCCACACAATCGTGTGTGTAGAGTGAGTACAGCAGGGGGCTTAGAACACAGCCCTGGGGGGACCCGATGCTCAGGGTGATGGTGTTGGAGGTCTGACCCCCCACCCTGACCGCCTGGGGTCTTTCACTCAGAAAGTCCAGTACCCAGGCGCTCAGGGCGGAGCTCAGGCCTAGCTCGATCAGCTTGTCCACCAGTCTGGTGGGGACTATGGTGTTGAACGCTGAGCTGTAGTCAATGAACAACAGTCTCACATAGCCCCCCTTCTGACGGTCAAGGTGGGAGAGAGTGCTGTGCAGTACCTGGGAGACCGCGTCATCAGTGGACCTGTTTGTCCTGTATGCAAATTGCATAGGGTCCATATCACTGGGGAGAGAGGCACAAATGTGGTCCTTGACCAGCCTCTCGAAACATTTCATGACCACAGAGGTGAGTGCCACCGGTCTGTAATCATTTGGACATGTTGGGGAGGGTTTCTTCGGTACAGGGATGATGGTAGACATCTTGAAGCAGGCAGGGACTACTGACTCCGCCAGGGATTGATTAAATATGGCGGTGAACACCGGGGCAAGCTGGTTTGCACAGGACTTAAGTATGCGTCCTGTTATACCATCTGGGCCTGCAGCCTTCCTGGTGTTCACCTGCATAAATGCTCTTCTCACACTGTGTTCCGACAACGAGAGAGCGCCCCCGCCCCCCCGCGGTTGCCCCCCCCCCTCCACAACAGCCGGTGCGCCAGTGACGTCACTAGCCAGAGGGCTAGCGGCGACACTGTCTACACCGAACCGAGCGTAGAAGGAGTTGAGTTTGTCCGCGAGAGAGGCGTCGTCGCTCCCCATTGAGGGGGCGCTGACTTTGTAGTCAGTTATTGTCTTCAGTCCCCTCCACAAGCCTCTTGTGTCGTTTTGTGCCATTTGTGTCTCCAGTTTCTCAGCATATGTCCTCTTAGCAAGTTTAACAGCCTTGCGCAGAGTGTAGACTGAAGCCTTGTACTCTTCCATATTTCCTGACTCTCTGCTATTTATGAGAGGGCTAATTTGTTGCAAAATAATAATGATAATAATAATAATAATAATAATAATAATAGCCTCATTAAAATACTATTGTTGCTTCGGTTGTTTTCAGCGTTTTATGTGCATAATCTGTTATTTAGTTTGAAATGTTCATTGAAATAGGTAGATTTTTCGTTTTTGTTTATTTATTAAGTTAAAGGGGAACTATTTTACTATTTCTTTCACTATTTGGGCACTTTTACACAATTCCTGTGAGTCTATGGAACACCTCAATTATTTTTTATTCATTGTTTTGTATTTCTAATCAAGTCCTCAAAAACAGCATTTTTCTACCTCAAGATCTCGAGCCGTTTTGAGCCTGGGCTCCAACCACTGTGTGCAGCTCATCATGTACCTGATGCCACACAGCCACATTATCATGCAGCGGTGTCTCTCTGACATCACAAATCAGCACATTTTCAGATGACTCAGTTCAGTGAGGGTGAATATTGTGAGAGGAGAATTGGAAGAATGCGCCAATATGAGAATTAGAGACATAGATCATATTAATATAAGTTCACATAGCTAGGAAACAATGCTAAACACTGAAAAAGGCCATTTATAAGATAGTTCCCCTTTAATATAAAACCATATAGTCACATTTTAGAATACAATAGAATAGAATTTTTGAATACAACTAGAAACACTGTCCTGGCCTGCTTCTAAGTTCAGTGGCATACAAAAAAAAAAAAAAAAGTCTTTTGGATTTTTTTTTTTTTTTTTTATATAATCATCTCGCGGCCCTCCCGTGGCTGCTCGCGGCCCACCTTTGGGTCGCGACCCCGACTTTGGGAACCACTGTGCTAGGCCACCAGGATGACCCATATACTTAAACTTTTTTATTTGAAATATTTTATTTTTTTCAAATAATTATGTTAAAAAAAATTGTTTATATATAAATATATTATATTTATGTATGTTTATTTTAACTCGATCAGCACCAGAGGGTGCTGTGTACTGTGTTGGTTAAAAGGCCAACACTTTAATGTATAGGAATACGTGGCTGTGTTTGCAGGGCTAAAACTATATTATATATTATAGCTATGGATATAATACTATTGCCCATGTGAAAAAGAAAAAAAAATGTCATCCATACATTCCCGTTTTATACCGTGGTGAATATAAGTATAGTTTTAGAGTGGTCTTCTAGGGTAATTCCAAAAGGCTGCGTAATAGCCATATGCGTGTATTCTACTAAAAGCGTTGTCGTTTCTTGCCTGGACTAGCTACTATTCTCAAATCAGATCTAGATTATAGGTATTATGTTTCATCATGAATGCATGAAGGGGGGGGGGGGGTCGTTTTTTTATGCTTTGATCGTCACCAACGGAATACGTTACACAGTACATTACACACATACGCTCCGATCGCAATGAAGGAATTATTGGGTCAACGCAAGATTGATACCATATAGCCCTTACCTTGACTAGGATGTACCCCAAAAAGAATATTCCAATTATCTGATCGCCATTCCAAGTATTGATGTCGATCGTGTCCATAACATAATCCACCAAAGAACATGAAGCGGGAGTGTTTGATTCTTATAAATCCATGCGTTATAACCGCTCGTCATGCCTGACAAGGAAGAGTCCTCCTGGACCTATATAATCGACGCACAGCCGAATACAGAGAGTTTCAAAGGATGTGCAATACCGGCTGCAACCTACCAGGTGGCGGTATTGGACTTTTATGATCTCAGACCCATTCCCAATGATAACACCAGGCTCCCTGGATGGATAATGAATGGAAATATCGAATAAAATAAATAACGATGAAAACCCGACTTTTCTCGGGTTTGGCACTCAAGCGTCGGCGAGTTAACCCGACTTTATTCGGGTCTGGCGTACATTGAGTTAATGAATGATATAATTGTATTGTATTTTATTACATATTATTAAGTTCCCAACCGCCTGCCCATCAGAATATGTATTATTATTACTATTATTATTGTTGTTAGTATTATTGTTGTTAGTATTATTATTATTATTATTATTATTATTATTATTATTATTATTATTATTATTATTATTATTATTATTATTATTATTATTATTATTATTATTGTTATTGGTATTAACACTTTCAGCGCCAGCCGTTTTAGCCATCCTTGTACTCATTGTGCCACCGCTGTAAAGGATAGGGATTTTCTATATTATATCTATGGAGACAATACTATGGCTCATTTGACAGTAGCTATCCCTCGTTCAACATGTGAAAAACAATAAAAAAAATTCATGTATAACATGCGAACGCGTGTTATACCGTGGTGAATATTGTATAGTTTCAGAGTGATCCTGGCTAATTCCTGGTAACTGGTTGTTCTGACCAGGATTACGTTTCTTTTTGCCCCCTTGATGCGCGCACACACAGAGTCTGACGTGGACAGCGAACAGGTCCATAGAGTCCAGTATATACACTGTGGTTTAAGTGTAAAATATTATAACTTTTTCCTGAAAGGTAATATGCAGCATATTACTCGGTGCAGTGTCCTGCCTGGTTGGTGACTATTAATCCGCCGCAGCGGTCTGTTCCACTGCCCACAGCTCTCTCACTAAAACCTGCCTTATCAGAAGCCATCAGATCCCTGTTTCAACAGCTAGCCTGCCACGGTTATTATTACCCTGTCATGCCTCCACCCAACTGATTACTGATCTCACACACACACACACACACATGCACACACACACACACACACACACACACACACACACACACACACACACACACACACACACACACACACACACACACACACACACACCCACAGACCGCATACATACATACATACATACATACATACATACATACATACATACATACATACATACATACATACATACATACATACATACAGAGAGACACACACACACACACACACACACACACACACACACACACACCCCACACACCCACAGACCGCACACATACATACATACATACATACATACATACATACATACATACATACATACATACATACATACATACATACAACATACACACACACACACACACACACACACACACACACACACACACACACACACACACACACACACACACACACACACACACACACACACACCCCACAGACCGCACACATACATACAGACATACATACATACATACATACATACATACATACATACATACATACACACACACACACACACACACACACACACACACACACACACACACACACACACGGACCACACATGCATGCTTGCTTGCACGAATACACAACTACAGTACTGTAGCACAAAGGCAATCAGGTATACATGCACACACACTCACACAAGCCTGTATATATATATATATATATGTGCATATGAATGTGTGCCCACAGTCACACACACACACACACACACACACACACACACACACACACACACACACACACACACACACACACACACACACACACACACACACACACACACACAAAGTTATGTTCAAGTGTCTCGAAATTTTAAAGCATAAATAATAATTGAAAATCTAATCAAATGGCAATTAGTGTAAAACCTGTAAGACTGTGTGCCCGCAGCCTCAGAGATAAAAGTTGGTTATCTATCAGTGAGAACACAGCAGCCATCCACCGTGTTCCTGCCAGAGACGCTCCTATTGTGGTGCTGCCAGCTCCTCTCAGAGGCTGTGTGTGTGTGTGGGGGGGGTTCAGCTCATTAACACAGATAAGATGCTTTTTGAAATGCTGTGAAGTTTCCCTGTCTTGGTTGACGTTAACTTTCATGTATCATTCCATTCATTATTAAAGTCACAGTGTATATTGGACTCTATAATAATACATTTAACCTCTTAACTCATTCCCTGCCAGCGACGAGTATACTCGTTATTGGATCGTTATGTCTTTTATTCGCTATTTCCATTCATAAATCACCCAGGAAGGCTGTGGTACTGTGTGGCAATGTGTCTGAGATCGCAAAGGTCCAATACCGCCGCCTGGTGGTATGCGGCCGATGTCGCACTTCCTTTGTGACTCTGTGTATCAGTGAAAGTCATCCGGGTGGAGTTTTCTAGTAACGTGGATCAAGATCTTCACCCGATCTCATTGAATCGCTTTCGGGACGGCCGATTCATTATGCTGTGGGGGGTTATGGCGTAGGCCAAATGGACATACAATCTAGCAGATAATTGGAATATTCTTTTTGGAATCTCATCGGCCACAGGTAAGAGCAATTTAACGTAAATTTCAGCTTGGTTGTGCATTGTTTTCATAGCCATCGCCCTGATCAGCGTATGCTGTTGTACTAACTAATGCCGTTATTGACAATCAATTAATCAGAAACGACCCCCCCCCCCTTTCATGCATGCATGATGGAACATAATATACCGATCATATGCATTTGAATTCTTTATTGTAGCATGTATAGGGACGAAATGCCAATGGATTAAGTATAATATGCGTTGCGGGCTATTACTAGCATCCCAGGAATTACCCTAGACCACTCTAAAACCATACTTATATTCGCCAGAGTATAAAACTAGAATGTATGGAAGAAAAAAATATTCCTTTTTCACATCTTGAACGATAGATACTCTATGTCAAATGGGCCATAGTATTGCATCCATAGCTATAATATTTAAATAGTTATAGCCCTGCAAACAAGGTGAGCGACTCCCACCGTTTACAGCACTGGCGGTAGCTACTACAGGATGAGGCTAATCCGTGGCGTCCAATGAGTTAAGCCCGGATCTCTATTTTCTGAAAATCCGCTGAAAGTACATACCTAAGTAAATTGAAGATTGCTCCACTTCTACAAGGTCCATTTGCATGTTATTGGTATCTAGGGACATCTATGGACCTCTGTGAATGTATTCCCAGTGTCAGAAATATTGTGTCTATTACTAGACTTGCTTAAATTGTGATGAAACAAAGGAGAATATGAATTATAATTTTTCTTTGTACCTTTGACAGTGAATAACACCATGCTAAAAATGACCAGACATGAAAAAACTGCCACGGAGCTCGTTCAGTACCTTCTTGAGATCACGTGTACAACAGATCTAAGAAAATGAATAAAGGGAAGATGATTAAACAGAATGTTTTGTAGATACAGTACTGAATTCTGCCATCCGGACCCATGCAATTTGAAATATTATTATAGAATATAGAATATGAGGCCTATAAATTACCTTATTATAGCCAACTTGCACATCTATGGATCGGGCCAAATCTACTCTTTCCAATGCCAGAGTTCAATTTGGATTTAGTATCACCAGGCGTGCAGGAAGAACCGAGAATGAAATCTACTGTATGTACAGTTCCATTCTTTAGCCGGGACTTAAAGACCTCCAGGGAGAAGAGATGAGTCTTTAGCCGGGACTTAAAGACCTCCAGGGAGAAGAGATGAGTCTTTAGGGACTTAAAGACCTCCAGGGAGAAGAGATGAGTCTTTAGGGACTTAAAGACCTCCAGGGAGAAGAGATGAGTCTTTAGGGACTTAAAGACCTCCAGGGAGAAGAGATGAGTCTTTAGCCGGGACTTAAATACCTCCAGGGAGAAGAGATGAGTCTTTAGCCGGGACTTAAAGACCTCCAGGGAGAAGAGATGAGTCTTTAGCCAGGACTTAAAGACCTCCAGGGAGAAGAGATGAGTCTTTAGCCGGGACTTAAAGGCCTCCAGGGAGAAGAGATGAGTCTTTAGGGACTTAAAGACCTCCAGGGAGTAGAGATGAGTCTTTAGGGACTTAAAGACCTCCAGGGAGAAGAGATGAGTCTTTAGCCGGGACTTAAAGGCCTCCAGGGAGAAGAGATGAGTCTTTAGCCGGGACTTAAAGACCTCCAGGGAGAAGAGATGAGTATTTAGCCGGGACTTAAAGGCCTCCAGGGAGAAGAGATGAGTCTTTAGCCGGGACTTAAAGGCCTCCAGGGAGAAGAGATGAGTCTTTAGGGACTTAAAGACCTCCAGGGAGAAGAGATGAGTCTTTAGGGACTTAAAGACCTCCAGGGAGAAGAGATGAGTCTTTAGCCAGGACTTAAAGACCTCCAGGGTCTGGGCTGAGCAGTAGTTATGTGTTTACTTGCAGCAGCCGTCATCAACAGCTGAGTACCATCCCTGCTATTTATTAGTGTCTGAGTGGACGGAGTGGACAGAATGGACAGAATGGACAGAGTGGACAGAATGGACGGAGTGGATGGAGTGGACAGTAGTAAAGTAGTTGTCTTCATTCTGACAGAGCTATTCATGTTACGTAAGCCCCCCCCCCCCCCCTCTCTCTCTCTCTCGCTCTGTCTCTCTCACTTTCTTTCATTTTGCACAAAGGATTACACACATGCACACGCACACACACACACACAGGACCAAAGCCCAGTCATAAACACACACACACACACATACACACACACACACACACGCACACGCACACGGCTAGTGCCCAGAAAGGGTCTCCAGTGTGGCTGTGTTTCAAGTAATTTCTTCTGAAGGCAGCTCTCCTGCAGCAGAGAGACAGAGAGCAGAGAGACAGGTACTGCAGCAGAGAGACAGGTACTGGAGCAGAGAGACAGCTACTGCAGCAGAGAGACAGAGAGCAGAGAGACAGGTACTGGAGCAGAGAGACAGAGAGCAGAGAGACAGGTACTGGAGCAGAGAGACAGGTACTGGAGCAGAGAGACAGAGAGCAGAGAGACAGGTACTGGAGCAGAGAGACAGGTACTGGAGCAGAGAGACAGGTACTGGAGCAGAGAGACAGAGAGCAGAGAGACAGGTACTGGAGCAGAGAGACAGGTACTGGAGCAGAGAGACAGGTACTGGAGCAGAGAGACAGGTACTGGAGCAGATAGACAGGTACTGGAGCAGAGAGACATGTACTGGAGCAGAGAGACAGGTACTGGAGCAGAGAGACAGAGAGCAGAGAGACAGGTACTGGAGCAGAGAGACAGGTACTGGAGCAGAGAGACAGGTACTGGAGCAGAGAGACAGAGAGCAGATAGACAGGTACTGGAGCAGAGAGACAGGTACTGGAGAAGAGAGACAGGTACTGGAGCAGAGAGACAGGTACTGGAGCAGAGAGACAGGTACTGGAGCAGAGAGACAGGAGCAGAGAGACAGGTACTGGAGCAGAGAGACAGGTACTGGAGCAGAGAGACAGGTACTGGAGCAGAGAGACAGGTACTGCAGCAGAGAGACAGGTACTGCAGCAGAGAGACAGGTACTGGAGCAGAGAGACGGGTACTGGAGCAGATAGACAGGTACTGGAGCAGAGAGACAGGTACTGGATCAGAGAGACAGAGAGCAGAGAGACAGGTACTGCAGCAGAGAGACAGGTACTGGAGCAGAAAGACAGGTACTGCAGCAGAGAGACAGGTACTGGAGCAGAGAGACAGGTACTGCAGCAGAGAGACGGGTACTGGAGCAGAGAGACAGAGAGCAGAGAGACGGGTACTGGAGCAGAGAGACAGGTACTGGAGCAGAGAGACAGGTACTGGAGCAGATAGACAGGTACTGGAGCAGAGAGACAGAGAGCAGAGAGACAGGTACTGGAGCAGAGAGACAGAGAGCAGAGAGACAGGTACTGGAGCAGAGAGACATGTACTGCAGCAGAGAGACATGTACTGGAGCAGAGAGACAGGTACTGGAGCAGAGAGACAGGTACTGCAGCAGAGAGACAGGTACTGGAGCAGAGAGACAGGTACTGGAGCAGAGAGACATGTACTGCAGCAGAGAGACAGGTACTGGATCAGAGAGACAGGTACTGCAGCAGAGAGACAGGAGCAGAGAGACAGGTACTGGAGCAGAGAGACAGGTACTGGAGCAGAGAGACAGGTACTGGAGCAGAGAGACAGGTACTGGAGCAGAGAGACAGGTACTGCAGCAGAGAGACAGAGAGCAGAGAGACAGGTACTGGAGCAGAGAGACAGAGAGCAGAGAGACAGAGAGCAGAGAGACAGGTACTGCAGCAGAGAGACAGGTACTGCAGCAGAGAGACAGGTACTGGAGCAGAGAGAGAGACAGGCTCCTTCACACCTCAGTGCGACTCTTCCCTGAACAAACCTCGGTCACCGAGCAGAGAGACCTGTCAGGTTTATAGTTTAAACACGCCGTGCTCTGGGTGGAGTCATCAGGTGTTCCTGTCTTCAGCGGGTCTCCTGTAAACAACCAGTCCGTGTAGGAACCTGTCTCTCTCTTCCCCCAGTCCTCTGGTTGTGTCTCTCTCTTCCCCCAGTCCTCTGGTTGTGTCTCTCTCTTCCCCCAGTCCTCTGGTTGCGTCTCTTCCCCCAGTCCTGTTTGTTTCTGCACTGAAACACCTGCATTGTGTCTCTTACACTATAGGTCTGATGAATGGAACGTAAACAAGCGCTTCCACTGAGTTGGCAGGAACGTAAACGAGCGCTCCCACTGAGTTGGCAGGAACGTAAACGAGCGCTCCCACTGAGTTAGCAGGAACGTAAACGAGCGCTCCCACTGAGTTGGCAGGAACGTAAACGAGCGCTTCCACTGAGTTAGCAGGAACGTAAACAAGCGCTTCCACTGAGTTAGCAGGAACGTAAACGAGCGCTTCCACTGAGTTGGCAGTAACGTAAACGAGCGCTTCCACTGAGTTGGCAGTAACGTGAACGAGCGCTTCCACTGAGTTAGCAGGAACGTAAACAAGCGCTCCCACTGAGTACGCAGGAACGTGAACAAGCGCTTCCACTGAGTTAGCAGGAACGTAAACAAGCGCTTCCACTGAGTTAGCAGGAACGTAAACAAGCGCTTCCACTGAGTTGGCAGGAACGTAAACGAGCGCTTCCACTGAGTTAGCAGGAACGTAAACAAGCGCTTCCACTGAGTTGGCAGGAACGTAAACAAGCGCTTCCACTGAGTTAGCAGGAACGTAAACAAGCGCTTCCACTGAGTTAGCAGGAACGTAAACAAGCGCTTCCACTGAGTTGGCAGGAACGTAAACAAGCGCTTCCACTGAGTTAGCAGGAACGTAAACAAGCGCTTCCACTGAGTTGGCAGGAACGTAAACAAGCGCTTCCACTGAGTTAGCAGGAACGTAAACAAGCGCTACCACTGAGTTAGCAGGAACGTAAACGAGCGCTTCCACTGAGTTGGCAGGAACGTAAACAAGCGCTTCCACTGAGTTAGCAGGAACGTAAACAAGCGCTTCCACTGAGTTAGCAGGAACGTAAACAAGCGCTACCACTGAGTTAGCAGGAACGTAAACAAGCGCTTCCACTGTGTTTCCACGTCAGGGTCTTAGGGTGTCTTCTCATTAGGAGCGGGTGCTCCGCTCCGTCCTCGCTCCGTCCCCGAGTGCGAACTCCCCCCCCTCTCCCCTCCCCCCTCTTGTTTGTGTACACACTGCAGTCTTGGTTCGCTTCGGGTTTCGTTTACAGTTTGCGTTTGGGCGTGTAAGCTGCCGTAGGCGATGATGTCACACTCGAACGTCAGCACATGAAGAGTTGAACACACGGTGATGGAAACTGGATGCCCGATATAAAGAGACGATTCAAACGAATAACCAATAAATATCTTTGAAACTCTTGTCAAGCCTTGTCAATATAACCCACCCCCTTTTCTCACAAATGGAACTGGTGCCGTGGAGTCCGCTTTGAGCTTTCTCCCGGGTTATCGGCTAATGCTAGTTAGCTTAGCCTAGTCATGGGATAACTTAGTTAGCAGCTAACGTTAGCCCATTGCTCGCGTCAATTATTATATTGCATGTCATTGAAGGTCCGCGCTGGTCTGTGTCTATAATGAAATGAGAGGAAAGCTCTGCGCTAAAGCAAGTCTCATCTCAGCCGCGACGTGACAACATACTCGATGTTATATAAAAATAATCTCGCGGTCTACTTGAAAATCAGCCTGCAATCTACCGGTCGATCACGGCCGACTGGTTGGGCACCACTGGTCTATAGAAATAAATGTATTCGGACAAGAAACCAATGTATAGACATAGCAATGGCAAAAAAATTGCCAGGCCTAATGCGAGCCTTGGTCTTGTAACGTGGCTTCATGTCGAAGTTTTCATCCACTGAGCCGTGAGGCTCAACATTGCTTGTTTGGTTGAGGTCTGAACTCGCCAAATTGCCCATAAATATCGATTTTGTGGGTATTGTCCAGTTGTTGCTGTATGTTTTTATCTGCCCAAAATTCAAGCAAGCATGAAAGCATTACAGTAAGCTTGCACACCACGCCCCCCGCTCCTCGTCGGGGACGCTGGTTCGCACCCAAGACCACCTATTCCAGCGGTCCAGGTTTGGAGCCAATCAGCATCCCCGGGACGGGGGGGGGGGGCGTTCTCATCACGCAATATTTTGGTGCGATCGTGCTCTGATTCGCCCCCGATGGCTAGTGTGAAAGCCCCCTTAGTCTTATAGCAGTCTGTCTGTATCATCGGGGTCTTATAGCAGCCTGTGTGTATCATCAGGTAGGGCTGGGCGATGAATCGATTTTGTTTTAAAATTCATGATTTAGGATGATTTAAAAAAAGAAAATCTATCGATTTTCAATTATTATTATAATTTTTTTTCAAGAGTCACCTTTTATTTGACAAAAAGTGATGTTGGGTGAAAGTTAGACTTGCACTTTATTAATCCCAATAGGGAAATTCATTATTGTTTGATGATCAAGAGGCACCTTTTATTTGATTTAAGTGACGTTTGGTTTGCACTATTAATCCCAATAGGGACTTTCATCTTAGTTTGATCATTTTTGTGTCAAATAAAAACAAAGCTTATTTGAATGATTTCCTTGGCGTTTCTATTTTTTAAGAGAAAATAAAACGATTAAAGTCGTAAATCGGATGTGGTGTGAAAAAATCTGAGATTAAATTTTTAGGCCATATCTCCCCCAGCCCTATCTGTATGTATCAGTCAGGGTCTTATAGCAGCCTGTGTGTATCATCAGGTAGGGCCATCAGAGCCTTGAACAATGAACATTGAGTGCCACAGAACACTGAACTATCCACACACAAGCACACACGAGCACACACACGACACGCACGCTGTGCACGCTCACACACTAGCAGCCACTTTAACACGAGCGGGCACACACTCACGCCGCACACACGCACACTTATGGCCAAGAGGAAAGGCCACTTTAAATTAGTATAACAACAGGAACAGTGTATTGCACTACTAAAGCTACCTAGCATGTCCTATATGCTCTGTAAATACTATGTACAGATACCGAGATGTCACACCATGTTACCTGTTACCTGTTTACTGCACAATGTTGTTTTTTTATTGGATTCTATTATATGTTGTACCACTGTATTGCACATCGTCGCGGGCAAGACCACCCGCATTTCATTGTATACTTGTATGCCGTGACAATTAAAACTCTTGACTTGACTTGGGTCTTATAGCAGTCTGTGTGTATCCTGGTCTGAAGTCACACTCTGAGTCGCATCTCAGATCCTCACCTTGAGAAGCATCTCTCTCTAGGAATGACAAGAATGACACACATAGGTGTCAGAACTCTGTGTGTGCGCGGGTGTGTGTGTGTGTGTGCGTGTGTGTGTGTGGCTAGTTGGAACACTTTGGTGCGTGTGTATGTGTGCCATCCATGTATGCGTCTGTCTGACTATAGGTGTGTGTGTGTGTGTGTGTGTGTGTGTGTGTGTGTGTGTGTGTGTGTGTGTGTGTGTGTGTGTGTGTGTGTGTGTGTGTGTGTGTGTGTGATGTCATGTGCGTGTGACATTCCTCAGGGTGTGAATTGCGTCTGAAGACTGAAGAATGTTAAGAATATGCTGCTGTCGGAACGACCTGCTGTTTACTCACAGACTACTGACGACGAGGAGACTGCTGTGTGTGTGTGTGTCTCTGTGTGTGTGTGTGTATATCTATCTCTCACTCTCTCTCTCTCTCTCTCTCTTTCTGTGTGTGTGTGTGTGTCCACTAAGGCCATGTCCAGACGAAACCGATTTCGGTCGTATCAGTCAAAGTGTTTGATCGTATGTTACCTTTCATCCACACGGAACTGCGTTCTGGGAGCCTGAAGACGCTACTTTCTGAGACCGGCTTCCAGAGTGCGCAATTCTGAAGACTGCCCCTTTGCATCACCATCTTTACAAGCAATACGCGTCTTCTCCTGAACCGATGACGCGATAGCCCACCTATCCCTTAACCCGCATGTGCAAACTCCCACATCACAACAACAATGGCATGTACAGCAGGGCTCCAGACTAACTTTTTTCACCACTGTCCCAGAACCGTCCCGAAATACAATTTTAACCGTCCCAAAGTGAATGTAACCGTCCCAAAAATCAAATGTCGTTTCTTTACTTTGGTTTTGTCGTCTATAGTTGTTATTGCCATAAGAAACACCATTCAGAGAAGGGGAGTATAAATTGATTTAGTCAAAAGGCTCCCAGGTGGAAAGATTTCACAAGAATAATTATGATTAAAAATAAATAAATATATATATATAAAAAAGTGTTTAACAAGGTGCTAGTATAGGGATATTTGGTCACGGTGCTGTTATAGTCAACCAATTGGAGCCATGTTGATTATTCCTTCCATAGGAAAATATATTTAAATGTATTTGTATTTTATTTCGTTTTAGTTTTTTTTGTTATTACAAATGTGTGTGTTTATGGTTGAAAATGTTAGAGATAAATAAAGATCAAATCAAATCTAACTGAATAAATTATCCCTCTTCTAACAAGAAAGAAAAACGTAGTTTAGCTTTAAACTATATAATGTCATTGCGTCCAGAGATTCCACCTTTGATAACTAAAGTAATGACACTTGACTAGTAATGAAACATGTCCCTTAGATCGCGCTGTCCTCCTGGTCGATATTGATAACTGCTGCTAAAATAAAATAAGTCCCGAGTCGAGACTCCGTGCTGCTCCCAACGAATCCCAATAGTATGCAACTGCAGAGCCGCAGAGCCAGGGGCGCTTTCAGGTCCGGTCACAGGCCCGCTCAACAGCGCCCCCCACTCAACGGCTGAATTGCCAATGGCTGAATTGGAGTATTGCACTGTGCAGGCACAGCGGCCCCGCTCTGCGGCTCTGCAGCTGCATGCTATTCGCAAATCCAGCATCCAGCTCCCGCTGCCCAGCCGTCGTTATCAGAACACTACACACATATCATAATGTTTACAGCAAACTGTAGTTGATCACCAGATATGTTTTATTAACGTAGAATAATTCATATATATATATGCGCGCACTGACAGTCGGCTAATTGACATTTCCTGTGAAAAAAATTAAATCCTCTCCGTCCCGTTTGCGTCCCAAAAAAGATTTCTGTTCGTCCCAAATCAATATTTGATCGTCCCCGGGACGACGGGACATCGTTAGTCTCGAGCCCTGATGTACAGAATAGTTGCGTTCGTGTTACAGAAGCTATTGAGCTTGATCGGGATGATGCAACTGTGTGTGATGCAATACACGATACTAGCTAGAGATTAGCGTCACATAGCTGGCCTTTTTCTGAAAACCCAAGTAGTAGCCAAGCACATATTGTTTCATAGCATACCCCTTCAGTTGATCATGACAAATCCTCTCTTACCTTGACGATTAAAAAGCCTCCATAATTTAGTAAATAGTATTCCCATGGCTGGTGTTGAGCTGTAGCCAGCTAGCGTTGATGCTATCCAATGCTATCAACATTAGCTAAATAGCTAACCAACTAAATACAATAGACAGTGGTATCCTGAGGTAACGTTAAATACAGACAACGTTTGCTAGTCGAAAGGACTGGACACGGGTACAAGTTAAACATCAATCAATTACTTTAATACAACACAGGTAGTTTGAGCCACAGTCTCTCTCTCTCTCTCTCTCTCTCTCTCTCTCTCTCTCTCTCTCTCTCTCTCTCTCCACTCCCGAAAGTAGGTTGCGCCACGGTGTGCGTCTCTGGAAACTAGGTCAGCTCAAAAGCACAGAACCGGACGGCACAAGTTATCAAAAACAACGACAACACTTCCGGTCGGGGGTTTTCAAAATAAAAGAGCGACGTCTAAAACAGGAAAGACATTTATTTTGTAAATTTGTGGCACGCACTTATTATCTTGAGACGTTTTCATTTTTACGGAAACCTTTTTTTAAATGAAAACTAAACGAAAAAGATCAAAATCGTTTTAGTCTGGACAAGGCCTCAGTCTCATCCCCCCTGAAAGGAACCTTGAATGATTCTGCAGTCACAGTATTTTAATTTCTACTACCATGTATTTATTTATTTGATCGATCGTCATGTAGATATTAGTCTTGGCATTTCTATGATTAGCATGTGCTTTTAATCTCTACTTTTAACTTTACATTGTTTTTCAGTGTGTCCTTCTCTGTCGTGGATGGATGGATGGATGGATGGATGGATGGATGGATGGATGGATGGATGGATGGATGGATGGATGGATGGACGGACGGACGGACGGACGGACGGAGGGACAACAGACAGACAGACAGACAGACAGACAGACAGACAGACAGACAGACAGACAGACACTCAGACAGACAGACAGACAGACAGACAGACAGACAGACAGACAGACAGACTTAACACTCTTCGATCACTTAATTGTTTTTAATTTCCTCTGTTTCTTCTTCTTCTCTGTCCCTCAGATCTGGGACATGAGCGACGATGAGAGCATCTGAGGAGACGTCTGGAGGAGACCATGTGGAGACAAGACCACGAGGAGACAACTCCACGAGGAGACGAGACCACCCAGCCTGTCCAGGAACACAAAGAGAGAAGGAATCCACGAGGCCGCAACGTTCCGTCTGGGAAACAGCCAGTGGTCACCTGTGTGCTCGTGTGACTGTGTGTGTTTTTCTGGTGTCCTGCACACAATTATTTCGTCTTTATTTAACCTTTTTTTCTAATATGTTCCGTCCAACGCGTCGTGTTCACCGCTCGGTCCCTTCACACCCACTGCTCTCGAGACCGCTGCACGTCCGCGTGGCGTGGAGCTCGTGGGTGAGCGGCGCGCGGGGGGGTGATCAGATCCTTGACGTAAGTGGTCGTAGCTACGGCTGTGGGGGCGCCGGAGACACGATCCAATATACTTTTGTATACGCCCGAGTCTCCTGAACACGGAGAGACCAACCCCAAGTCGATCGGCACTTTCCCGGCCGAGCTATAGTCGCGTTTTTTCCCGCACCTACTCCTGAACTCTGCATGCGCATGAGGAGTTTGGGGAGTAGGTGCGGAAAAAAACGACTATAGCTCGGCCGAGAAAGTGCCGATCGACTTGGGGTTGGTCTCTCCGTGTTCAGGAGACTCGGGCGTATACAAAAGTATATTGGATCGTGTCTCCGGCGCGCCCACGGCCGTAGCTACGACCACTTACGTCAAGGCTCTCATCAACACTCATTCATATAACCCCCCCCCTTGCGGTCTCCCATGAGCTCCATGTAACACGGAAGTGCAGTAGTCTATTCTTAAGCAGTAATTCAACACATGGTTATTTCGCGAACCCCCCCCCCCCCCCCCCTATAGTGGTGAATATTTTCACCCTGCTGCACCCCCTCCCCCCTGCTGCACCCTCCGCCCTTCCCCCTCCCCATTTGGTGATGCCAGAGTGCCCCTCTTTCTTCCTAGGCCGGCCCTCAGAGACGGGTGGAGGCGGGCTGACGATATATATCGACCTCTCGGGGGCAGCAAAGTGTGACCCGTGGGTCGTGTCGCCGTTTAACCCTTTCACTACCACACTACAGAAGGTTAACCCTTCACTATCACACCAATACCATCTGTAGTGTGATAGTAAAGGGTTACCCTTTCTGTAGTGTGGTAGTGAGAGGGTTAACCATTGGTCTCGCCTCGTATAGACGACTCACACAAACTCACCACGAGAGCTGCATAGAGCACTTAATTTAGTCCGAAAATGGTTTAACCGGTTGAAGAGAGAGAATTATATTATGTTTGGCTTCACAGTGGAATAAAAAAATATTTTGTATTCCCCATATAATATGTCCGTGACTCAAAGCCGGTCTCGACGCACAGAGGCAGAAGAATCTGAATCTTAAAGTGGAAATGAAGCAGTGAGCATAAATACATATTCATAGCATCACATTAGTATTTAGATAAGCCACAGAAGAAGTCACGTTATAAAAATAAGCAGTTTCTAAGAAAAAACGATTTGTTGTGTACATTTCTGAAGCATTTAGCATTATGGGCGCGGCCATTTTGTTGCTGACGTCATACCGTGGCTTGGGTGTATACACTCTGGTTAGCTGCCTATATTGAATGGGTCGGTCAGCAAATAAAATGTTGCCTACAAAACAACGGGACCGCGGTGGTTCTGTTTGTATTGCTCCTGGCTGTTCAAACTAATTTTACCATGTGAGAGAGAGGAAAGTTGGTTAATTTCCACAAACTACCAGTGAAAAAAACAGTGTTGTTGACATGTTGGCTCGGGCTGCCTGCACCCAGACGGCGCGACCAGCCTGTTGGACAGGGAAGGAGGATCTGCAGCGAACACTTCATTGCCTCGGATTATGTTGTTGGGGTGGGATGTTTGTCCAGAAGACCACTAATCAGCTGAAGCCGGACGCGGTTCCCTCGGTCTTCGACAGACAGACCGGCGTTAGCTCTCGGGAGCGATCGCTAGCTAGTTGGCACCAGCCGGGGCCAGGCGTTAGCTCTCGCTAGCTAGCGTTAGCAACCGGAGCGTCGAGGAGCATTCAGCCTGCTGGCTACCTAGACCCACTTCAACCAGCGTCGCGGAGCATTCAGCCTGCTGGCTACCTAGACCCACTTCAACCAGCGTCGCGGAGCATTCAGCCTGCTGGCTACACAAGCGACGCTCCGGTTGCTAACGCTAGCTAGCGAGAGCTAACGCCTGGCCCCGGCTGGTGCCAACTAGCTAGCGATCGCTCCCGAGAGCTAACGCCGGTCTGTCTGTCGAAGACCGAGGGAACCGCGTCCGGCTTCAGCTGATTAGTGGTCTTCTGGACAAACATCCCACCCCAACAACATAATCCGAGGCAATGAAGTGTTCGCTGCAGATCCTCCTTCCCTGTCCAACAGGCTGGTCGCGCCGTCTGGGTGCAGGCAGCCCGAGCCAACATGTCAACAACACTGTTTTTTTCACTGGTAGTTTGTGGTAATTAACCAACTTTCCTCTCTCTCACATGGTAAAATTAGTTTGAACAGCCAGGAGCAATACAAACAGAACCACCGCGGTCCCGTTGTTTTGTAGGCAACATTTTATTTGCTGACCGACCCATTCAATATAGGCAGCTAACCAGAGTGTATACACCCAAGCCACGGTATGACGTCAGCCATGACGTCAGCAACAAAATGGCGGCGCCCATGTTGAAAACAGGGATATTATATTATATTTTTCAGACAAATAAGATAGATTTCACATTTGATTATAGAACCCTGTCTTACACAAGGTACACAACAAACAAACTAGGATCACATTGCTCACTGCTTCATCTCCACTTTAAACTCCTCTTGTGTGTGGATGGTAAGATACTGATGCCACGCTTTCCACTGCCAACGTTTGAGTCCTTAGCTTTAAGTGTGGTCCCAGTACAAAGTTGTGATCCGACAACGTTACTTTTTACTACACAGTACAAGACGGAGAATTAATCAGGGGTCACTGGACAAACGTGACTGAGACATAAACCGATGTATCTCCATTAAACCGATGGATTGATTGATTGATTGATTGATTGATTGATTGATTGATTGATTGAAAATATATATATATCATGACATTTACGACATATATGACATACTGTATGTACTGTTACATTTATGACATACAAGATATACAAATATACAATACTGTTTACCAGAGATCCTAACAGAAACTATATACATTCGAGGGGGAGGAAACTGTACATTAGGAGGGGGTTGGGTGGGTGGGTGGGTGATCTAACGTGACTGAGACATAAATCTTGATGTATCTCCATTAAACTGATCTAACGTGCTTCTGTCTGCTTTCACTTCTGTCACGCTGCACATGGCTTTTTGGATCGGGTTCGAATACAGTTCTTCAGTACCGACACTACTTTATGCATCCCGATCAATGTACACATTTTCAAATACATTTTGTATAGCTCTGTATTAATGACTTAACAAGATCAGACCAGGGCCCTCATTCATCAACGTGATTTACGCACAGATATGTGCTTAAGCTGTGCGTACGACCATTTCTAAGCAGAGTGTGGGATTCATCAATTTCAACTTGAACTTGACTTCGTGCTTATATTTACGCACAGCTCGGACCATGCGTACCTGGCGCCCGTTGGTAGAATATATTATTACAACAAGGAAATGAGCTTCTGTGCATTAGTTTCAACACTGGCATGTTCTGTATGAACCGTAATTCATTATAGTTCATTGTAAAATAGCAACAGTAGTGTAATTATGGTCAAAACCCTATAAATAGCATTTGGAATAATAGATCTTTTCTCAGAATGAATGCAGCATGGTTTATATAGCGTTATCGGAATATACGGGGTGTACTGACTGACTGCGCTCCGCGTAGCTCAACTCGTTATTATTTTGCGCACAGACCGCAGAAACACGGGAACGTTTTGATTATATTTAAAAGGCTTTACGTTAAACGAAACAAGTGGAATTTCGAAGCTGTAAGCAGAATACAAGTCATATGAACACCCACAATATAGTGTTCTTCCCCCTTTTTACTGTATAAGAAAGAATAAAAAACGCATTGCAATGACACCAGATAGTGGACAGACTATGTAAATATGATGATGGGATTCAAGTTCGCGTTTTTGTTGATCATAGGCATGCTGTCATATCTTAATCAAACATTCTAGAACATTTGTCGTCACAGATCATGTCATAATAGAACATAGGCTACATGGCATGGTCCATCGTGATATTGTGTAGACTGTTATTACTGTACCGGTACCACCCATTGTGACAACAGCCTTGTGAGTCCCGCACACAAACATGATGGAATTCAAGTTCATGTATTGAAAGGCAGGCTACATCATACATGGCAGTGAGATTCATTGTTCTTGTATATGCTCTCGTATTATTGTTTATATAGGCTACCCAATACTGACATCAAAATAGATTGTAGTATGCCTCTAGAAATCATATGCAGCAGGTAGAAAATTGACGGAAAATCCGTCGCGATTTGGAATAAAATTGAGGAGAACTTTAATCCCTGGGTATTAATCAAACAAAACGGGAAAAGGCAGTCATATTCCAGCACGGTCTTTATTAGTGTTTGCGCTGCCCAGGCAGCAATGGTTAATAGATATCATATCCGACATCACCGTACGTGTACACGTCTGTCAGCCTGTCGCATAACACGCTTCCCTCGGCTTAGTCCATTTTTCCACATTTCATGGGGGTATTCCATTACCGTATGGTTAATCGGGCGGTTCTGGTATGCAAATACTTAAAACGGTGCACGAGCTCAAACGTAGGATCAAAGTCATATTTATCAAGACAGGTGTGCGTAGAACCTGTGTACGCACGTGTGATAAATCCCGTTTTTTTTGTGCGTGCACAGATTCTAAATTCTGTGCTTAAGTATGGAAATAGAACATTTTCTACGTCACGTTGATGAATGAGGGCCCAGGTCTCCAGAATAAACACATAGCCTCTAAGGGGAGATTCAATAGTGTCAAACCCTTTTCACTGCCACACAACAAATGGTTAACCCTTTCACAACCACACTATAGAAGGTTAACCTTTCACTACCACACTACAGAAGGTTAACCTTTCACTACCACACTAGACGGTTCACCGGCAGTGAAAGGTTAACCTTCTGTAGTGTGGTAGTGAAAGGTTAACCTTCTGTAGTGTGGCAGTGAAAGGGTTAACCTTCTGTAGTGTGGCAGTGAAAGGTTAACCTTCTGTAGTGTGATAGTGAAATGTTAACCTTCTGTAGTGTGGCAGTGAAAGGTTAACCTTCTGTAGTGTGGTAGTGAAAGGTTAACCTTCTGTAGTGTGGCAGTGAAAGGTTAACCTTCTGTAGTGTGGTAGTGAAAGGGTTAACCTTCTGTAGTGTGGCAGTGAAAGGGTTAGACTACGAATCTGTCGAGATCAAGATTCAAGAGGTGTATTCATCACATACATACACAAGACATATAGTGAAATTAATAGAATAGAATAGAAATACTTGAATCATCCAGAGGGAAATCTGGCACTACAAATCGCTCACAGTAATGATTTAGGTAGACAAAATAAATCACGAATAAGAATAACGTAATAATAATAAACTAGAGTACAGGACATCGTCGTGATGTCCTTTACCCCCCCTGTGGTGGTGTTTACCGCTGTTTACTTGCGCAGCAGAGTGATGAGAAGAGACAGTTTGTTTACAGACGAGTTATGCCGACAACGTTGAAGTTGGAATTATGTCGTTTTGGAATTAAAGAAATCCATCAGAGTGTCTGCCAAGTCCTAACCAGAGTCACGCAGACGGAACACAAGGCGGAGCTTTCATCCTCGGAGGTAATCACATCATCGAGCTGATGAAGATCACATTTGACCATTTTATATTGACAATAATCTGCGCCTACAGTAGCTGCTTTAAAAACCCTTTGAGGTCTTCTCTTGTGACGTTCTAAACCAGGGGAATCCCATTCCATGTGTTTTTCCCCCATTTAGTGAGAAACCTTTTATTTACCATTTCACTGCCACACTACAGAAGGTTAACCCTTTACTATCACACTACAGATGGTCTGTTAGTGTGTTGGTAAACGGTTAACCTTCTGTAGTGTGGCAGTGAAAGGGTTAACCAACCACAGTGTTGTGGTGACAGGGTTAACCAATGTAATGGGAAATATTAAAGGACTAAACGATGAGCCGTTTACAAATCATTCTGAGTCATTATTAATAATAAGAAGAAAGTTTATTTCACCGTGGCCACAATGGAAGGACAGTCTATAGTCAGAGACAATATGTTAACCCATTAGTGTCTGGCCATAGACTGACCCATAGCGCTGTTTCAGACATATGTTAAATACACAGTTGTCAGTCATAACATAATATCAGGGCCCCGTTCCCCGTACCTGGATAACTGAGTTAGCCGGATAACTTTCGGTGAAGTCTGACTTAAGCCGGACTTTCCGGTTCCCCGTACCTGGATTGTCCAAATCACCATGACAACAGATCCAAAAGTTTGAGCCTGGTCGAAAGCAGGGTTTAAGTTCAAGTTAGCCGGATGAACCATCGCCACGCCCCCGCAAAGAAGTGACAGCCCGTTTCCTGGAATTATTCCCACAGTCTACGATCTGCATTATACCATTCTGAATTACGTTTTTGTGCTCCATTCTTCCAGAGGGGGCTTTTGAAATGTAAAATAGACCCAAAATGCTGATACTAAATTCACTTTGTCCTAAATAATGCACGTTATATATACCGTGGCGCTCGCTCGGTGCGATGTACACATTATGTGGTTATTTTAATTGTAACTGGGATTAAGATGTCTGATGAGATGCGCTGTTTGACGGATTTGAGAGATTGAATGAGCCGTTGACGTCACATTAATGAATGAGGATAAAGAGATAAAACTTCATTCAAAATAAAGGATATTCTAAACACGGGTCTCTCGTTCATTAATGTATAAACAATGAATTTATCCCATCTGGCACAGTGGCCCAGCGGTAGTGCTCAATCCTGGCAACCCAGCGACCGGTGTTCGAAACCCCGTGTTTCCAATATAATTTTTTGGAATATAATATTAATGATTATACGCCAAAGTAGCCTTGTTTTAAGTTAAAATATTATAAATCTACATGCATTGAGGATGTCATTCTTTATATAGCTCTCAACGTGCACCAAATTGAATTATTCCTACATCGCAAAAAGAAGGGGAAGACTAGGTTTCGAACCCCGGTCGTCTGCGTGAAAGTCAAAAGAAGAACCTGTTACACCACAGTGGAGATAAGTAAAAGATCAACCATACATCAATGGGAAGAGAGCCGTATCGTTATCCTGTATAACAGTTTAACTAATTATTTTCGCTAGCAAGATCTCATTTGATTATTCAATCCAGCAGGCAAGTTTAAAGAAATATAATCTGATTGATTGAGGTAATGAGGGACTTAAAATTAGCCTATAGATAACGCATTTAACTTGTCGGCGAGGCGATTGAGCCGTACTGCAATATGTTAATAAAGTTTTAAATCAATTAATCAATCAATGCCGCTAGAGAATCAGGATCTCTGCTATCGATACGTGCTGGCTTTTCAACTGGAGCGGCCGCGCGCACTTATCCTGGGTCTCAAGTCTGGCTTGAGTTAACGAGACTGAATCCACCTTCGAGGAACAGGAAAGTCCCGGCTTCAAACATCGGGTTAACTGAATCTGGATAATGACATCTTGATCGACTTAGTTGAACCAGGTACGGGGAATAGGGCCCAGATATGATGATGAAGGTAAACAAAAATGGTTCTCAGTCACTGGGAGCAACAACAACTTTGTTATGACTGGGGGATGTCAGAGTGTTCTTAAAGAGACATACACACATTAACCAGTCAAGCTGGTCATACTGAAAGTCACGCTGTATAACATGATGTCTCAACACAGATCTATAACAACATGATAATATATTCCACGACACCAACCGCAGTGTGGTAGTGACAGGGTTAACCAGGCCGTGCACACTACATGGTCTCTTACTCGGCCAGCAGGACCGTGACTCGTAAAAGGTCTCGAGTCGCTCGGAGGAGGTCGCCACGCCGCCCGCTGGTTCCTTCGACGTCGTCGTCGTCATCACCCGGTCTGTCTGAGGTCAGGTCCGCCTCGCCGCTCGACCCCTGACCTGCTCCTGTGAGCGGAACGGCGTGGCAACGGTGAAGGAGATCCGGCTTTTTGTAACGAACCGATAACACAATAACTTGTCACGATAACTAGGGATGTCCGATTTTTTTTTATTTTTACATTTATTTAACCTTTATTTACCCAGGCAAGCAAGTAAGAACAAATTATAATTTTATTTATTGTCAAAGTATACATAATGTTGTGTTAATTACACGACAAGAGATATGTAATGTTAATTACCTGAAATTATTCCGTTTTTGGGGGGGGGGGGGGGGGGACCCTGCATATATCGATATCGGTTAATATCGGTATCGGAAATTAAGAGTTGGACAATATCGGTATATCGGTATCTGTAAAAAAGTCAATATCGAGCATCCCTAACGATAACACAATAACTTGTCACGATAACACAATAACTCGTCACGATAACACAATAACTTGTCACGATAACACAATAACTCGTCACGATACCACAATAACTTGTCACGATAACACAATAACTAGTCACGATAACACAATAACTAGTCACGATAACAAAATAACTCGTCACAATAACTTGTCACGATAACACAATAACTAGACACGATAACACAATAACTAGACACGATAACAATAACTCGTCACGATAAAACAATAACTCGTCACGATAACACAATAACTCGTCACGATAACACAATAACAATATCAACACTCAACCCACCCAGATGCCCACTGTACCACCTGGGGAGGTCCATATTATTATTATTAGTATTATCATGCTTTGTTCACTGTGCACTGTGTTCAGACCTCTGTGTGTACTGTGTGCGTGTGTTCGGTTTACATTTGAATCGTCAACCGGCTTTTGTCACATTAATATGGAATTAAACGTTTCCTGTACAAGTTCTCACCTCTCCCATCGTTGTTATTACTTTAGAGTTTCATTGATTGATTGATTGATTGATTGAAAACTTTATTACCAGATTGCAGAATGGGTACAATACAGTACGGCTCAATACACACAATTGTTAAGGGGATGCAGACCAGAGAAAGACTTTCGTCTTGTTTACATCAGGGTCCCCCATTTTCAATTAATCAGGAAAATCCCTTGTGTGTTTAAACCGCATTCCAACAGGGGGCTTCTAGCAGTGTTCACAGGCCCAGTGTGACTTCTAGGCAGTATGGCGACAGTGGCTTGGGAGGTAGAGCGCCGGTCTTGTGGTCGTCTGGAGGTTCCCGGTTCGATTCCTGCTCCTCCCGGGCAGCGTGAAACGGGGACGATTGGAATTCATTGTAACACACTCATCAGATGTAAATGAAGTACTAATTTTGTTATATCCATGAGTAATATAATTACATATTGTATATTAAGTAATATGTTTAGGTTTTGTATCGGCATATGTGTGGTTAGAGTTAAGGTTAGTTTTAAAGTTTGCTTAAGTTTGTTTATGTATTGTTTACCCTTTACCCAGTGACAGTGCACATTAATGAACATCTCAGTTTCCACATCAGTGTCAATGTGCCAGAGTTTAGCTAATGAGCTAGTTTCCATCTGTAGTTCATGCCTACCATGTCGTTATGGTGTGGGAGGAAACACAAACCACACAGACAGGCCCCCTGCTTAACAGTTATGGTATAAAGTTAGGATTTGATAAGGGTTAGTTTAATGGTTATGGGTGAAGTTAGTTTTAAGGTTTGCCTAATGTTTATGGCTATGGTTAGAGATAAGGTTAGATTTAAGGTGCACGTGGTTAGTTTAAAAGGTAACAGTTTGGTTAAGGTTAGGGTTATAATTTGGGTAAGGCTGTCAGAAAGGTGTGTCTTGGTAGTGTGGAGGTAAAAGCCTACCAACGTAGGCAGGCGAACTTATACATTTTATGAAAACGTTGAAAGGTTTCTTGTTTTGAATATGTAATATTATGTACTTATTTCTATTGTGTACACAAGATTGTACAGTACGTAAATTGAATCAGGCGGTGTTGTAGTCGAGTCACTAAATATCGAGTCCTCATTATTACCCGAGTCCAAGTCATCGAGGTTGAGTCCACTCCACTCTGCCAGTCAAAGAGCTGACATACAAATAAAAAAAGGTCTACATTTACATTTAAACATAAATGACACAGCGGTCCCCGTTTCAAAGGGAGTTTATTTACTTTGTGACACAATAGCCAAACAACCAACCTGTTGGACCAATAGGAGAATATGGGTGGGGGGTGAAAGGACTTAACACTCCCCTCACTGTCACCACCCACCATTGAAGTGCTTGAGCAAGGCACTTAACCCCTAACTGTTATTATTGTATATTATTATGTATGTAATGTATGACTGATTTATACTGAATGTTTCATATTTGTATGTGTATATCTGTGAGGACGGTCCAGGAAGAAGAGTCAACATGTCGATGGTGGTGACTAATGGAGATCCTAATAAACAAACTGCTCCAGTGAAGCTTCTCAATGGCCTTACACAAAGTGCAATGCCTGTGAGTTGCCACTAGAGGCTTAAGTGTGAACGGATGAATGAGTTGGTGACATTGCTGGTTATAGTCGAGGTACTTCACATCTATAAAAAAAAAAAAAGAGCATAGCCTACTGTACATGTTCTGGGTAAAATTATTCAGGTGTTTGACCCCGAGTCCCTTGATCCGTCTCGTCTATTTTCAGAGGCACAACGATATAGAACTGTATCATCTGCATAACAGTGGAGGTTATTTATACAGATGGAAAGTAAAAGTGGACCTAGCGAGGAACCCTGGGGCATAAAGTTGTCGTTTGTTTTTTCGTACTCTCCAACCCTCACAAAAAACAACTACATACATCCTGACACACAACACACACACAGAGTAACACAAACCACAGAGTAACACAGAGTAACAAACCACACCACAAGAAGAAATTACTGGAGGCAGACGGTGGTTTAAGAGCACTTTATTGTTCATCGAGGCTACTTTACGTACAAAAAAAAGGTGGCCTGCCAAAACCTTTTCAGCTGGAGGACACAGAGTCACAGATTGACTTGTTCTTGTTTGTTTGTTTTTTTTTAGTTTTTTTTTATACAAATTCTTACAAACAGTTTGGAGTTACTACCACCACCACATCCATGCTACTTCCACGTCAAAAAAAGGAACTAAAAAAAAAAAAAAATACAATAATAACAAATCGGGGGCCATTGTTTTTCCATCCTCTGCCGGTCGGTGTAGACGAGGCTCGACTGTGTTCCAACGGGTCGCTTTGATTCGCGGCCATTCTGAGTAACAAAATGGACGACTAGGAGAGAAACAAACTGGGCTCCAACAAGAGCTGTGACATTATTTAGGCCTGTGATTCTCTACTACTTGCATTAATCATGGTCCCATTGACTTATCATGGGAGAATATTTATCATTACTGATTTACAATGAGGATTATTTTTGTGTTTTTTCTTTTGCAAAACTTGCTCCTGAAATAACCTAGCCTGGGGAGATATTGTAGCTAATCAAAGTTATACACAATTGACACATAATGGTTGGTGTTTACACAAATGACGTAATTTCGATTGGTTCCTTTGTCCCAGGCAAGTTCAACCAATGAACACAAAAAGGTATCGGGAATTGACTTGAAAATAGCAATTTCTTACCCAATAGTCACCTCCTCCACATCCCGTCGACCCAAAAGGCAACTGACCAGAAGCTCAACAATCGAACGTTTTCAGAACCCACTCAAGGATTTTACAAGACGTAAAAAAAAAGAAAGAAAACATTGCTCAAAGATTTTGTCCCTCAGAGAATGAACTGTGTCCCCAGTCGTCTCAAGCTGTCCGTTAAACATGTCAAGACAGCACGGCTCCCCAGTTAGCCATGTGAAGAAAAATAATGACGTGTAGTTTTGAATATCTTTTCAAATCACACTTGGACATTGGTTCTCGGACGTCTTGCATCCGTATGAACCGGCGATCATGTCACAAATACATTTAATCTTTTTTTACGTATTTTCTGGTAATTTTTGGAGTAATTCTGCTCGTTGAGAAACTCTCAGCTTGTTCAAGGTCTGGACTGCGGTCGACAGACACGACCAGTGGCTTTAACGCAGTTTCCTGCATCTTACTGTGTTCCTGCACTTCAACCTTTTCTTTTTAACTAACGAGACAAAGTCTACAAAACAAAAAAGATCAACTTTTTTTTTCACAAAAAAAAAAGAAAATGCATGATTACAATAAAAGGACAGGAAAGAAAAAAAAAACACAATTAAATAGCTACATATCATTAAACAAATTAATTGTTCCTCAAAAAATACCTACGATTTATTTTCTCTGTACATTCGTTACGCACAGCGTAATGATGGTCTTATAATTACCTATTATTCAAAAAAAAATAAAAGTTATTTTTTTTCCTTTTCTTTTTTTAATGAAGTGATTTTCCTACATTATGTAGGGAAGTGAGTGCAGGAGCCGAAATAGAGCTTTCTACCTACAAGGTGGTTTAAGTGAAATGATCATAAAAACCTTCTGGACACCAAGCCCTTTCCCTCTTCTATTCACGCATGTTATTATAAAACTACATCTAATTTTACATTATTATTATTTTTTTTAAATCAGGGTCAATGAGTCTGGCGGTTTCACACTAGAAAGACACGCCCCCTCTAGCGAACGGTGTCACGCTAGAAAGACACGCCCCCTCTAGCGAACGGTGTCACGCTAGAAAGACACGCCCCCTCTAGCGAACGGTGTCACACTAGAAAGACACGCCCCCTCAAGCGAACGGTTTCACACTAGAAAGACACGCCCCCTCTAGCGAACGGTTTCACACTAGAAAGACACGCCCCCTCTAGCGAACGGTGTCACGCTAGAAAGACACGCCCCCTCTAGCGAACGGTTTCACACTAGAAAGACACGCCCCCTCTAGCGAACGGTTTCACACTAGAAAGACACGCCCCCTCTAGCGAACGGTTTCACACTAGAAAGACACGCCCCCTCTAGCGAACGGTGTCACGCTAGAAAGACGATAGAAATCTTTAAAACTCTACTAACGACGACGATGCGGCCCATCTGGTTTTGAGTTGTTTTCAGATAACGAGGCGCCAGCTCTACCGATCCTTCCACAGGATCCGTAACGCGCTGAGCGAGGAACACGCCAGCGCTACGGTGAAAGGCGTTTTACCGTCTTCTCCAGAGTCGGACAAGAAGATATCTTAAAACTCGTATCCACTTCCATTACATTTGTGTTAAGCTAGGCTAGGCTAGCTTGCAGCTGGCTAGCTTTCCACTGAACGCACAGAGAGGAAATTGTTATCTATCTTCTTGTCTGACTCTGGAGAAGACGGTACATTGGCGTGTTAAACATGTTCACACTAGCAAGACCACCACGACCAAGACCATGACCACAACCAAGACAACCAAGACCACCACGACCACGACCAAGACCACCACAACGAAGACCACCACAACCACAACGAAGACCACCAAGGAAACCACGACCAAGACAACCATGACCACAACCAAGACCACCACGACCACCACCAGGACCAGCACGACCACAACAAAGACCACCAAGGAAACCACGACCAAGACCACCACGACTGAACGTCTATCCTCACAGTGTCCAAATCGGGCCAGTTCTCTGAAGCAGTAGTCTCTGGATTATGTCCACAGATTTAGATCCGATAGCCGAGGTCTCTTTCGACTCGCAGGGCCTCGATTCGCAGGAGCTCCACCCCCCTAATCTGACCCCCGACCGCTGTCCAAACACCTCTCGCGTGACCGAAACGGTTACAAAAAGCTGTCAACGGAGGAGTCTTTATTCGTGAAGATAACGGCTCTCCCTTTTTTTTTTTTTGCCTAATTGTCAGCTAACTCAGACACCCGCTGCTAATACATCGACTGGCCGGCGGGTTTGCGATTGCGAATGTTTGGTTCTGACGTGTGTCTTCCAGAACCTTCCTTGTGCCGCTACACAGCCGACCGCTTCTCTGCCAAAAAGGCAACCATGGTCAACATGAACCGAAGAGAAGAAAAAAAAGCAAATGAATTGAGCTACAGCGACTTGAGATGCTGAGATGTGAACGCGGACTGATCTGGGGTCTGTCTGGTGTCTGTCTGGTGTCTGTCTGGTGCCTCGGCTCTGGTTCAGTCGTCCCGGACCACTGATCTGGGGTCTGTCTGGTGCCTCGGCTCTGGTTCAGTCGTCCCGGACCACTGATCTGGGGTCTGTCATCCTGGACCACCAGGATGGATCAACATCTTTAGAAAAACCCAAAAGTTGGGCAGCGTCGTCGTTTCCCAAGAGGCCTCTCTCTCTCCACACCGAGCAGCGCCATCTCTGGTCCATTAAATACAAATCAACAACAACAACAACAACAACCAAAAGTGATGCGCGTTGGAAAGAGAAACGTCCTGGAGCCCAACGGCTGCTGCTGCCGCTCATCATCATCACAACACGCGGCTTTCTGTTCACATGGAACGGGCCGTTAACCGTCCGTAGTGTGGTAGTGAAAAGGGTTAACCGTCTGCAGTGTGATAGTAAAAAGGGTTAACCTTCGGTAGTGTGGTAGTGAAATGGTTAACCCGCTGTCGTGTGGTAGTGAAATGGTTAACATCCTGTGTTGTTGTCGCGGTGAAAGGGTTAACCGTTTTGGTAGTGTGGCAGTGACAGGGTTAACTTAATAAGAGTGACCGGCGTGACCTCGCCGCCCGGGTCAAGTTACAAGAAGCCTGTCCGGAGGCCCGCCGCGCTATTGGCCGGCTGTTACCATACGGTGACTATTATTGAAAAACAGAAAATACAAAATAATAATAATAATAATAATAATAATAACAACAATAATAATAATAATAATATGGAGTACAACTGATCCAGCAGTGAGTGTAATAGTGTCTACGACTGTTACCGACAACAACACAACGACAACTAACGTCTGAATGAGAAAAAGAAGGCGAGTTAAGTAGTGAGATTGAAATGTCTTAAAAAAATAATAAAGAATAGATACCAGCTATTTAAAAAAAAACCAAAACCAAAAAAGAAAATAAAACATGCATCTTTATTAAAAAGCCCTATTTTTACCCTTCAACCTTTCTACAGTCTCTACCAAACGGAGTGTGTGGGGGAGGGGAGGGAGGGGAGGGAGGGAGGGGGGGGGGGGGGTCCAGGGTCTTTCAGATGTACGTATAATTACAAAGCCTGCGCGCGGAGGAGGCATGTGTACACGAGGAGCGTTTGAAGACGGAGATCAGGGGCGATGGATCCTCTCTCTCTCTCTCTCTCGCGCTCCAGTCGCCGCGCACTTCAAACGGCATCTAAACCCGGAGGCGCGTGCGGTCACTGCGGTGACGCCTCTCGCGTCGAGCGGCTTGAGCCCGAGGAGAGAAGACGAAGACGCATCAGAGGCTTGTTCTTCCGTTCCGCGCGCGGCGGCTCCGGGCAGGAAGCACACCGAGAGACGCCTACGACTGTTTGTTGTGATTCCGCAAGCTACTATATCAACCCACGATGTGCGCAATTGTCATCTATTAATGGGATTAAAAAACCCTCTGAGGTCTGGACTTTTTTATGTTTCTGATCCCCCCCCTGATTATGGGCCGTTAGGGGGATTTTAATTAAAAAAAATTATTAAATTTTTTTTTACATAATATGAAAGTACATACCTTCAAAATAACCAAATTTTGACCTAATTCTGCGCAATTCGCGCAACATTTTCTGCATTTATGTAAAATCCTCGGCGCTGAGATGAGGACGTTTTCACACCTTTTCGAGCCTTTTGTTCTCCCGCTCACGGGAGCTCCGTCCTCAGAGGGTTAACGCACCACACAGCTCTTTTGACACAAATTCAGCGTGTGTTGATTAAACCGCCGCGTTGAAGAACGCTTAGGGGGCGCCATCGAGTTTTGTGAAACGTTGAAACTTTCTCTCGACGTCCACAATCGGCGGGTCAGTCGGCCCGTAGCGCTGCTCTACGCACTAACCGCGCAGAGACGCAGTCAGCGCGGGGCGGAAACAAGGCCTCCGGCATCTTAACCCGTTCTCCATCTCCTCGCAATAGAGGCCTCTCGCGCGGAACGCTCGCGTTGCTTCTTCCAACATGGCTGCCTGTAACCAGTGGTAACCAGAACAACACGCCTCACGTCTGCGCTGCGGGTCGAGTCGGTGAAACTATCACCGGTTCTCCCGTGACGATATCCCGTGACGATATCCAGTACAAGAAAAAAAAAGAAAGTTGTAATAAATTGTAAAAATGGTTGTTGATGATATACTTCCACGCGTAGCGACGGGCGTTTCTTCCAACATGGCGTTCTAGCCTCTATGGTGTCGCGGGGCGTCCGTGTGTTTACCCGGATGGAGAACATGTTTATATATAATTATATATCCAACACCGTCAGGTCCACAGCCCTCATCATCATCATCATCACCTCCACCACAAACAGTGCAAAGCAGACCAGGCCTTCCTCTTCAAGTACACCGTACAGGGGGAGGGGTGGGGGGGGGGGGGAGTGTATGGTGGAGAGGAAGAACGAGAGAGAGAGAGGGGAGAGAGAGAGAGAGATAGAGAGGGGGGGGGAGAGAGGAGAGAAGGAGAGATAGACAGACAGACAGAGGTTTCTTTGGCAGCACCATCGTGGACGACTTTCTCTCGTCTCAGAAACACGTCGTCACTTTTCCTTTCAAACGTGAAGAAGAGCAACGTACAAAAAAGAAAATAATTATAGTCATAAAAATACTTCAGAAAGAAAGAAAGAAAAATCGAGGTTAAAACGACAAAAAAAACGAAACGATAGTAGAAGAAAGAGCTCCTTTTCGTTTAACGGTCTCTGTATATGTACACGACTATAGACACAAGCTCTGCTGGGAGCCTGGCGGGGGGCGGGGGGGGCATGAGGGGGGGGGTCATTGAAAAGGGTGGGTGAGTAAGTGGATGGTCTCCCTCCCTCCCCCCCCCCCCCCCCCCAGACACACACACACACACACACACACACGGCCAGTCGGTCCCAAAGTCGAATCCGTACTTAAACCCCTGAAACACTCGCCGCTTATTATCCTCAGCGTGAGCTCCGACAGACTGAGTCACATGACCGAGAGAGAGACGGCGGCAGGAAGTGACCCGGGTGGAGGAGGAGGAGGCGGGACATCTGTGGTAAAAAAAAAAGAAACACTTGACAGATCATCCCACCGTGTCGACGTCGACAGTGTCTCGTTTGTTGTCGCTTTGTTCTTGTCCTGCTCTCCTGCTCCTCCTCCTCCTCCTCCTCCTCCTCCTCTTCCTCCTCTTCCAGGGCACTGATGACATTGTGAATAGACAGGTCGGGGGGGTGAAGACTGGGTGTGGGTGGAGGATATGGATCTATGGGGGGGGGTCTCACGTCTTTCAACAGCTCCACCCAACCCTGTTTCAGGACACAACAAAAGAGGAGGGGCTTGTCGTCGACCATGCAACAATTGAGGGTGGGGGGGGGGGGGTCATTGTGGGTTTATTGTAGGGGAGAACGTGTAAGGGTTAAGTCAGTTCACGGAGCGTAGAACATGTAGCTGAGTGTGTGTGGGGGGGGGGGGCGGGGGGAGGGGCATATCTTCTCTTCTCAAGCCCCGCCCCCCCTTCAGGAGACCACGGAAGGGGAGTGGTTGTTGTGGTTGACCATGCGGCTGTTGGGGGAGGAGTCGGGGGAGGAGCCGGCCGAGGAGGAGGGGCTGCTGCTGCTCTTGTTGCCTCCCGGGTTGTTCTTGATCTGCAGCCAGGTGTCTCCCAGCGCCTTGGCGAAGTGGTCGTCCACCGAGCCCGTGATGGACACCGAGTTGGCCGCCTGCGGGCCGCTGAGGGTGACGGCCTCCGCCTCGCCGCGGAGGCTGCGGCGGAAGTGCTCCTCGATCACAGGGTCACAGGCCGTGTTGGCTGTTTTGGGGAGGGGGGGGGGGGGGGGAGGGAGGGGGGGGATGGAGGGAGGTAGAGGGGGGGAGAGGTAGAGGGGGAGAAAGGAGGGAGAGAGGGGGGAGAGGGAGGGAGGGGAGGGAGGGAGAGAGGGAGGGAGAGAGGGGAGGGAAAGAGAGAGGGAGGGGGGGGGAGAGGGAGAGAGAGATGAGGGGAGGGAGAGAGAGGGGGGAGGGAGAGAGGGATGGATGGAGGGTGGATGGATGGGCAGTGAAAGAGAGAGAGGGAGAGAGAGGGGGAATAGAGGGTTAGTTTCCAAAATCTAGTCTTAGCTTTTTGCGTTTTGGTAGAAGTGAGTGAGTGAGTGAGTGAGTGAGTGAGTGAGTGAGTGAGTGTGTATGTGTATGTGTGTGCGTGTATGTGTGTCTCTGTGCGTGCGTGCCTGTGTGTGTGTGTCTCTGTGTGTGTGTGCCTGTGTGTGTGTGTATGTCTCTCCGTGTGTGTGCGTGTGTGTGTGAATGTGTATGTGTATGTGTGTGTCTCTGTGTGTGTGTGTATGTGTGTGTCTCTGTGTGTGTGTGTGTGTGTGTCTCTGTTTCTCTGTCAGTGTCTCTGTGTGTGTGTGTGTGTCTCTGTGTGTGTCTCTCTGTGTGTGTGTCTCTCTGTGTGTCTGTGTGTGTATGTGTGTGTGTGTCTCTGTGTGTGTGTGTGTGTCTCTCTGTGTCTCTGTGTGTGTCTCTGTGTGTGTGTGTCTGTGTGTGTCTCTGTGTGTCTCTGTGTGTGTGTGTGTGTGTGTCTCTGTGTGTGTGTGTGTGTGTGTGTGTCTCTGTGTCTCTCTCTGTCTGTGTGTGTCTCTGTGTGTGTCTCTGTGTGTATCTCTGTGTCTCTGTGTGTGTCTCTGTGTGTGTCTCTGTGTGTCTCTGTGTGTCTCTCTGTGTGTGTGTGTCTCTGTGTGTGTGTGTGTGTGTGTGTGTGTGTGTGTGTGTCTCTCTGTGTCTCTGTGTGTGTCTCTGTGTGTGTGTGTCTGTGTGTGTCTCTGTGTGTCTCTGTGTGTGTGTGTGTGTGTCTCTGTGTGTGTCTCTGTGTGTGTGTGTGTCTCTGTGTCTCTCTCTGTCTGTGTGTGTCTCTGTGTCTCTCTCTGTCTGTGTGTGTCTCTGTGTCTCTCTCTGTCTGTGTGTGTGTATGTGTGTCTCTGTGTGTCTCTCTGTGTGTGTGTGTGTGTGTGTGTCTCTGTGTGTGTGTGTGTGTCTCTGTGTGTGTGTGTGTGTGTGAGCCTCACTGTTGTTGGCCCTGCGCTGGTAGCTGCTGAGGCCCCCTGGGGAGCAGCTGCTGTGGGAGCCGGGGCAGTGAGACAGGTTACAGTTCCGGTTGTTTGCCGGAGCGCAGGTGATCACCGAGGGACGGTTCTGCACACACACACACACACACACACACACACACACACACACACACACACACACACACACACACACACAATCAATATACATCTATGCACTTTAGACACTTTTAACCCTTTAACGGTGAACCGTCTGTAGTGTGATAGTAAAGGGTTAACCCTTTGTCGTGTTGGCAGTGAACGGGTTAACCTGCTGTATTGTCGCAGTGAAAGGGTTAACCATTTGGTAGTGAAATGGGTTAAAACACCACCGTGCCATATCTTTTTATCTATTTATCACAAAAGGATTTGCACCACATCCATACCTCATCTGTAAATGTGTTTGCATTTTGTACTTTAGGTTGTACTTTAGTTTGTACAGTATATTGTATATTTTGTGTTTGGACTTTATTCTTTTAACTTTTTTTTACTGTATGAAGCGCGTTCTCAGGGGGCTCTTACAGAAGAACCAAGCGTTTCACTGTAATGTACTTTATATATGTGACAAATACAACAAAACTTTAAACTTGAAACTAGACCCGTTCAAACTTAATTCAGCACTAGAGCGCCAGCACGTCATCTATCCAATCAGATGCGTTCCCTGTGGGGGAATGGGGAGGGAGGGACTTACATCTATCCAATCAGATGCGTTCCCATGTGGGGGAATGGGGAGGGAGGGACTTACATCTATCCAATCAGATGCGTTCCCATGTGGGGGAATGGGGAGGGAGGGAATTACATCTATCCAATCAGATGCGTCCCATGTGGGGGAATGGGGAGGGAGGGAATTACATCTATCCAATCAGATGCGTTCCCTGTGGGGGAATGGGGAGGGAGGGACTTACATCTATCCAATCAGATGCATCCCATGTGGGGGAATGGGGAGGGAGGGAATTACATCTATCCAATCAGATGCGTTCCCTGTGGGGGAATGGGGAGGGAGGGACTATTACATGCACGCTAAATGTACATTAATTTTGGACATGCGAAATATTTTTGAATGATAAATTCATTCATCAATACGGGGGGAGGGGGAGAGCAATACTTCTATTCTGCACCTTTCTTAAAGCTCCGTGGATGTGTCATCAGGGTTCCCACAGACATTGCAAAATGAAATTCAAGGACTTTCACATACTTTTCCAAGCACTGTTTTTCATTTTAAAAGGGCATTTCAATTCACCTTTAAATGCGTTTTTTTATTATAATTTTTTAACAGGAAAGGCTTAAAACCAATTTCCGACAATTAGTTACACTTTAGATAAGAACAAATAAAAATGTGTATCATGTATGAACAAAGCTCTCGATGCGAATGGTTCATTTGAATTCCAAGGACTTTTTAAGCTTTTTTTTTTTAATCAAGCACTTTAAGCATTTCAAGGACCTTGTGTGAACCCTGTATTATGTGTTTAAGAACGATTGAGAACATTACAATGTTGCCTCTAACATGAACCTTTAACATGAACATTAACATGTTTCAATAGACCTATCTCAAACCCTGCCCCTTTTCTTGATCCTCCAATCACAGAAAAGAGGGCAGGGTTTGAGATAGGTCCATTGTCTCTCGTCTCATCGTATCTGACTTCAAACTAAACGCAGGACACGGCGGCAGCCGGGAGGAGGAGCGTTATAATAATAATAAACGCACCTGCTGGCGCTCCACGGGGCTGAGGGCGTGGTGCGTCGTCGTCGCGTTGCCCCTGTCCGCCATGTTGTTCTTGGTGAGCGCCAGGGGCTGGTCCATGCCGCCGGCCAGGCTGGCCAGGTGGTGGTGGTGGTGGTGGTGGTGGGCGTGGTGGGCGTACAGGTGGTTGGCGTGGAGCCCCAGGGAGCCGGGGATCACCACCACGCGCTCCATGGGGCTGCGGCTGCGTCCTCCGTCCTTTGAGCCGCTGGTACGGTAATCACCGTTAGGCTTCCTGCGGAGGGAGGGAGACAGGAGAGGTCATACAGTTAGAGTTAGGCTTCCTGCGGAGGGAGGGAGGGAGGGAGACACGAGAGGTCATACAGTTAGAGTTAGGCTTCCTGCGGAGGGAGGGAGGGAGGGAGACACGAGAGGTCATACAGTTAGAGTTAGGCTTCCTGCGGAGGGAGGGAGGGAGACAGGAGAGGTCATACAGTTAGAGTTAGGCTTCCTGCGGAGGGAGGGAGGGAGGGAGACAGGAGAGGTCATACAGTTAGAGTTAGGCTTCCTGCGGAGGAGGGAGGGAGACAGGAGAGGTCATACAGTTAGAGTTAGGCTTCCTGCGGAGGGAGGGAGGGAGGGGAGACACGAGAGGTCATACAGTTAGAGTTAGGCTTCCTGCGGAGGGAGGGAGACAGGAGAGGTCATACAGTTAGAGTTAGGCTTCCTGCGGAGGGAGACACGAGAGGTCATACAGTTAGAGTTAGGCTTCCTGCGGAGGGAGGGAGGGAGGAGACACGAGAGGTCATACAGTTAGAGTTAGGCTTCCTGCGGAGGGAGACACGAGAGGTCATACAGTTAGAGTTAGGCTTCCTGCGGAGGGAGACACGAGAGGTCACACAGTTAGAGTTAGGCTTCCTGCGGAGGGAGACACGAGAGGTCATACAGTTAGAGTTAGGCTTCCTGCAGAGGGAGGGAGACACGAGAGGTCATACAGTTAGAGTTAGGCCTTCCTGCGGAGGGAGACAG